>NW_020837946.1:56326027-56591496 GCF_003676395.1 Aethalodelphis obliquidens | reverse complement strand
CTCCCTCCCTCCCTCCCTCCCTCCCTCCCTCCCTCCCTGTCCCCGTCCCCAGCTGCCAGCTCCACGGTACAACTTTGTCTGCTGGACCTCGGAAATTATAAACCCAGGCGATGAGGTGGGGCGGCTGGGCATCATCTGAGCCAGAGAAAGGGAGTCTAGTTGTTCTAGACTTTTCTATTTCTCTTTTAATTCCTTTACATCTCTAGTCCCATAGGGCAAACCGCAGCTATGCGGCTGCCAAAACGTCCGAAGAAGACACACCTGGACCTGGCAATACCGGAGAATCGTTGTATAGTACTGAGGTAGGAAGAGAGAAGACTGCAGGGACCCGTTGGAGCTGGAGTTTCAGACCTAGGGAGGCTGTAACTCCTCGAAAACAGGGCGAGTTTCCCAAAATGAGAGCCTAGGTTCCCTAAGTCCCTAGGAACTGAGGTTGCAGCTTGCGCCTACACCCCGCGCCCCTCCCGCCCCCCATGAAAGGACAGGGAATGGAATACGTCTCTGTTTCTGAGCTCCTAAGGAAACTCCAACAGAGCCCTGAGGAGCCCAGACTTGCCCAACCCCTACCCCTACCCCCACCCGCACCCCCTACCCCCGCCCTAGAGCAAGAAGAAGAGGCCGACTGCGTTCCCCAGAGCCGCCCAGTTGGTCGCCATAACTCACACAATAAAGTCTCAGCGCGCTGGTCAGCCTTGCCCTCCGGCGGCGCCTGTGTGGTCTCCGTGCCGGAGCTGGCGGTCTAACCAATTCCAGCTTGGCTCGGGGACCGCGAGGCAGGCTGCAGGCTGGGGCGGGCGCCAGTCACGGGGTAGCTAGGGGTCTTGGGACCGGAGGCAGGAAAGGAGGATCCTTAACCCTCCGGGAGGAGCCGTGGCGGGGACTGCCACATTGCTCCCAGCGAGGGAGCGCTGCCGCCCGCCACCCTGTTCGCCAGACCTCCGAACCCGCCAGCGGCCCGTGCGCCCCTGGAGGCGCTGAGCAGAGGAACGCTGCTAGTCCGCTGCCTCGGTGTGCCCCGCTGTTCCCGGCCGGTGGCTCTGGCTTTTCTGTTCTTCCACATCAGATCAGGGGAGCTCGTCCTGCACGCCACGGAGTGGATTAACACCTTGGAGTTCCGGTTTGAAGGGCTGCAGTCTCCAAGGTGACTGCTGGCGATTAAAAGAATGTAGCCTTTGGCCACGACTGGCCAATCAAGCTGTCTGGGTCCCCAGGCCAGCATTCTCCATGGACCTGGATGGTGACTTTCTTAGGAGCAGAGGGCTGGACCATGGAGAAGCACACCAGAAGTGATGTGAATCCTCCTTCCTGGGCGCCAAACTTAGGCAGAATTTGTGATGCATTCCTCTTCTATCAGCAAACTATGCCTGCGGCCGGGGACCTAGGGCTCAGGCAGCGCTGGGTCTTCACTGCTAGATCATGTGTGCAGAGTCCAGTCCAGAGGGATGAGGTGGGAAGGGACGGGGTAGGAGTAGCTTTGCTCAGACCTAGCGACAGAGTTAATGGCCCCACCAGACCAAGGGCTCTCTGGACAAGCCAAGAAGTGCACCGTACTGGAAAAGGCCTCAGCTGCGAGTTAAAGCTGGTAGAAGCAAGCCTGGCCCATGCAGCCAGCGGAAAATGGGAGTGCAAAGCCAGTGAAGACCAAGAAGGACCCCAAGGGACCTTGAGGCAAATGCACCCGATGCCCAATGCCCCCAGCTGCGAAACTCAGCCTGGAAACTCGAAGAGGCTTCACCTTTGCTCAACATGCCTTAGCTCTGCTTGGCAGCCTAGTCATTCGCCATCGAATATTGCGGGTGTTATCATAATACCCTGAATGGGGGGGAGGGGAGAAACGGGTCGGGGGATGTAGGCGGTGCTGAAATGACCGGCTTTGAAGAACCTGCAGGCAAAGTTTCGTCCAATCGTCTGAGCCTGTCCTCTTATTCCCGGTTGTAACTAAATACTGCTGCAAGCGCAGCCCAAGCCCTTTGTTGGAGATGTGTGAGCGCAGTCTCTACAGAGCGAGCTATGTGGGCTCGCTTCTGAATCTACAGTCGCCCGACTCCTTCTACTTTTCCAACCTGCGGCCGAATGGCGGCCAGTTGGCCGCCCTTCCCTCCATCTCATACCCGCGCGGCGCGCTGCCCTGGGCCACCACGCCCGCCTCCTGCGCCCCAGCGCAGCCTGCCGGTGCCACCACCTTCGGCAGCTTTTCCCAGCCCTACCTGGCTGGCTCTGGGCCTCTTGGCCTGCAGCCCCTGGGCGCCAAGGACGGATCCGAAGAACAGGCCAAGTTTTATACTCCCGACGCGGCCGCCGGGCCGGAGGAGCGTGGTCGTGCGCGGCCTCCCTTCATCCCGGAGTCTAGCCTGGCCCCCGCGGCCGCTGCTCTCAAAGCGGTCAAGTACGACTACGCGGGTGTGGGCCGCGTCGCGCCGGGCTCTTCGGCCCTTCTCGAGGGGACACCCTGCTCCTCCGGCTTCAAGGACGAGACCAAGGGCCCGCTCAACTTGAACATGACAGTGCAGGCGGCGGGCGTCGCCTCCTGCCTGCAACCTTCGCTGCCCGACGGTAAAGGGTGGCCACGCTCCGCGAGCAACGCTCCCCGGGCCGGGGTGGGAGGTGGGGTGCAGGGGAGAGTGTGTAGAGGGAGGGAGCCGCCAGGGGCGGGCAGGCAACCGGGAGCGGGCCGGGCTGATTTGGGTTGGGGCTGTGTTGCAGGCCTGCCGTGGGGGGCGGCCCCGGGGAGGGCCCGCAAGAAGCGGAAACCCTACACTAAGCAGCAGATTGCGGAGCTGGAGAACGAATTCCTTCTCAACGAATTCATCAACCGGCAGAAGCGCAAGGAATTGTCCAATAGGCTGAATCTCAGCGACCAGCAAGTCAAAATCTGGTTCCAGAACCGGCGTATGAAGAAGAAGCGCGTGGTGCTGCGCGAGCAGGCGCTGGCGCTATACTAGCTCCCGGGGTGGCCCTGGCCGGGCCGGGCTGGGCCTGCCTTTTTTCACCGAGGCCTGGCGTGAAGGAAGTGAGGGGATAGGGCTTTTCCTTCTGCTCCTTCTCCGCTGGTTCCAGGTACCCTCCCGCTCAGACAGCAGCTCCAGAAGCCTGCAGGAGATACGTTTGGAGACCTGGCCGGTTGAGCATCCACCCTTTCCCCTTTCTCAGAGAAGCCTGCAGAAGCTGCAGCACAACCTTGGCCTTGAGGCTTCCAGAATGGGGGTCTGGAGTCATCTGCCCTAACTCTTAGCGGGGGCATTATTATACCCAGGGCTCACTCTAGTGTCCTTGTACTTGGATTTCTGCTTCCACCTGATTAGTCTTCTTTCCCCCCACCCCTCCCCAGCCCTTTCTGCATCTAGCAGGCACCTAACTAGAGCTCAGAGTGGAACTGAATTTAGGTAGAACTCCCGGGCAGATTAGAAAGGGCTGAGGGCACAGTTTTGTCTCTTTGCAGCCAAAGTCCCTTGTGGCAAAGCCAGAATCTCGACTTTGGAGGAGGGAAAGGGCGCCGTCCCCCTCCTGTATGCCCTGGCTGTTTTGGGAGGACAATAGCCATCCTAGACCTTCAGACTTCAGGAGGAAAAGGGAGTAAGGGCATGGTGGCCAAACTCCAGAGACACCTCAGAGTCCGGCTGGACTGACCCCTCCGGCTGGCTGGGCTGAATGGATTGGATACGTCCTTCCCGTGGATGGGATGAGGGAGGCTGGGGCTCCACAGCAAACTGCAGCTTCCAGAACAGACTGGTAAAATCCCCCTCCTTCTTCCACCTCCTCACACATGCCCAATGCAGAGCCCTTCACTCTGCAACTGGACCCCCAGAGCTGAGCTCTGGTGAGGAGAGCTGCTAGTTGGCTTTGAGGCTGGGCTGCACTAGGAGGAGGGGGAAATATCCGGGGGGAGGATCAGGGAGTGAGCCAGGAAGGGGGGTGTCCTACCTTCCGACTGTAAATATGGCTTTCCTGTCGAGGTAGGCAAAGGTGTCGACTTGTCTGTCTTTCTTGAATTACGGTAATGGACCACCACAGGGAGAGGTGAAGTCTCATCTCCCCCACCAGTCAACAGTCAGGAGGGCTAGGAAGGAGGCCCTTCAGATCCTCAGCCCCTTCTCTGCTCTAGACTGAGTAGAGAGAAGCAGAAGTTCCCCTCTCATCACTCTCTCCACCGCCCACCGGCCCCACCAGGGGCCCTGCCACTGTGCTCCTTCTGAGGCCATGTCTGACCGGCTCCAGCAGAGCCTTAGAGACCCTGGGCCCTGCCTGGCTTCCTTTGTGAGACTGAGGTTGCTGAATGCCAGATAGAGATGTCCTGGGTATGCTGGAGTGTCCTGCCTTAGCTTCAGGGAACGCAAGGGCCCCCCAAGCTCCTTCTACCATCTCTGCCCCTTTTCTGTCTCCTTCAGAGAAGTAGCACCCCGCCCCAACTCCTAGCAAGATGCCCAACAGCCAAAGAGTTGAAGATTCCTTACCAAAGTATGATGATGATTTATTTTCGGTGGAGGACCAGGCACCTCACGGGGAGTCCTAAGCCTCATCCCAACTGACCTCAGTTGACGTTTAGATGAATTGCATTTTCTCTGCTATCTAATAGTTTTCGTGCATGTTTTGTTTTGTTTTGATTTTGTCAAAAACAATAGCGTGTATATATCAGACATACAGAAATGTTTTGAGTGGAAATAAATATCCAAGTCCCAGTCATGCTGTCGTGGGACTGATGTCGATTTTTCAAAACGTTTCAGATTCCCTTCTAATGTTTTTCAGGCCACCAAATTCACTTTTCTTTCCTGGTTGCGGCTTCACTATGGGTGCTGACTGTTCATTAAAGGAGAAAATGGCTTCCAAGTCAGTGAGGAAATGGTGTATAAAAGCCTATAAACAAAATGTGTATAAAACATCCAAGGTGGGGGAACCGTGAGCAGATTTCAGCGTGTCTCACACACTAAGCGAACCCTCGGCTTGTTGCTGGCTGGAGCTTCCACATTTTGCCTAAATTCTCAAACTTTGAAGCTTGCTGTTCAGGGGGCTGCCAAGATATGTTCCTCTGGTTTCAATACAAAACATCTCTCCCTGCCATGTTTCTGGGTCAGCCTTCTTGTGGGCAGGCAACGCCCTGTGGAAATCCTCCACACTGGCACCTCTGCCTGAAACCCAGCAGACTCCCTTGGGAAACGTGGCCTCTGCACCCCCTAGGCTTTCAGAGCCTCTATCTCAGGCCAGGAAAGCCAGGGCCTGCTTGGTATTCACCGAGCTCTTGCAGATCCCAGCTCCCAGCTAGCTCAGTGGTGGAAACTAAAGAATTGCTAGCTTTTAGTAAGTGGGAGAATTAGCAAAACAGTTAAGTCTCTAATTCCGAACGTTCAGTGGTTCCAACTCCCCTTCCCTGAAGCTAATTTGATGAAATATATTTTAAACAGCTCCTAAAACAAACAAACAACAACAACAAAAAAAAAAAAAAAACAGGAATAAAGGAAACAAGAAGCTGCCGAGGGAGGCCCTATCATTAGAAATGTTTCCCCGCCTGGTGGGGCTCAGGGAGGTGATGGTACCAGAACTGAGTTTCTCTGAGTCCCAGAAGGTTTGCCCCCTTCAAGATAGCTGAACAAAGGCAGAGGCCACACTCAGACCTCAGGTCTGGAGGGCTGGGTAAAGGGCCAGGGAACCAGACTTAGACCCAGGCCTAAGACAACACAGGGAGACCATTTTTTTGCAATATATACCATCAAATCATTGTGTTCTTTTTTCTGTAGCCTGGGATGTAGGGTGGGAGGAGATATTCATGGAGACCACTCCCCAAAGAGATTGAAATTATTCTAAGTGTAAAATCTTGTCTGTTAATTGGAGCTTCAGCAGTGTTTTTCGAATCCATCCTTTCTACTGATCCATACGAATACAAAGGTGGTGGTGTCCTCTCTCCCTTCCTAACCAAAGTCCTGGCAGAGATTTGGAACCACCATGAAATTTGAAAGAAATAAATACCCGAGAGAAAGGCTGAAATCGAAGTGTTTAACATTCCCTCGCACAAAGACAAATGCGTCCTCCGAAATGCTGCAGTCCAGGCAGGCCTCTTGACCACGGAAAAGGTTTTTAAATGAGAAAAAACGACTTGGTCTGGCATTCAATCGGCTGCGAGCTCAGAGGGCCGACCAGGAGACGCTTTTAAGGCCTGGGGGCTCTCCCCTCGGGAGGCGGGCTGGGGAGGCTTCCGGGAGGCGGGCGGGCGGAGGAGAAATCCAGAACCGTTGTAAATATTCATGTGTGTGGAGGTGGAGGGAGGGTGTGCCCCTTCATCCCGCCTCTCCCAGCTGCATCCACCCCCCGTTAGTGGGGAGGGGGGGCTCGGTGCCTGTCCGACCGTCCTTGGACAAAGGTAATCTCCCCACATTTTTGTTCTTCAGTCACTTGACTTAAGGAGCCCATTCCGAAGGCTCTGCAGGGAAGGGACTGGCTCTGGGTGCTTTCTCCGCGTTTCTCCTCTTCTTTCGTTTCCTAAAAGAGCATAAATAATTAAAGTTTGGCAGGGAGGAAAAGCTTTCTTGCAGAACTGTAGTGGCAATAAATGAAATGACTCAGAATCCCTTCCCCAGTCAGCTTTTACGAGAGCTGCCAGACAGTGTCTGTTCACGTTCTCCAGATACCACGGGCGCCCTGACAAAGTTAAGGTCAAGTTAGTGTCTTATCTTGGGTGGCTCGAAATTACCGCATCGTGTCCGGGCGCTGCGCGAAAAGCTACCGCTCGCGGAGCTGCTGGCTGTGCCCGGAGGGTCCGGTGCGCTCCCTGCGCTTCGAGTGGGGCCGCGCAGGCAAAGACAAGGCCACAGCTCTGGGATCTTCACGGTAGGTTCTCGAGCGGGACGCGCGGGTCGGGAAGCTGCGGTTTTCGGGGAAAGGATGGAGGAAAAAGCTGGGGCCAAAGGGCGAAGCGGACTGGGCCCAGAACGAAAGCCTTGGCTTGGGGGTGGGGGTGGGGGCCCGTGCTAACGCGCAGAGAGGGGCCAGCCGCCCCTTTCCCTCTGCACCCGCGCGCCGCTGCGGATGGCGCACCCTCCCCCGCCAAAGCACGGTTCCAGCCCGAGCGCCGTCGCCATGTCGTTGAACTTGAATGGTTCGTCCTCCCCCACTTCCCTCTTTAGCGGTCAGCAGGCTCCACTTTGGGGGCAGCGGGCTGCCTGCGCCCCACCCGTGCAGAGAGAAGGTACCAGAATCTTGCGCACTTGCAGACACATAAAGACCCAGCCGGGGGCCCCTGCGGTCCCTGCCCTGGGTCCTGAGCAGCCTCTTGGCTTGTGTTTAGTGTCCAGGGAGCCATTTTAGGAGACAGATCCAGGGGCGTCGACTACGAGCCCGAAAGGGAGAGAGGCTTGGGCCGCGGATGGAGATGGGCAGGCAGATAAGTGTGCCGGCGGGCTGGGCTAAGGAGAAGGGGGCGAGCTGGAATCAGGGCGAGAGTGCCAGCTGCGTGGAAGGTGCACACAGGGTGGGCAGTTCTGGGGGGGGGGGCTTCTTGCCCTCCAGTCCCACCGACCTGTTTGCACAGTGTTCTGAGAGAAGCTGAGATGGGAGGGGGGCGGAGAAGAGAGAGTGGGAGGGAGAATGCGGAGGGAGGAGAAAAAAGAGGAAGGGGGGAAACATTGGCCAGAAAATAGATATGAGCTCTGATCACCCGCCTTTTTTCTGTCTGTCGGCATGGTGGGCAGAGCTCACGGCACCGGCACTGCAGCGGCCGGGGCCAGGGTGGGAACCGTCTTCACAACCTGCACTGCCTGTCCTGGGCGTAGGGCTGAGGCCCAGGACCAGTGCTGGGATTGCCTGGCAGAGGAATCCTGGGGAGAGGGGCAACTTCCTGCCCACGGTTCTGGGATTTGGGTTTGGGGAGCTTCTTTCTGAGACACTGATTTTTACCTTTGGAAAATGCTGGCTTTCCCAAGGCGGGAGCCCAGGCCTCGCTTGGACCCCCCCAGGCTAAAAAAGAGGGACGCAGCCACTGCCGAGGAGACTGAGGCCTCGGGGCGAGTGGATGGGGGGCCCGCAGAGCCGAGTGGAGAAGAGGGGCTTGAAGAAGGAGCGAAGAGCTTCTGAGAGCCCGCCCCCCACCCCCCAGAGCCAACGGACCTCCGGGGGGCCCACAGTGACCCTGCAGGCCCGAGGGTGCCGCAGGAGCCTTGGAAAGGCACGGCACGGATGTGTAGGCCTTGGCGGGGCTCCGACGTCGAGAAGGGGCTGGATGTGAGGCTAGTTGGTCCCAAGGCAGAGAGGGTGAGGAGGGCGGAGGCACCGGCGTTTTGTCCCCGCTTTCGGGAAAGCGGGAAGCCAGGCACCCTGAGAGTAGGACTCCAGATCCTTTTGTTCACCAGACCCCCCAGCGTCTAGAGGGCCACGGGGTGTCTTCGCTGGCTGAAGTTCCTTCTTGCTTTGGCACTGGGGGAGAAAAGGCAGAGAGGTGACAGGGAGAGAGAGAGAGGCGGTGACACATAGCTAGGGGAAAGGAGGAGAGGATCAGGGGACAGACTGAGACAGGAAAGGAGGGGAGTAATAAGAGGAAGGAAGAAGAAAAAAGGAAACGGGGAAGTGAGAGAAGAGAGGACAGGAGAGAAAGAAGTGAGAAGAATGAAGGGAGACAAGGAAGGAGAAAGAGAGACAGAAAGGAGAGAGGGCGACAAGGCCGAGTGGGCACCGAGGCCCTGGGCCGGGTGAGCTCCTGGTAGGGTTTTGGCGTGAGTTGTTTGAGGCTGGCATTCTCGCTCCCGGTCGTCCATGGAGAAAGCCGTTACTCCGCAGCGTAAGCGCTGGGTAGAGAAATATGTAAATCAGGGCTCCTGGCGCCCCGAGAGAGGCGCAATTACGCCCCTTGAACAAGAAGCAACAAGCTCCCGGCGGGCAAACTGAAAAGGGTGGCGGCGTTGCGGGGGAGGGAGCGCCTGCAGGACGGGGTGTGGGGGGTGGGAAACTCACACCCTCACACCTAGTCCCCTGTGCCCGCAGCTGGGGCTCCCCCCTCAGCTCTCCGCTTCTTTCCCTTCCCCCTTCCTCCGCCTTCCTCCCCCTCCCTCCTCCTCCCAGCCGGCCTCGGTCCGCGTACTTAAAGGCGCGGGCGGGCGCGGGCGGGCGGCCCAGCCGGGCGGTGGCAGATGCACCCAGCAGTGGCAGCCGACGGCGGCGCACAGGTGACCTGCCTGAGGCACAGCCTGATCAGGGGGCGCCCGGGGAGAGCTGGCTGTAGAGGGAGGCCGATCCGCCCCCAGCGCGCGCGCGTCTTGGCGCCAGGAACTGTCCCGGAGTGTGTTGGCGAGCACTGATATAAGGACATTTCTCTCCATGGCGTCACGTGACATAATTACCACCAGAATCAATCAAGATGAATAGCACGTCAGCTCCCGGTGGGGATTTTTGCTTAGTTGATCCTGGCCCAAGCCGCTTGTGCAATCGATGGCTCAGGTTGGCGGCGCGGGGAGCGGCCCGGGGCTCGCCGGCGCGCACGCCGCGGAGCCATGAACGACTTTGACGAGTGCGGCCCGAGCGCAGCCAGCATGTACCTGCCCGGCTGCGCCTACTATGTGGCCCCGTCGGACTTCGCCAGCAAGCCGTCGTTCCTGTCACAACCGTCGTCCTGCCAGATGACTTTCCCCTACTCTTCCAACCTGGCGCCGCACGTCCAGCCCGTGCGCGAAGTGGCCTTCCGCGACTACGGCCTGGAGCGTGCCAAGTGGCCATACCGCGGCGGCGGCGGAGGCGGTGCAGGGGGCGGCGGCGGCGGCGGCGGCGGCGGTCCCGGCGGGGGAGGCGGCGGCGGCGCCGGTAGCTACGCTCCCTACTACGCTGCAGCGGCGGCGGCAGCGGCGGCAGCGGCGGCGGCGGCCGAGGAGGCGGCCATGCAGCGCGAGCTGCTCCCGCCCGCGGGCCGCCGTCCGGATGTGCTCTTCAAGGCGCCGGAGCCGGTGTGCGCCGCGCCCGGGCCGCCGCACGGCCCCGCGGGCG
This sequence comes from Aethalodelphis obliquidens, assembly GCF_003676395.1. Lineage (NCBI taxonomy): Eukaryota > Metazoa > Chordata > Mammalia > Artiodactyla > Delphinidae > Aethalodelphis > Aethalodelphis obliquidens. The sequence continues at coordinate 56,581,542 of NW_020837946.1, read as the reverse complement.
CCGCCTCCAATTTCTACAGCGCCGTGGGCCGCAACGGCATCCTGCCGCAGGGCTTCGACCAGTTCTACGAGGCTGCACCCGGGCCCCCGTTCGCCGGACCGCAGCCCCCTCCGCCGCCCGCGCCGCCGCAGCCCGAGGGCGCCGCCGACAAGAGCAACCCCAAGACGGCGGCCAGTGGCGGTGGGGGAAGTCCCTGCGCCAAGACGAACCACGGCTCGGAGCCCAAGGGGGCGGCAGAGGGCGGCGACGGCGAGGTGCCCCCAGGGGAGGCGGGGGCTGAGAAGAGCGGCGGCGCAGGTAGGCACCGGACGCGGGGTGGGCGGCTGGGTTCGGGGGCCGCGGGCGCGGGGGGGGGGGGGGGCGGAGGGGGCCTTCCTCTGCTTGCGCAGTTTTATGTGCTACTTTATAAGCGTTCGAAGGGGTTTATACATCCTATAAGATTTCCCGGGCCGTTGTAAAGCGTGTTTACGATAGGAAACCAATTTAGGTGGGCTTAAGGTAGACTTCGATGAGGACATTAATCGCTGCAGAGAGCTTTCCCCCAGTTTTGTGCGTGCGGTGAGGGGGATTGGTCCTAGAGACCATGGAGGGAGGGAGGAAGGGAGGAGAGATTTTAAGCCAATTTGTGAGTGTGGACACTCGAGCCTCCTGCTTTTAAAGGGGTGGGGTGGGGGGTTGGGGAGAGTTTGATGCTTGAACTGGACTTTATCCAAGCCGCTGGCTGCCCGGCGCGCTCGTGTTTCTCTCCCTTCCGAGTCCAGCTCAGAGCCTGCCTCGCCCTCTGCTTCCCCACCTCGATGCCAGGCCGTGTGTTTGTGTGTGTGTGTGTGTGTGTGTGTGTGTGTGTGTGTGTGCGCGCGTGCACGTGTGTGTGGCTGGGCGTGAACACACGTCCACGCCCGCACTCTCTACTGTGACCGCCCATATATCATCCCCCACGACGCAGGCAGGGCCTTTCAGCGGCAGCAGGGGACGTCCCCAACGGGCCGAGGCCTGGCCCTCGCGCGGACCCGGGCGGGCGGCCGGGGGGTGGGCAGGCAAAGGCCTCTCTCACCTCTCGGTCTTTTTGCCTTGCAGTGGCCCCCCAGCGATCCCGAAAAAAGCGCTGTCCCTACACCAAGTATCAGATCCGCGAACTGGAACGGGAGTTTTTCTTTAACGTGTACATAAACAAAGAGAAAAGACTCCAACTTTCTCGGATGCTCAACCTCACTGACCGGCAAGTCAAAATCTGGTTCCAGAATCGCAGAATGAAAGAAAAGAAACTGAACAGAGACCGTCTGCAGTATTTCACTGGAAACCCCTTATTTTGAGAGCTCCAGGAAGCACCCCTCTCCCCTGAGCCCCACTCACCCACTCTCCTCCCCACCAGCCTGCCCTGGGCAGGCCCAATGTCCTTGGGTTTAATGACGCCTCTTCTCTGTGGAACTCCACGATTCCTTCCCACGGTCAACTCGGGACCTCCCAGCGACCACTGCAGCCTGCGGACGAGGTCGGGGACTTGGCCGAACGGATCCTAATAAGGGGAAAATGGTAAATGCAAACGTCCCTTTACAATTTTGCCGCCAATGCGCTGTTGTTCTCCCTCCCTCTCTCTGAGCTCCCGTGGGCACGCTGTGGGATCTGTAGAGAGTTAGGCCGAGGGGCTGGAAGGCGCTTGTTTTTGCTCTGAGTTTAAGGGACCGAATCCCTTCCCCTTGGTGAATGCAGATTATTTAAACTCTGGGGAATGTACCTTTGGTCTGTCGTATCAAGGCATGGGTCACTGTCTTTTGTGTGAATAAATGGTTTCTAGTAAAATGGAGGTTACAGCTTCAATACACTGTATGAATTTTCCTCTTTGAAGAAGTTTAGTGTCTGATTAGGATATTTTAGTGGCCAGAACCTTCCCTTCCAAGCAACTGAAAATCAAGTGAAATGCTTTTTAATCCCGCTAAAATAAGGAGTCGTTCCCTCCCATTCTTTCTAGGCTGCACTGGCATTAAAAATCACTTTAGGGATGAATCTCTGAATTGAAGACGTGAGCCAGCCACACTGGTGCTGCCTTCTTCAGGCCATGAGGTTGGGGCAGCAGGAACCTAAGAAACAAATCTCCTTGCCCACCCCACCCCCAATGTAGTAAACTTGGAATTCCTGAAAAAACAAAAGAAACTTTAAAAAAAAAAACTGCTTAGGAGATCCAAATTCACTCTTAACAAGCTGTCAAGGAGGAAGCGTCCCTTAAAAGAAGAAATTAAAACTAGAACCTGTCATTGGGGAAAAAAAAGTTTGCTAAAGGGAAGGTATCAGTGGGTGGAGAGGGCCTGGGTCCTTGTTAGTGTCACACGGGCCTGGAGCAGAGAAGGTAACCCCTCATCCCTGGAAATAGGGCCCAGGGCTGCAGATCCACTTCTCACCACATTTACTGCTTCAAGGTAAAGAATGTGGTAGGGGCCGCACTGCACTTTATGTTGCAGGGCCAGGCCAGGCTGTTTACAAAACCTTGAACTGTCTAGACAACACCATAAAAGCCAAAGTTCTAAACAGCTTAATTGGGTTATATTATACACCTTCTGGTGGGCCCAAAGGAGATTTCCGCAAATGTGCAATAAACTGGAAGAGTGAGAAGAGCTTCTCTTTCTCTGAAAAGAATAAAGTGAATCTTATGACTCGTAACCTCTCGTAAGCCCAAAGTCAAAAAATAATCCATGAGAGGCACAGCACCCCATGCATCTTCCAAGGGGGCATGCATTTCCAAATGCAAAATTTTTTTGATTACCAAAGCTTTTGGGGGGAAGGAAAAACATAAGTGCATAAGTGTATGCCTTTGAACTTCCAAAATGTCAAGGTCATCACCTTTAACCTTTCTGAATAATTAGGTGCCTTAAGGTTCTTCTGTGATATTCAACTGCCACCCACTGTCATGCACACATGCTCACATACATCCAGACCCACACACACGTTTATGACCACACAGAATCATATCGGGGGCTCACCATAAATCTAAGCCAATTCCTGATTTCAGGATCAATAACCTTAATTTCCCTTCAAACGTTTGTGTAATTCTATAGCAATTGACTGCTTTTAAAAATACTGGTTATATTAAAATGTCTACCAGCATGCTTTTAATACAGCTAAGAAATGCTGAGATTGTTTTGGGTTTTTTTGTGGGGGGAGTCATAGATAGCAGTCCTTTAGCTCTAATGAAGAACCGAGGTTTTAAAAGCAGGTATTTGAAAAAGGAAGGTATTACAGACTTACTTCGTTATATTTGAAAAAATTTGTCACCCTATTAAATAAATTATTGCACTTCTTATGATATGGAACAAAAGAAAATACATTTATACTGTTTCCAAAAATGTTCCTCAACCTTTGGTTAAAGATGCAATAGAAACAAAGCCTACAGTGGAATAACTTCGTTCTGAGGGGGATTCCTTTGTTTGGAATTCTAGGCATCCGTTACAGTGTCAGTGCCCTAGTAATGTGATCGTTCCAGGAGATTAAAACTGGTTTATTTCTTTCTCTCTCCACCTCTCTCTCTCTCTCTCTCTCTCTCTCTCTCTCTCTCTCTCTCTCCTCTCTCTCTAACTGCGTCTAAATGTAGCAAGCTTGTATGTCCACCACCGTAGGAGAGCCGAACCTAGAGATACAATTTCGCGTTTGCCTGGCCTTGGAGAGCCACACGGGGGCGTGCTCACGTTCCAGAAGCCGCATTTGTCGGAGAGGCAGCGATACCATATCTTTCCAATACTGGATTCTAATAGCGGTTAGAAATCGCGGAGGTGTTTGGTGTTTGTTTATTCTAAGCAGCCGTGAGGTTGGGAAGTTGTATAAAGCCAGAGGAACGGGAGCAGATTCCTGAAACAAGAGATAACCTAATCGTTGTCTTCTTAAAGTTGTTGCAAAGAATACCTCGGTATAACCTGGTGGTGTCGAGGAGAGGGTTTTAAAAGACAAATATGTGCATTTCAAAATAGGTCATGCCACTGCGAGTTAATTAAATTACGGAAATCAATTTTCTTGGTGGTTTGAGTGTGGAGAGCCATAGGAAGGTAGAACCACCCCTGCCCAAAACCGCGTCCTCCTTGCACGCTCTCCGACCGCCTGGGGTGATTAAAAGGCTTTTGTTTAAGACAGATCAGGGCGCCGGCAACTTAGCTGAGTGTGGTCTCAGAAAAGTGAGACGCGTGGGGACCTAGCGGGTCATTCTGCGCGAGGAATCCCCCTACCCCCGGTCGTGCCTGGCGCTTGGGGCTACCGGTAGCACCGGGAGGCGCAGGCAGGACTGAGTTGGGGCTCCCGGGCCAGACTGGGCTAATGTGGCTGCGGGGAAAGTCAGGCTGTCCGGGAAACGTTTAAACTTCAAGGCGTCGTGGAATGGGGAATGCATTTGAAGCAAACGGGCTTTGCTTTTGACAGAACCCTGGCCAGCCTTCCAAGCCGTCTGCTGGCCTTGAGCGCCGAATTTGATTTTGGCACAAGCTCTTGGAAGCAGTTTTCTCACTGCGTGCCCTCCTCGACCCCACTCCCACCCTGAAAAGCCCCTGACCTTGCGAAGGGCCTGTGCCACCATCCGCCGTCCAAAAGGGAAGTTCCAACATGAAGGGTGGCAGTTCCTTCTTTCCCGAAGTTCATTGTAAGTACGTGCAACCTCGGAATTAGTGAGGACCTCCTGAGCCCCGCTGTCTCTGCCCCCTCCCTCCAGGCCCTGGACCAAAGACTCTGGGTCCACCCCGGGAGTTGGCATCTGCTTCAGTGGAGGCTGGGGGCCATGAGTCTCCCCACCCTATGGGAGGCGCCAGCCAGAGGCATTGATGTTCCCCACGCATACCCTGGCTCCTGCCTGTCTGACCGTGGGTCCAGCTTAGCTATTGTGAATCGACATTTCCGGGAGCCTAACCCGGGCCTCAGTCCAAGTGGGGTGAGAGCCCCCCTCCCCAAATGTCGTTGCGTTCCTCTTTAGGCAGCTCCAGTGGGGGCGCTTGTGGCCTTTCAGGGACCTTTGGCTTTGGCTGGCAGCCTCCCCCAGAGCACGGATGCTTAGCAGTCTGCAGTTCCTTTCCTCTCAGCAGCGCCCAAATTGAGCCTGAAAAAGGCCAGGGAATTGGATCAGGACTTCTGGGGTCTGCAGACCTCACCCTTCTTGATCATTCGCAGCGTGTGGGGCTCATAGAGCATAGCCACATGTCTTGAGTCGCTGAGGTCTCAGATCCTGAAGTGGAGGGAAATTGGGAGTAGTCTTTTGTGTCTGCAAAGGGAAGAGGTCCCTAGACTGCTGGTCCTTTTGCATGTCTCCTTAGACCCCTCTTTGCATTGGTGGTGGCTTCTCTAGCCTCCCCAGTTGCCCCCCCCCTTGATTTCTTTTCACATTGGCTGGGAGATGCACGGTGCACTCTGGAAGGGTGCTCTGAGGAAGCAGCTTTTAAAATTTGTACCCATCCACTCTGCCCCCCAAAAGTGGCACAGCCCTGAGAGGCCACTCAGGGCCCAAATTCAGGGTGAACCTAGACCCAGGTCCACTCAGGCCCAGGGCCGCTGCCCTTCTTCCCGGTGACAGGAGAGCAAAGATGCAAGCCATTTTTTGAATTACAAATGCTAATTTCTTGCTAAAGCGACCCTTTTAATTTTTCTCTGGAAAGAACTGTGCCAGGGCGAAGGATGTCTTGGTACAATTGTGGATATTCATCTCCTTTATTGCGCAATATTGATTTATTATTAATGGTAACTGCTCTAACTGATCTAAAGATGATCGAAAACAGCAGCTACGTAGCTGTATTAAATACTTGTAAGCAAAATAAAGCCTGGCCTTGAAAGCCTTGCTTTTTCATTCCATTTGCTTTATCTTAGCCTTAGAGTCTTAGGCAAACTTTCCATCCTCCCAGGCTCAGATCATTATCTTGTATTATTTCTGTTTTGCTTGATTTTTATAATAAAATCTCTCTGAAATATTGGCAGTCTCTGGCCTCAAGGAGCTGGTCTGAAGACAGAAATTTGAAAAAGAATAAAAGAGAATTTTGTAATAATAGATCCAAAATTATATCTGATACACATTTTTCCCCTGTGGGTGAAGAAGACCTATTTAAAACCAAATCCAATGTGGGAGTGACTTTTGAGCTTGAAGGCACAGGGAGCTGAAACAAAGTCCCCCCACATTCGGAAGGCAGATCCTGCCTGTCCTGGCTCATGGCAGACCTACCCGTTCGGTGAGGAATCGCTGGGTTTTAGCTTGATGTTTTACTCATGTATAAATAAAGATTATGAAAGGGCATTTGATGGGCATAAAATTCTCGATTAGATTGAACACTCTTGCCTCTCTTGTGTGATAGAGAGAATTGGACAACGGAGTTCCCAGCAGCTCCCTTGGCCAACAAGCAAAGGGAGGACAGTGCTGGGGCGCCAGGCTGGCGTCAGGGCGCCTGCCACGAGCGTGTGCAGCGGGCACTTTGTCCAGCCCTGGGCATGCTTAGCTGTGGCTGAGATCATGATCTCCGCCTTGAGAGAAAGCAAATTTCAGGGTGCTAGTCAGTGGCTGTTAGCTTTGAACAGGACCTTAGCAGACTAGAGTCAAAAGTTGGGTTTTTTCCCTGCCTTCCTCACTCCCCCACCCCCAGGCTTTAAAAACACTCACCCCTGCCGAAGGTAATGTTTAAACCTCCGCTTCATCGGCGGCATCCCGCAGCCAGAGCAGTTAGAGGCGCCAGGCTTTTAACCTGACAATGATGTTGTATTTGAACAGCTGCGTAAAGGTTTAAAAGGTCTGTCTCACTGCCACTGCGGAGTTTTTTAAAAGGGGTTATTGTTTGGGCGAGGGCACTGTGAGGGGACAGCCGAAGCTGTCCCAAGGCCGATAATAATGTCCAACGACTATTTCCACCAGGCCAGGGGAGATTCCTTTTGGGGAGGGGTGGACAAAGAGTTTGTTGGGAAAGGTCTTTGTGAAGGAGCGAGCGGGCTATTATGTCCCCCAGTAGGCTGAGCATCAGGTTCCAAAAAAAAAAAAAAAAAAAGTTCTGCTGAGGCAGAAACCCAATTTGCCCACAAGTTCAGTCTCTGGGCCTGAAATCCAAGGCCAGCCCATGACAGGACTAGTGTGGGGAGGAGAAAACACGGATGCCTTCCTGGACAGAGAACTGGTTTACGATCAGAGTTTCCAGGGCCTTTTTCCTCTCCCAGATGCAGGAAAGGGGATCCGGGAAGCCGGATCGGCTCCAGCGCCCTAGCCGGGGTCCCTCGTCTAGGGCAAGCCTTTGGAAATCAAGGTTAAAGCTCCCTGCTGCTGCCCGGAGGCCACGGCTTCCGAAGGACCGCTCACCGCCTGCAACCAGAGAACAAGGGAGGAAGTTTCTCATAAAACTCTGAGTTTCCATGGTGGTGCTGGTGGTTGTTCTTTTAATGAGGTTGACCACAACCCCAGACTAAACCCTCTTTATAGAACTTTCCCTCACCAAAGGAAACAGAGGACTGAGGTTTCCCCACCTCCTTTTTCCCTCCCTTCCCTTACCCAAGCAGAATCGAATCATGTCAAATACTTTTAGGAATTGTCCAAAACTATAAAACTCAACTTCTGACAAAAGTATGCTTTTAATATTTGACAATTTGTGTTAAAACAAAAATTGACCTTCTTGGTTAGCAGCGAAGGGGAAAAATCAATAGTATAATTTTCAATAATTCATAAAGCAAACGCCATTATGCTAAATCTTAACTATTAATCTTATCCTTTACAAAGTCTCAATTGATTTGTTAATAAAATATCTTCCCGTGTGTGGCAACAGCGGGTATAACTCTTTAAAAACCTTCAGAAGCCAGAAAATTACCAAGTAGCCCAAGAATGTAGATGAGAATTTTATTGATCACCCTGATTCTTCTTAATATGTATTAATAAATTCCACAACCTTTTGTGCCTTGCACTTGTCAGAAACCAGTGCTTTTACAAAATCCATAAAAGGAAAACATTTTTCTGTGCAGAAGAACCAAATGACACCTTTGCATCTCTCTCTCTCCTGCTTGGCCCAGTCAGTTTTCTAAAACTTCTGGAGTCTGAGGGCGAGAGTTCCTCCTTTCCTAGAAAACATTCTTTTCTCTCTTCCTTCCTCTTTGCCCTCTACTATCAGGGCGTGTGGGGAGGGAATCCTCGGTTTAGTTGGTTTAGTTCTTCCGCTGGGAACCCGGGGGATGCTTTCGCGGATAGCGAACTGCTGGCGAGGGACTGTCTCGGGCTGAAAGCTCCCAGCGGCCTGACCCTCAGAGATTGGGGTGTGGTTCCACGGAGAGCCGAAAGCTCGGGTAGCCCACCGGGGCGCGGAGGCGCCGGGGGATGGGGCAGGCGGGCTGAGTCAGAGGACAGCGCCGGGGCCGGGCCGGTCCTCGGGGTTCCGTGGGGCCGGCCAGCTGCGTGGCCGGCCAGCTGCGTGGCCTCTCGGCTCTCGCGGCCCTTCTCGCCTCCGCTCCCCAGGATATCTTGGCCGCGTCTCCGCACCAGACCTCTTTACTGTGGACCCCTGGGGTGGTATGTCTCAGAGCCTGGGGAATCCAACTCACCTTCCCAGGCTGCCTGGGACAAAATGAACCAGGCTGGGCCCCCAACCCCGCCCTGGCCCCGGCCCTCTTGGGCGCCTTCTGCCTGGGCGTGTGCGGAGAATGCTTCTGTGTGCTGGCGCCACGGCGCCTCGGCTTCCCTCCCTGCGTGTGTCCTCCCGGAGACCCCTCGGGCCGAGCCTTTCCTTCCGCCTGCGGGGCCCAGCGGCTGGAGTGGGGGACGCGAGTGGGGCGGGCGGGCGGGCCGAGCGAGCCCCGGGAGGCTGGCGGACGGCGGAGAGTGCTGGGCCGGTTGTTTCCAGCGCGCACTATCGCGGGCGCGTAGTAGATGTCGCTGTTGTCCGTGCTTACGCGGCCGGCTGGCCGGGCTCTGGAGCACGTGACCTGCGAGGAGGCTGCGGCTCAAGGCCATTTTCAAATCTCATTGGCTTGGTTGTCATGTGGTCGACAGAGGCATCCACAATTACACGGGGAATGTTTTCGTAGAGATGTCAGCCTACAAAGGACACAATCTCTCTTCTTCAAATTCCTCCCCAAAATGTCCTTTCCCAACAGCTCTCCTGCTGCTAATACTTTTTTAGTAGATTCCTTGATCAGTGCCTGCAGGAGTGACAGTTTTTATTCGAGCAGCGCCGGCATGTACATGCCACCACCTAGCGCAGACATGGGGACCTATGGAATGCAAACCTGTGGACTACTCCCGTCTCTGGCCAAAAGAGAAGTGAACCACCAAAATATGGGTATGAATGTGCATCCGTATATACCTCAAGTAGACAGTTGGACAGACCCGAACAGATCTTGTCGAATAGAGCAACCTGTTACACAGCAAGTCCCTACTTGCTCCTTCACCACCAACATTAAGGAAGAATCCAATTGCTGCATGTATTCTGATAAGCGCAACAAACTCATTTCTGCTGAGGTCCCTTCGTACCAGAGGCTGGTCCCTGAGTCCTGTCCCGTTGAGAACCCTGAGGTTCCTGTCCCTGGATATTTTAGACTGAGTCAGACCTACGCCACCGGGAAAACCCAAGAGTACAATAACAGCCCCGAAGGCAGCTCCACAGTCATGCTCCAGCTCAACCCTCGTGGCGCGGCCAAGCCGCAGCTCTCGGCCGCCCAGCTGCAGATGGAAAAGAAGATGAACGAGCCCGCAAGTGGCCAGGAGCCCGCCAAAGTCTCCCAGGTGGAGAGCCCCGAGGCCAAGGGCGGCCTTCCAGAAGAGAGGAGCTGCCTGGCTGAGGTCTCCGTGTCCAGTCCCGAAGTACAGGAGAAGGAAAGCAAAGGTCGGTATGAGCAGAGTTGCCACCCCAGCGGGGCGCGCAGCCCGGGAACCCGGCAGAGAGAGGGAACGCCTGGGTGCCCAGTGCCGAACGCGGCAGCCTGGGGCCCCGACTGGCAAGTGCCACTCCTCCCCGCTCTTAGAGGGGCAATCTTAGTCCCGAGATGGTTTCCGCTTTTCCCGCGCTGCCCTCGCCCTCCTGGCTACTCCTGGCCCCGCGCTGATGGCGCCCCGGCAGAGGAAGGGCTTGCTGGGTTTATTTTTCCTGAGCTAGACCTGAAATGCAACAAAAGAGCGCAAATGAGACCTGCGGCTGGTAAACACGGCCCCAGAACCTCCTTTCTCCTGCTCAGATGTGTAGTCCCAGCCCTGCCTTTCACCCAATGATGATTTTAAGGTGGTCCAAGGCACCGTGTTCGTGTTCAAGTGTATGCACCCCGCATCCTGCGAGCTTGGGGGCGGCAAGGGGAATGAGGTAGCTGGGCCGGTTGGTGCTTGGGCCGAAGAAAGAGCAGGGCTCCTTGCCTCTGCGGAGCTAGGTAACCTTGGCTTTGTCTGGGGAAAGTGCCTCAAGCTTTGCAATCCATTTGCAAAGTGGGCAAAGGCAGAAGGGGGAGAGAATGGAATGTGTGTGGCCCACCCAGCAGGGCCAGCCTGAGGGCTGGGCAGGGCAAAGAGCCAGGGGCTCTGGCTTTTCTGCCCCTGATCCTCTCCCCCAGTGCTCAGTTGGGCCACAGCAAGGAGCTACATTTCTGGGAGAATGTTTTTGTGTGGGGGCAAGAAGGCATAAGAATTCAGGAAATTCTTGGGCACACAACGATGCCCAAGCAGGGCGGAGAAGGTGTACTCGGTTATCTTTTGAAAGAGAATTGGTACCTATAAACCTGGCTGTGTGGGGCTCCCTGCCTGCCTAGGAGAAGTGGGAAAGAAGAGGCAGACATGAGGATCTGAGGAAGCAGTGGCGTTTGTAGGCTTGTCAGGCTGTGACTTGCTTCTTCCACTCTAGTCCCGTTGTAAGATGATCACTTAGAATGTTGCTGGTGAGATCCTGAAAGTTTACTATTGTACTAATATTTTGTGCAGGTCAGAAAGGAGAGAGAGAGAGAGAGAGAGAGAGAGAGAACACTGACACAGAGGGCAAGAGTACCCACCCATCGTGTCATTTTGGGGTATTTTAACTAATCTGGCATCATTTACAAATCCCTTCCAGGGCCTACTTCGTGTGAGTAATGTGTAATACCAGCATTTCCCAAAGGGCCTGGCTGCCAGAGGGGTCATGGCCAAGGGTACATTTGAACAGACTGAGAGAAAAAAAAATTCTTGATTTTTTTTCTTCTTCTCCCTTTAATTTTGTTAGAGGAAATCAAGTCTGATACTCCAACCAGCAATTGGCTCACTGCAAAGAGTGGCAGAAAGAAGAGGTGCCCTTACACTAAGCACCAAACGCTGGAATTAGAAAAAGAGTTCTTGTTCAATATGTACCTCACCCGCGAGCGCCGCCTAGAGATCAGTAAGAGCGTTAACCTCACCGACAGGCAGGTCAAGATTTGGTTTCAAAACCGCCGAATGAAACTCAAGAAGATGAGCCGAGAGAACCGGATCCGAGAACTGACCGCCAACCTCACCTTCTCTTAGGTCCGAGGCCCGTCAGAGGCCAGGATCGGAGAGGGGGCACCGACTTCCAGGGCCGAGTGCTGGAGGACTGGGAAGGCGGACACAAAACCTTCATTGCTCTTTGTTTTTTTATTTTGTTTTTGTTTTTTGTTTCCTGCTAGAATGTGACTTTGGGGTCATTCTGTTCGTGCTGCAAGTGATCTGTAATCCCTATATATATATATATATATATATATATATATATATATAAAAACTAGCACATGTAATTTATTATTTTTTTCATCGTAATGCAGGGTAACTATTACTGAGAATTTTCGTTTGGGTCTTAACTTATTGGAACTGTAGAGCATCCATCAATCCACTCGTCCATCCAGCAATGTGACTTTTTCCTAACACAAAAGGTCTGTGTGTGTGGTTAGTCCATGAGCTCATGGTGTTTTGAGTACATCCAGTACTTAAAAGTACTTTTACATATATATTTTAAAAAGATTAAGAAAACCCACAAGCTTTGGGGGGAGGGACTAAAAAAGCACATTACAATGTATCTTTTTGCAAATGAGTTTAGCAATTGTCCTTGGTGAGATGGAATATTGAGAATTTGCCTTGTAGCCTTTCCCTTGTGGTGCATCTATGGTTTGGTAGAAGTACAACAGCAACCTGTCCTTTCTGTGCATGTTCTGGTCGCATGTATAATGCAATAAACTCTGGAAACGAGCGTACTTCCTCTACTTTCTGACATGGAAATATGTTACGGTGGAAATGAAAGACTTTGGTGAGATTGTCTTCCTGTTAAACTGCTTGTTTGGGTCAGTTGACTGGGTGGTAGAGAGCAGGGGAGGGGAAATGGGAGAGAAAAGCTGAAGGGGGTCTTTTGTGCTGAAATTTGGCAGTGGTCAGGGGAGTGATAATCCAGACTGTGTGTACTGCTTTCCTAGTTGGGAAGAAGGAGGGTCCCCTCTCCCCCTCCCCCCATGATAGTAACATAATTGATTTGTCAGTGGGTGTGAGCTTCCCCTCTAGTCTCAGCCTGGTAAGTTAAGCCTGTGCCAAACCGCATTTTCCTCGCAGCTCCCCACTTGTGTGTCTTCCTCTCTTTGGTTTTGGTTGTGTTATTTTTAGTGCTTTCAGTGGAGTCTTGGGGATTTCTGGCTGGTGTGCCATCATGAGGGGCTGGGTTAAAATCTGTCTTGCCCACCTGGAAGCCGCCAGGCCTCCATTACAGGAGCAAGGACAAGCAGCAACCTAGCATTGCATCGGATCCAATTCAGCCCCCATTTCCCTCACCCCCACCCCCACCCCCATCCCCATCCCCACCCCCACCCCCATCCCAAGCGCAAGATAGCCAGGCCAAAGTGAAGTCGAGGATGGGTGAGTTTTCCCATCCCACGTTGCCCTGGTTTCCTTGTGGAAGGATTTTATGCTCAGTCATTACTTTTTGGTGGCCTACAAGAAAAAATTTTTTAAAGGAAGGAAAGGTTTTCCCCAGTTAATCCTCCCCCTATTTAATTACAAAATGCTGGTTGGAGCCATTGTATCTGGGAGGCAAGAAAATACACGAAGGGTGACCGAAAGAGAATTTACAGATAAATATGACTTCCCATGAAGTCCAATGTTCAAGCTACCGCCATGGCTCAGAAAACTCCAGCCAGCTTTCACGTGTGTGTGTGTGTGTGTGTGTGTGTGTGTGTGTGTGTATGTGTGTGTGTATAGATAGATAGATAGATAGATTGCAGGATCCTCAGCCCAAGAGGGTCCAGACTTTAGTCTGGCCAGGGAGAAGAGAGGAGAGGCCTTGGGGGGATGATCTGACAGAGAATTCGTTACCCCATGTCGTACTGTGGTTTCAGAGGGTCTCCGATAGATTCAAGCAGCTTCACAAAACACGTCCTTTTCATTTGTCCCCTTTCTTAGGGGGTCTGAGCCTTAAAACCCTCATCCAAGTAGTATTTGGGAGACTCAGTATTTATTCAGAGTTTTAAACTTCCTCCCGAAAACGAGGAGTCTTTCCCAGTTCCAAGACAGAACCCTTTAGGGGAGCCATTTCCTAGGGTGGAAGAGGGATGGCTGCACATCAGTGCCAGGTTGGGAACACTGGAATAGATTTGCCCAGACCTCCATTGGTTAGGCAGAAGAGGAGGGCAATTTTAGCTTCTCAGTTTACCCCCCGCGATGTGGGGAGCACCATTCGTTGTTGACAGGGGGCCATGTCTTGGAGGAAAACCCGTGCTACAGGCAAAGGCAGCTCCTCTGGAATAAAATCAGAAAGCCATTGGCAAAGGCAATCGATTAGGCCAGAAATAGCCATTTCCCCCCTTCCTTTCCGGTGCTCGAGGTGGGCTGGGAGCCCTCCAAGGGTGCGCTGGGCAACTTGTAGAGCGAGAAATATATCCTCCACCGCCGGCGGCCCGGCTGCTTTTGTCTCGGCTCCCAGCCGGGCTTCCGAGGCTCTGTACCATGGATTTGGGAGTGACAATGGGCATTTCCCTCAGATTCAAGGCTGCCCAGCCTTACCTTTGGAGGCTTTAAAAAAAAAAAAGAAAGAAAGAACAGAATTCCTAAGAGAGTAGCCCAAGGACCAAGCCATTTAAAAGACATATCCGGAATCCACTCAGAGGCCGTTAAGTGGGAACCATGGGAATCGGCCTGGCCCAGGGAGATGCTGGCCTCTTTGAGGCGAGTTGGGGGCAGGGGGCAGCGGGTGGGAGCGGGCCTGCTCTACAATCTGGGTTCTGCCCTATGGCGTGTTTTCTTCCAGGACCTTTCCAGAAGTCCCGAAGAAGACAAGGCACCCTGGCCGCCACTGTCCGCGCGGTGCCCACTGCCAGCTTGCGGACACTTCCGAGGGCAGACAGAGCCCGGGCGGTGGCCGCCGCCACGCCCAGCCCACGGGCCAGGCCGCCCCAGCTCACCCCTCGGGCCTCGGCGTGTGCTCAGCCTCACGTCGGGGGTGTGTGTGGCTGCAAGCGCGTGAGAGTGTGGTAGGGGGAGGGGGTCCTGCGAGCTGCTCCATCCGTCCGTTTTATTAGGGACACATTAATCTATAATCAAATACACCTCATAAAATTTTTATTGAAAGGCATAATATCATTACAGAGGTCTTCCACCTGTTTTAAACAACACGACAAGCTGTGAGAGAGCGTGTGTGTGGGTATGCGTAGGGAGGGGTGGGTTTGGGTCGGAAGAGAGGCACGGGGAGAAGAACTCCCCTCTGGCGCTAGGGGGGCCGCCTCCGAAGGCCGTCCTGTCTCGGGCCGCACCAGCTCTGCGCTCCCCCCCTCCCCGGGCTACTCTGGGCTCTGCCAAGTGCTGGGTGCGCCCAGCACGCACGGCCGGTAGCTCGGAGCCGAGGCACTGGGGAGGCAGCACCAGCTCGGGACTGCAAGACCGAGTGCGGCCAGAAGTGGGGAACAAATAGTCCCCAGCGCCTCCTCCGGCCGCGATCGGGCGTGTGGTCCCAGCCGCCTCTGGGCTGGCCGAGTCAGGCCGGGCTGAGCCCGGCGCACGGGTCGGGACCCGCGGGCTCTAATTGCCGCGCTTATGTTGATGATTTTTTTTTTTTTTTAAATCACAGCAGCCCCCAGTTTAGCGGACTGATTTACTCCCGGTATTGGTAAATATGATCACGTGGGCCGCGCGACCAATGGTGGAGGCTGCAGCCTGCGAACTAGTCGGCGGCTCGGGCGCCGGCGGGGAGCGGTGCGGCGGCGGGCAGTGTAACCTTGGGTGGGAGCGCACGGCGCCTCAAAATGTCCTCCAGTGGCACTCTCAGCAACTACTACGTGGACTCGCTCATAGGCCATGAGGGCGACGAAGTGTTCGCCGCGCGCTTCGGACCTCCAGGGCCTGGCGCGCAGGGCAGGCCCGCAGGTGTGGCCGACAGCCCGGCCGCCGCCGCCGCCGAGTTTGCCTCGTGTAGTTTCGCCCCCAAATCGGCAGTGTTCTCCGCCTCGTGGTCCGCGGTGCCCGCCCAGGCCCCAGCGGCGGCGGCGATGAGCGGCCTCTACCACCCATACGTGCCCCCGCCGCCCCTGGCCGCCGCCGCCTCCGAGCCCGGCCGCTACATGCGCTCCTGGATGGAGCCGCTGTCCGGCTTCCCGGGCGGTGCGGGCGGTGGCGGAGGCGACGGTGGCCCGGGCCCCGGTCCCAGCCCTGGCCCCAGCGGTCCACCCAACGGGCGCCACTACGGGATTAAGCCTGAAAATGGAGCGGCACCGGCCGCCGCCACCGCCGCCACCACCACCTCCACCTCCACCTCCTCCTCCACTTCCTCGTCTTCCTCCTCCAAACGGACTGAGTGCTCCGCGGCCCGGGAGTCCCAGGGGAGCGGCGGCCCCGAGTTCTCGTGCAACTCGTTCCTACGGGACAAGGCGGCAGCAGTGGCTGGGGGAACCGGGCCCGGGGCGGGGATCGGGTCTGGGTCCGGGGCAGGCGGCTCATCGGAGCCCTCGGCTCGCAGCGACCACCCGAGCCCGGGCTGCCCGCTGAAGGAGGAGGAGAAGCAGCAGCCGCAGCCGCCGCAGCAGCAACTTGACCCAAGTAAGTGCAAAAGAAATTGCCCCCTGATTTATTGCTGAAACCTGTAAGGCTCGAATGTGCAAAACTGATAGTTTTACTAACCTATAAAAACGTCTAGACGCCTACCCTAGCCTAGGCGAGCAACACGCATCCATAAAAAAGCTTCCCATAACCACCTACCCTGGGCGCGCGGTTTGTACGGTAAACAGAGCGCGGGCATTAAGGCTTTTTATAATTCCCCCCAAGTTGTGAAAAGCAGCCATCCTTGGTGAAATTAATTTAACGACCTCTCTCCCCCACCCTGTCGTCTCTCCCTGCCTCCCCTCCGCCCCTCATTCCCCTTCTCCAAACACCCCTCTTCATAGACAACCCCGCAGCAAACTGGATCCACGCTCGCTCCACCCGGAAAAAGCGCTGTCCCTACACCAAATACCAGACGCTTGAGCTGGAGAAGGAATTCCTCTTCAACATGTACCTCACCCGGGACCGGCGCTATGAGGTGGCAAGGATTCTGAACCTCACAGAGAGACAGGTCAAAATCTGGTTCCAGAATCGTAGGATGAAAATGAAAAAGATGAGCAAGGAGAAATGCCCCAAAGGAGACTGACCCGGCGCGGCGCCGGTGGGACCACTCGGCTTTGCAGTGGCAGAGGGTTTTTGTGTGTGTGTGTGTGCTTGATTTCCAGAAGTTCTTCAGCGATTCGGACATTTCTCCCCACCCCGGCCTTTTTTTTTTTTTTTTTTTTTTTTAGGTAGAAGTGACTGTGTGGTTGGTTTCTGTGAGGTATTTGGGGGACTGTATTTGCTCGCTTATGTGTTGGAGAAACCAAGTGGCTTTGGGGTGTTGCCCTATCCCGCTCCCCTGTTTCCTGTCCCTTTGGTTCCTTAGGAAATGCTATATTTTGTGAGTGCACGCCGGCTTGAGGAGCCCTCTCCTGTGTAAATGTCCCCTATGTTTCTGAAAAGTGCTGTAGTTTAGCCCCCAGCGCTGCTCAAGCAGGGGCCAAGCGCACCCCACTTCCGACAGCGAAGGCAGAGCGACGACAATGAGGAAGCCGGCCTAGGCTGAGCCCCGGCCGTGTTGCCCACCGGTTACGGAAGCCCACTTTCCTCAGGGAGCCCGCGGGCCCTCCACTGAGACCTGGAATGAGGCCGAGAGAGGAGCCCAGGGCCTCCGGTGGGTCGGGGGTTTCTTCTCAGGGCATTGGAGGAGCCACTCTCTCCCCGGGAGGGCTTGGCTCCAGTGGGCGGCCGCGGGTGTAGGCCCTCCCGGCTCCTGCCTGAGGACCAGTTGTAAATGTTACCGCTTCCTATCAATAAATGCTGACCTGATCAAATGGAGCCCAGACGCTGGCCCTGAACATTGTGTGCTTGCTTTCTCCGGCTCTCTGCAAAATGTCACCCTCATGGGACTTTTCCCTCATCCCTGGGAAGGAGACGCTGCTAAAAATCCGGGGCCCTTCCACCTGAGAGGTCTCTCTGATGTGCCTCTGAGTCTCCCTTTGGGTGGGCAGACCCAGCCTTGAGCCCGGCCCCTGGGGGCACTTGGCCGTCCTCCCCTGGCCGCCTAGCCTGCTTCCAGTGCCTCTGCGAACTCTGTGCCCTGGGCCCAGTGTCAGCCTTGCAGCAGTGCCAGCGGCCCCACGGGCTCCAGAAACCAGGCATCCTCTCGCTGGTGCTTTGACATACCGTGCCCCACCTCTCCCTCTGCTCATGGAGTCGCAGCCATCGACATCGTCTCCAAACCAGGGAGAGGCCAGTTCTGCACTCTGGGGCAACTCTTCCAGGTCCGCGGGGCTGGCTGGCTGGCTCCGGGAGGGCTGAGCCGGGTATACCGTGAGCTTCCGCTCCTCCGCACGGGAGCCCCAAAGTGACCTTAGCAGATCAAAATGGTCAAGGCTCTCCTCCGCAGCTATCCCCACCCCGCTGCCCCTCCCCCTACCCAGTTTCTGTGTTGTTAGCCCCCAGCTCGGCCCTCTGAGGGCCGCGTTCAGAGGCTAAAATGAAGGTCATTGTAAGTGAAGGATCGGGCCCAGCCCAGCCTTTGCAGGCCGGAGAGGCAGGCGCCGGGCGGCCTGGGCTGGGCGGAAGGCGGGGGCGATGGCAGAGTTTGGGGGGATCCGGCCGAAAGAGGGGATTTGAAGGAAAAGCAGAGGGGGGCTTGGAGGGAAACCCAAGGCCCAGATCCGGCAGAAGGTGCTGCGTACCCCCGCCCCTGCGACCAACCCGATACCTTGGGCTCTTTGAAAACAGGAAGAGACAAGGTGTCATAAAGCCATAGAGCCGGCGAGACGTCTGGAGGTAATGAGTTTACGACAAGCCCGGCGCTTCTCTTTGAAACCATCTCATTTTGATGTTTGTGTTTGTGGGAGGAAAGGAAAAATGCAGACAAAACTGGGTCTTAAAATCTGGACAATAAAATGTAAACAGGACTCTGTTGGACTAAGAAGGCAGGGGCTTGGGACCCCCGGATGAGGTGTGAGCACCTAGGGAATAAAAATGGAGGGCGGTAGGAAGGAGGAGACGATATATTTCTGATTTTTAAAATGGGTTGGGTATTAGAAGTAGCCGGTGGGTGGCTCTCAATAATATTTGACTATGGCCGCCTTCTAGCTTGTACTTTAAAAAAGAGAAAAATAGGCCTGTTATTTGGGGGTAGGAGAGTTAGTGATCTTGGGTCATTTACTTAGGCCGAGCGTCCCCCAGCCGCATGGTCGGCGGGAAAAGATGCAGTTACTTAAATGACGTTTCACAAAAATATCTGGCCCTCCACTGCAAACCTCGTAGCAGAAATATTGTTGGAAATTATATATATTTGCTTATAGAAAAATTAATCGTTACAGCTGAATTAGAGGAAAGAATTTTTGAAAATGAGAAAAAAAGATTAACCTCTCAGGAAACACCTAAACTGATTGAAGTCTTGGCTTTTAAAAAAAAACAGGTGGAATGCTTAGTCAATTCACTTCACTATGTGACTTTTGGTATAAATTTAATGTCTCATTTATTGTGCATAGAAGTTCCAGTGAACACCGCCCAACAGGGCCTTTTCAGACAGCCATTCAGAGATACAGCAAAAAGCTTTTAATTTGACTTCTATCCCCCCTCCATTGTCCAGTGAAATGGGCCTGAAGCATTAAAATTACAAAGTTAAAGTAGCAAATATTCACGATTTAATGCTAAGTGTAACGGCTTTAAAAGAAAAAAATTAACAAATGTAACTTCTATAATTTCTTAGTTTTTGAAGTCCCTGGCTCCATTGGGGGAAAAAACAGGCCTGTTGCAGTTGTAATTTTTAAAAATCTAGCCCATCCTATAATTGTGGGCGATTACAGAATGGGGACTTACTGTGTCTGGCAAAAGAAGGGCTGGAAGCTTTTGAAAAAGACACTACTGGAAGCTCTTGGGAGCCCAAATATCTTTGGCATTCAGGAGCCCCTGTTTGCTGCACTTGACTCGTCGACAAAGGGATGAAGCATTATTAGTGTCAGTGATCCAAGCCCCAGTCAAACTAAAGAACAAGATTGGAAATGGTTTGTGTCGAATAAAGAGAAGTTAAGCTCCGTCGGCTAGAGATGGCATTTGGCCACTAGAGAGCGCCGTTGCTCCACTTTGTGATAGTAAAGCTGGAGTTGCGGCGGAAGGTTTTGATTAAAGATACTTACAATCTTATTTTAAATTCCAAATTAGGATAAATTTAAGCAAAAAGAAGCAATGTGCACTGTTAAATTCTCCGGAAGGGTTTGTTACTTATAAAATTTTGGCTTAGGATTTCAGAAAATTTGGACTACGGCACAGCTGAAACTATAAAACGTTATGGTAAGTCAATGCATTGTATCAGAACAGAAATGTGTAAAAGCATACATCTTTATTTACGAAGTTAATCGCACTCTCTTCCCATTCAGATTATAAACAGAATGCTTGAAGGAAAAAACAAAAAACTAAGTGTTTTGTCCCAGGAGGAAATGTTGTGTTATCATGTTTTCTTAATTAGGCCAGAATGCGTAGAAATGAATTTTGTAGTGTTTCTTTTTCGCTCCCCGCCCTCCCGCCCCAGGAATCACAAAGTTCTAGAAGGTGCCTTGTATTATTGAGATCTAGGCTCGTTCTTCTTTTTCCCCCATTCCATTCCAAAACCCACTATCGAGGGTTTAGACACGCACACGCACACACGCCAAACAGTGAAATAAAAAGGCACAATTGCATTCCAAGGCTTTATTGAAAATAATACTCTTTTAATTGGGTACTTGCAAGGTTGGAGTACAAATCGTTAACTGTCAGAATCAGTTCGTTCGCCTTCGGATTTAAAGGAAATTTTACCTGGCGATAACTGGCAGAAAACAACAACAAGAAACCCTTACCCGTCACCATGCCTCCAACAAAAGCCTCCTTGCACTCCCTGCTAATTTAAAAGTTAAACAAAGCATGCCTTTATCATTTGATTCATTAGAAATCCGTTTACCTTAACCATTTTCAGCTATTCCCTGTAGAAACAATTGAGTCTTAAACGTTATCTTGTTATGCCTTTCCATCTCGACCTTATTTTCTCCATTTGCAAAATATGATATTCAGTCCACTCGGACTGACCTCAGCTCACTCACAAGCTGGGCCACCCCACAAGGAGAGAGGGGTAGTTGAAATCACTCGCCTGCTGCACCTTTAGGAGCCGTCTGGGGGTTCTAGACGTTCGCATTTGGCGTGAAAAGCCGGGGAGGTGTGTTTTAGCTTTAGCTGGAGCTTCCTCGGTGGGCTCGGGAGTGTTTCTGAGGTCGGTTCCCAAGGCCGGTGGGCCTGCCGCCCTCAACAACAATGGATCATCCCAAGGAAAAGGGTCACCCAAAGAACCCACGAAAAAGGCAGAATAGGCAAAGGAAAACGCACTCAAATGTAGAGACCTATTACATTTATTGGACATGAAAATGGGAGGGGGGAGTGGGAGATGTGGAGAAGAGAAGGTGAACGGTGGTGTAACGCCAAGCGGCTTCAAAGCGAGTTTCTAAAATCAGGAATATTTTGCCGATTCACACTCGATTTCCCCACATGACACGGGACGTTCCTCTTCCTCATCGCTCATAAGCTAGAGCGAGCTTTCTCTTTTTTTTTCTTTTGGAAAGATCGGTAACTTTTAAAGCTGAGCCCGGCACCCGCTCTCGGCGGTAACTTCACCGGCTTGTTGGATGAACTAGAATCGTCAGAAGACGCGCGCCGCCTGCAGCTGCTTGGAACCGGCGCGATCCGAACGCCGGCCCGGAGGCTCCTTGGGGGGACTCGCGGCCGTCGGTCCCCCGTGCTCCGCCCGGGGCCACCGCCTGCCCAGGTCCGCTCCGCGCAGGGGCTGAGACCCGGGAGTCGTGCGTCTCGCCCGAGGAAATACCACCCACCTCAGCGTGAGTCCTCCCTTCCCGCCTTGGAACATTTCTGTCTGCTTTTCTATTTACTCCCTCAGCAATGCTAATGTTCCCCCCCCCCGCCCCGCCACATTCTTCAGCCTCCCCCCTGCGCCTGGTACTGACGTCTATCGAGGGTGAAATGATGGAAACTATATTCATGGGCATGATTTCCATTAAATATCAATTAACCTGGGAGCCTCAGCCAGGCGTGCAGTGCTTCAAGGGTAAATGTACATCTCATTTCCACAAGGCCCGCTCGGCTGGAAAAGAAGGGCTTAGATTCGCTTTGATAATGCAAGGTATTGGGGTCATCCTTGTGGCCTTTAATCAAACTACTTGGATAGGACCTAACGCAAATGTTCGGTCCGGATCTTCTACACGGCTTGCCCTCGCTCCCTGGGCTGCGCCCGCGTGTCCAAAGGCGCAAAAGCCACAGCCAGCCTCTGAAGGGCTGCTACAGGGGACCGGGGAGGGAGTCATTTGCTCCACAGCCTCCTGGGAGTGTCCTCCCTGCCTCCCTCCCCGCCAAGTGTAAGGCTGTGCTGCGCCCCCGCCCCGCCGGCCGTGGCTCGCATTCCCTCGGCCCCCGGCGGCACGCCGAGCCCTTGGCAGTGCGGCTTTATGGGCCCCCTTTAAGGCCGGCGGAGGCATCTCCCAGCCACTGTGAGGCGTCCATCGTGTGCAACAGTGTCGCCTCCTCACGGATCCCTCCGCGCGGTTATCTCGCGTCCATCTCGCTCCGTCTGCGAGCAGTGGCTTGGTGCGAAAATGCCTCGCCGGGGCGCACCGGGGTGGCAGCCTCGGCAGCGGCGGCGAGAGCGGTGGGAGGGGGCTGCGGGGGGGGGCGAGGTGAGAGGTGGCGGCGGGCAGAGGGTGTTTTTTTCCTTTTCCCTCCAGAGCGGGGGTTTGTAAACCGAAGCCAAAGAGTGTCCCCGTGGGCCGGGCGTACTTTTTTTCTTGTCCGGTGCGCTCCTGCAGGGCCGCCTGGTGCCTGAGAGGAAACAGTGGAGGCAGCGGGGCCGGTCACCCGGGGCGTCGGCGATTTTATTGAGCCCGAGCCGGCGCGCGCCGGGAGAGGCCGGGCGGGCGGTGGAACGCGGGGACTGGGTGAGGCCCCGCGACCCGCCAGGGAGGCGGCGCGAGGTAGAGGCGGCGGGCGCGAGAGCGGAGCATGAGCGCCCAGTAGCCGAGGCCCCGCAGCTACCCGGCCTCAGAGGCGACGCGAGGGCGGGCGGGTGGCAGCAGCAACGTAGCCCGGCGGCCCCAGCGGCGCCAGCAGCCGCCCCAGAGGCCCCCGCGGCAGTGCGGTCGCGCTGAGGCGCGTTCCCTGCCTGCTCCGCGCCGCCCGCCCGCCCGGGGCCGCCCTTCCTCGGCCCCCGGCCGCCGCCGCCCCGATGAGCTCGTACTTCGTGAACCCGCTGTACTCCAAGTACAAGGCGGCGGGCGAGGCCATCAATCCCACTTACTACGACTGTCACTTCGCGCCAGAGGTCGGCGGCCGCCACGCCGCCGCCGCCGCCGCCGCCTTGCAGCTCTATGGCAACAGCGCCGCCGGCTTCCCGCACGCGCCCCCGCAGGCGCACGCGCACCCGCACCCGTCGCCGCCGCCTGCCGGGCCGGCTTGCGGTGGTGGGGGCGGCCCCGGTCCCGGCCAGGAGTACTTCCACCCCGGAGGGGGCAGCCCGGCCGCAGCCTACCAGGCCGCCCCCCCTCCGCCGCCGCCGCCTCCCCCCTGCGGCGGGATTGCCTGTCACCGGGAGCCCGCGAAGTTTTACGGATACGATAACTTACAGAGACAGCCGATTTTTACGACCCAGCAAGAGGCCGAGCTGGTACAATATCCTGACTGTAAATCGTCCAGTGGTAATATTGGCGAGGACCCAGACCACTTAAATCAGAGCTCGTCTCCTTCTCAAATGTTTCCCTGGATGAGACCACAAGGTTGGGATGCTTTTTTTTTTTTTAAGCGGGCAGAGGGGGAGAAATCTGCTTTCATCTCACGTTCTAGCTTTAAAACTCCCTTTTCCTCTCCCTCTCCTTTTCCTTTTTGTGTAGCTTACAGTGACTCTTATAAAGTAAGATAAACTTTTTTATTTTAAGTGGAAACCATGTAAAGACGATGGGGACAGAATGATTGCGAAGACGTTTTCTCTGCTCCTCTTGACTGACCATCCTATATATATATATCAGACCTAAGGAGAGTTGTGTATATTTCACTCCTTAGACCCGTTCCAGAAACCTTCAGCAACCTGCAGATGCACCATTACATTTTTAAAACATTTATTTTCCTTTTTTTTTCTGTTTGTTTTAATCAGCAGCTCCTGGTAGACGAAGAGGAAGACAAACCTACAGTCGATTCCAAACCCTAGAGCTGGAAAAGGAATTCCTTTTTAACCCTTATCTGACCAGGAAGAGAAGAATCGAGGTTTCCCACGCCTTGGCCCTCACCGAGAGACAGGTAAAAATCTGGTTCCAGAACAGGAGAATGAAATGGAAAAAGGAGAACAACAAGGACAAATTCCCGGTTTCCCGACAGGAGGTGAAGGATGGGGAAACCAAAAAGGAAGCCCAAGAGCTGGAGGAAGACCGAGCCGAAGGCCCAACAAATTAACTTCCACCTTTAAAATTTTACCGCAGATTATTGAAACTAATGATCAGCATATGCTGGTGAACACCACCTATTTTCTTTGTTGGAAAGGACTTTACCTGTATTTCAAGCTACCTTCATGTCACTGCTCTTGAGGTTTCTGCGCTTTGAGAGGGATTTGGGTGTTTAAAAAAAGTTTCTAGTGTCGTACAGGAACAGCCCTTGAGCTGTCCTATGTAAGAGTAATGTGATTCTGACCTTGTAGCTATATTTTTATAATGGTAGTTTTTAATGGCTGAGCTGGTGATTTTGCCTCAACAACGTAAACTTCCTAATGTTTAGCACTAAATAATTGAATATAAAATGCTTTATTAATCAAACAAGTGCACTTGAACATTTTAAATTTTTTCTTTATGGTGAGTAAATTAAAAGAAGTCTATTAATTTTTTTAAAAAAATTATGCCTGCAGAATATTTACTTTATATTATTTGATTAAAATGTATTATTTATATTTTTCTTTCTACTTTTATAATGAATGGTTCGGGTGCCTTTTGTTTACTCCTAAAAGGTTTCTTTGAGTATTTTGTAAATGTAATATCTCTGGGAAAAAGTCTGGGCCAAATATTCAAAAAGCACATGTTAGCTGAAGAGTGTAATGTGTAGTCCTGGCTCTGCAGCTTCCTTAAACTTGGGGAAAATGTTGGGCCAGTGACAGAAGTTTCAGGACAATGTCAAAGTTGACATTTAATCATTTTTCTATAGTTTATACAAATTATGGCAATTTAATCATCTAGAGTGAATGAATACTTGAAAAGCCAATTATAACATTTTCACTCATATACTTTTTACTTTGGCAAGTCGCCTTGTGGAACGCCTCTTGTTTCTGAACTTGCTTTCGTTTTGAACTGTGCTTGGTATTGCCTGAAATTGCTAGGTCTCTGTGCTGTGGCCGCCGCTGTGATTCCGTTTTTTTGAGGAGGTGCCATATTTATTTGTATTCCCTTCGCTCTGTTTGCACGCCCATTGTGAGCCAACTTGCTGTGCACGTCTCAGATGTCGGTTGGTACGTCCTCTGCTGTTCTCCAGGTTGGCCTCACCTATTTGAAACAATCCTTGAGAGCAAACGCAGAAAAATCCGAGTGTAAACAACCGCTGCAGAACATAGCTAGCTCTTTAATAAAAGAAATGAATCTTTTTCTAGAGCTAGTGTCTTTGAGCGCCGTCAATAACCCTTTTCCTGAGTCAGGAACAATCGCCTGGGCTCACGTGAAGGCAACATCCTGCTAAAGCGTCTACTTGATTTTTTAAAAGGGGGGGGTATGTGCACCCTTGCTGTAAAAATAAATAAATCAGTGCAAGGTGGGGGGCCTCTCTTTCATTCCAGAGAGAGCTGGCCAGGCTATCCCAGCTTCATCTTGCTCTAAATAACCTTGATAAGATACTTGGAAAGCTTTGAACTTCGCAAAGGACTGGAGTCATAGGTCCAGTGGGGAACAATCCGGAGTCCAGGTTACACCACAGCTTATTCCACTGAGCTGGCGCTGATGCTGGGGTTTGGGATCTGTTATTAACAAGATACCCATTTTCTATTTGAGGCTGCTCCTACAGCTGCCATTTTATGAGGGAAGAGGAGGGGGAAGAGGGGCGGGAGGGAAGAGGAGAAATTCAAGTAAACTAACGTTTCTCCCCCCAAAAGGAAAAGCACCTTTATCAGGTAGGCATTGAAGAATTCTCTTCTTTTTCTAGATGCCTGTGTATTTTTAAAGAGGTACATTTTAATATCCAGAGTGGCTTTTATTGCACAGTTAAGAAACTGGAATCCTATAGTTTTAGGCCTGTATCACCCCCTCAGGCGTTGGTGAGCTGTCTGCCTGCTGTTTCAAGGACCAGGGAGATGTTGGCACTGGTTCGGCAAGAGGCGAAGCACCACCTGGCTTTCTATCCAGGGAAGAGGCCATGGCTGTGGCATTCGCTGACCTGAGCCAGGAAAGACAATTTTAAATCAAGGGTGTTGCACGAGAGGAGACAGCTGCAAACGTGCATGCTGCATTTGGAAACATTTTCCTCTGTGTGTTGCCTGAGACTCTGCTGTTGACTGGTTTAGAGCAAGTATACCAAGTGCCTGAAAGCATGGCTAGGGAACAGCCTGGCTGGGGAGAGGGTGGGAGTAAGCTGGCTAGAGACTGGTGCTGGCTGAGCTCCAGCTGCCCTCCATTTAAGGGACTCCTCTATTAGCAAAATTCTCTCTCTCCTACACAACAATGCTCCCCCCAAATCATTCTTAGAGCCATCGATATGGGCAAGACTCTCTGTATGGTGTGGGACCTGGTGCATGGATATATGTGGAAATCAGTGAAGGAAGGGAGGTAAAAATGTTCTTATTTCCTCTCCACTTTGTGCTCCTCTGAAAGTGTTGTACCTTCTGGCCTCATCGGCCCCCTAACCCATGATAAACTCATAGCTCATGTATGGAAAAAGGCTGTTGCATAATTAGTACATTTGAGCGTATTTGTACATTTACAAATTTGGTATTTTTGGTATATATTTGGTGTATTTGTACATATACGTAGATTAGTCATGTGTAGAAAGTGTTGGTAATAAATGTAGGTATATATGCTTCCTTTTGTAGCTAGGAAAAGCATAGATTTGTCTCCAAAATAAAGAGCTTGTGGAATTACAAATCACACAGACTCACCACCTTCTTTCTTCCAGTGGCTAGAAACCCCCATCACAGTGTTTCATGCAGACAACTCGCAATGACGAGTGCAGGAGATGCCCTTCTAATTGGCTCAAACCTGAAAACATCCGAGGGTTTGCCACAATAAGCAAACCAACATTTTTGCTGCAGCAATTTGCATAAACCTTCAGAGAACCCTTTGCAAACAGCCGACACTCTGGTGCTCTGGACTGCTTATAGAGTCTGCTTAGAGAGGTTTGTAAACCGTTGACAGAAAGATCGGACCCTCCAATGTTAACACTGGATGAAAAAACCAAGAGTCCGAAGTGATTTAGGTTCTCTGTTTGCGTGGACCAGAAACACACAAAAGAGGGTGTGGGTCTCAATGGTTCCTAGAGAAAAGTCAGTTCAGGGGCTCCCATTTTGTGAGATTCCACAAAGCCCAGCACATGGCTTACAGGCTGCACAGTGGGGAGAAGTGCAAATATGGCTTCTTTTTAAAAAATGCGGAGTCTTTTCCCAGCCCTCCTTCCCTCAGCCGAAAAGGAGGGTCATAAAGCTCTGCCTTTATTTGGGTAGAGGAAAATTGACAATTGAAGTAATTTCTCAGAATATTTCAGAATTGAACAAGCTCTGTTCAGTTCCACACATACAGACCAGTGTAAAGTGCTCTAGCTTGGGAGGGTCCAACAACGTGCTTGATTTTCCTGTATAATTAAAAATATTGTTTAATTATTCTTCAGTGCAGAAGGTGTTGCTATTTCACGACCAAACCTCTGTCCTCTGCTTCCCCAGTGTTTGCTGAATCCTCGAGCATCTGGTGGTGAACAGGGGAAGAGAGAAAACATTTTAATGGACCCTGGCTGCTGCTATGGTTACCTCCAGAAAAGTTGGAGCCCACTGACTTTTTCTAGAAAGAATATGACTTTTGCTGACACGTGGCAACAGAAGTACTTTAATCAAAAACATCCAAGGTCATCGGAGCTTTTTCAAGGGATACAAATGGCCTGCTCCAGAGGGTGCTGCGTGCTTCCTGCTTAAGTCCACGTCCACTTAGGTACTTACTGGGTGTGAGGATGTTAATAGAGAACTTTCAAATAGACATCCAATGCAAATGTTTATAAACGTATTACTAGAAATCCAAAGACAGTGTCCTTGAAAGGATGCGGGGTGAGAGGTTGCCTCTTAACAGGCAGGTTCTAAAGCCTGATGGCCATGCCCATGCATTAATGATGAGGGGAGCCAGCCAAGGACATTTACTTTCATCTGGGGTTCACTGGGGCAGCTTCCATGAGAAGTGCAAAGGGAATGTGACTCCTGCCTTTGAAGAAGAAGGACTATTTTTTTTTCAAGCCTGAAACTGGGGAGTTGCTTTTTTCCTAAACAAATGGAGCCCCTCTCCTCTTCAATGTTGCATTGACCAGGCTTTTCAGCGGACAAACATTTGGGGGGCAAGGGAAGAGGGGCTACAATTAATTCCATATAAATGAGAATTGCACTTAGGGGAGACTTAAACAAGGGGTTTCAGAGGGAATCCAAAAATACTGCCTTTCCTCTAACCCAGGACTGTTCAGGAAGATGTTTCTGCTGAGAAAAAGAATAGGCATTGGGGGTTCAAACTATTATTTTGGAGAAGTTGACAAGTACATAAAACCATGTCCAGCCTTTGAGCTGGTTGGCAATTCTACCGCAGAAACTGGAAGAAATGGGAGGGACCCCAATTTATGTAGGAGAGGGTCGGTGTGGGGAGAGCACATTTTCTTGGCCTGCAGAGCCCAGGTTTTCTGCGCAAGGTCAGACGGGCTGGCTTGCCTGGAGATGAGAGGGGCAAAAACCGAAAGTGCTTGTCTCCTCTTTCAGAGCGGCCTTTTGGTGAGGTAAGGGGAGGGGAAACCAAGTGAGGGGAGAGTTGGAGGGGTGACCTCCAGGATCACCTCCCCAAGTGAGCGCGGGGGGCAGCACACCGCACTCATTCTCCCTGTAACACAGCGCCCAATGAGCAGAGGTCTCAAGCCAAACCACCAAAAAAAAATAAAAGGAAAAGAATTCCTAGAAAAAGGAACCGTGAAGGCAAGAAAGGCAGAGAGAGCAGTGGAGAGGGACTTAGAGGAAGAAAGAGGAGAGGAGGGAGGGAGGGAGGAAGAGGAGGAGGAGGAGGAGGGGGAGGAAGGAGAGGAGAAAAACAGAAGAGGGAAGACGAGAGAGAAAGAGAGGAAAAACATGGCGCTTGCGAGCTGTATGTGCAAAATCCGCAAGGAATTGCAGTAAATTCCTTTTTGTTTGAAGAAAATTTACAACTTGGTAATAGACCTTTTTATGACCTATTTGCGGTCGTCATTGGCTGCGGCTGGTCATGTGCAGGCTCCGCTCGCCTTCACGGCCTTTTTCCTGATTTCCCAGGCGAATTTCCCCCCGCATTCTGCCTTCCTAGAGCCTCACCCCCTCTTTTTCTAACCTTTGTCTCCGCAGAGGTGGGCTCCAGTCGCCGGCTGCGGGATTGCGGGGTCCGCGGCGGTCTCGGCTCCCGCCCGGCGCCCAACTTGGCCCCGCCGCTCCTTCGCCCCGGTCGCGCCGCTGCCGCCCCCGGAGCCGGTGGGGAGCCCGGCAGGCGGGAGAGCCCGGAAGGAATCCGGGGCGCCGAGGCCCCGGCCGGCGCCGACACCGCCCGCAGGGAGCAGCCGGCCTGCTCTGGGTGACCGAGCCGCGCGGTTCCGACGCGGCTCCTTCTCTAACATGAGCGGGTCCCTGCCGCGCAGAGCGCGCGTAGCCCGGCAGCGCCTAGTGGATTACAGCAGCCGCCCCGGCCGACCGCCGCCTCCAGCTCGGCACCTCCGGTAAGAGCCGTCCCCTCCCCGCGCCCCCAGCGCTGCCACCGAGAAGCTCGAGGCGCCCACCCGTTTGGGCAGCTCGGAGATCCCTGCCCGACCCCCTCCCCTTCCCCGGGACCTGGGAGTGGCTGCCTGCGCCCCCTGCCCCAGATCACTCCATCTCTGAGCGGGCGTCCCCTGGGGCCCCGGGTGGGGTCCAGCTGAGCTCAGAAGTCGAAGGGAAGCCCTATTTCCTCTGGAGATTATGGGAGGTGGATAGCGGCATAGATGGAGAGCCCCTCGATCCCCACCCTGGGAAGAGTGTGCAGATGCTTCCTGGATGTGTCAGCTTTGCTGGGGGTCACTAAAGGCACTCTGTAGTATAGAGCAGTGTTTTGCGGTTTGTCTGTGGTCAGAGGTACCTGGGAGGCTAACAGGTGTGTTTTGAGGGTTGGAGCTTGGGGGTGGGGTGGATTCTGTGTATCCAGGATGTGCTTGGTTTGTTAACCTAGGCTTTGACGAGTGATGCTAATTTCTAGGGTTGATGGTTTATTGGGCCTTGTATATGAGATGGAATTTTAAATATTAACTGCTTCTCTAGTTCTTAGATAATTTTTGTAACAATTCAAGAAAGGTTCCTCACACATCTAATAATCTGTCAGGTGCATTTGTATTATTCTATGCCACAAAATGGATGCATGTTTTGAGAGGTAGTAGTATCAGAAAATCTGGTGCAGGTCTTGGGGAAAAACCAAGAGACATTTCAGAAATTCGAAGCATGTCTAAGTTCAGACATCGCGTGTGTTTCTTATTTGCCGGATTGGGAAAAGAGTGGATATTTTGCTCTCTAAATGTACTGTCGTGGTGTGTGTGTGTGTGTTGCCTACGAATAAATATTATATAGCAACATTTCCAACTCTACTTCAAAATTACTGGACCAAAATATCTATGAGTCGAAAGAAAATTATTTGCAGAAAAAAATGCTATTTTCTCCCACGGATTTTGAACGGCACTTGAGGATGCAGTTCTCAAATCCTATTGCCTATTCTCTCGTGGACACGTTGTGAAATGTTAAAACCTTTGGGACAATCTGCCGCATTGCGCATGAGGTTGACCTGCGCGTGGCGGAGTATCGTTTTTTCAACCACCCAGAGGAAAACCCTAACATTTTAATGTTCTCCCAAATCTTCCAGTGTAACCGTGTTGGCCGTAAAAGCATTTCAGAACAATAAATGACATCTTTGTAGAAAGGTATTTTTAGTAATTAACGACGGAATCATGCGAGTTTCAAAATGGAGGGCCACGATTAGTGGTCAGTTGACGTCTAGCAGAATTGTTGTGGATCGCTATGATCACCAACAAATTAGAAACTCAGTGATTTTTAAATCTGGAACGTCTGTATTCTGTAAATACTTCTCTATTACGGTACTGCTGAGATCATTCTTTCATATTGGTTTACAGCATTACCTACTGAAAATCAGGGCCCTGGTCAGGGGCTCACAAGGCCCTCCCCTGGCAACTCCAGAGCCTAAGGAGCCCCTAGGTTGCCTGAAAGCTCGGTGGGGGTGGGGATGAGTTGTGGCCATAATGGCCAAGCCCTTGTGTTCAGAGCTTCAGTCGCCTTTCCCTGGGTTCGATGGCTGAGCGCGCCCAAGTGACTGAGAACCTGGGCGGGCTGCAGGTCCGATTACGCAGCAGAGGGTGACGTCATGGGCAGATATGGAGGACTAGGGGGCTCTTTGTAAGTCCCGTGGTAGCATTAAGAGTTTAAATGGTCAATTGCATCAAGACCTTAAATGGTCAATTGCATCTAAGGGAATAAATAATCTGCAAATCACATTTGAACGCAGGCCATTTAGTCCAAGAGGAACTAGTTAACGCTTTTGCCACTGCCAGAAATGCCCCCACTGTCCCAGTTAACCCAATTTTTAAAAAATTAAACGAAACTAAAAAAAAACCACTTGGACCTCACAAGTGGGAGAGTGTAACTCTCAGCGTCCTTGGGCCGAACCTCTATCCCTTTGTACATCAGGGAGCCGGTGGCACGTCCAGGCCTTAGTGTCTAAGGTCAGGCAGTGAGCTGGGCTTGCGCTCTCCGGGAGGACCAGAGAAAAGCTCGTTGTTATAAATGTGGTCAAGCACCAGGGCTGAAAACCAAACGTATTTTCCTGTCAGATGCTCCTCCAAATAAATATATTTCGCCAGAATTCTGTTTTCCGAGCTCGAGAAGCAGGGGAAGGAACAAAGACAGTATTTCACTCTGGACTGGCAGGCAGCTGTTAGAGGTATTTACGGCCTTGCCGCAGTGCGGCCGCCGGACAGGGCACGCGGGGGCACCGGAAGCTGGGGAGAAGCCACCAAGAACTCGGAATTCCTATTTAAGTCCAATTTAGGGCCACTTTTCCGGAATTGGTGTGAATAGATACCCTCTTTCTAGGAACTGGTCCCTTAGACTTCATAGTTGTGCAGACTGAGGGAGAAGTTGTGCTCTCTGAACGTAAGGTGGTTCTCCCCCACCCCGCCTTGATTAACGACTTGGGAGAAGGCGTGCACTAGATGTGAAACTGCTGATCCAAACGAAAACCTTGAGAGGGTTCACCGGCAACATGGCGATTTTGCTGGTTTGGCGCAACAGGGCTTGCAGATCAGAAAGGACGTTTGAGGCTTTTAACACAGGTTTTCCTGAAAAAGTATGTTTCCTGCCTCTATAAGATGGGGCGTCCAAGCGCTTCTGCAGGTAGGCGCAGAAGCAGTGCGTGGTGCCTCACACCGCCCAGCACTGCGCACAGCTACCGTACAGCTCAGTGCCCCGAAGCGCCTGCCTTGCCCGCTTGCCCAGCGTCCGGCGCATGTGCAATGAAATAGCCCAGCCTGGGGATCCAACCAGCAAAGCACGGAAGGGGGGAGGGGGCGAGTGGACTCAGAGCAGGAAGATATAACCCGATCTCTCCAACTCCTCCCTCAGGATTCGCCACTCATCTTTCCTTTATTCCAGCCTTCATTCTAAATATAGTCAAACATCTTGCCCTTGACTACGTTATTTTCAATCATCTTGACTCACCACCCCACCCCAATTTAAATCTGTACT
This sequence comes from Aethalodelphis obliquidens, assembly GCF_003676395.1. NCBI lineage: Eukaryota > Metazoa > Chordata > Mammalia > Artiodactyla > Delphinidae > Aethalodelphis > Aethalodelphis obliquidens. Next base: position 56,549,074 of record NW_020837946.1, on the reverse strand, counting down.
TTAGAAACAGTCTGCAAATGCGAGCTAGTGGCCAAAAGGAAACCAAATCTTCTTTCAAGGTGTTAAAATAAGCACTCACACATACATTTAACACCTTAAAAGAAAATATATATATATATATATGTATATATATATATGTGTGTGTGTGTGTGTGTGTATATATATATATCTGATCCTTGGGGAAGTGTATAGATTTTCTTCAGCCTGGTGTTTCTGCTTTGGGAAAAGGCCTTTCCTCTTGGCGCCTGTTCAAACCGCCAAACTTCAGGCCAATCCTTCAGCCGGACCATTCCCAGATCTTGTTACGCCAGCGCAGCACGTTCGAGGGCTCTGTGGGGACCACTGGCTCAGCAGAGAGCGGTCAAACAATAAATAAACGGACAAACTGGAGGGCTTTTCTGCCCGGACTCGCCTAATTAATGGAAGATGCACGCTCCTGGGCCGCGAGCTTGTTGTCAGTGCTGCGGGGGGAGGCGGCCTCAGAGCCCTCTCAACTCCTTCCGACCGCCCCAGGGGACGGGAGGACCAGCTCGCAGCCTCCGGCGCGGGAAGACCTCCGCCCGCGCGAAGAAGCCCGGGCCTCGGGTTTCCGGGGCTGGCGCAGTCCCCCTGCTCTGTTGTCTGGCGCCTTGTCCAGGAGGAGGCGCTGTAGGACAAGCGTCCTGTGGGCTACGGAGGCGCGGGAGATGTCCCGGGCGCCAGCGGGCTGGGGGAGGGGAGGACACGTGACCCCGCCCCTCCGCCTCCGCCTCCGCCTGCTAGGAGAGTGTTTTCCGCCTGCGAGGAGAGTTGGCGGTGCTGCGCCTACACTCAGGGGCGGCTTCCCGAGCAGAGGCAGCCCAGAGTCCCGGGAGCCAGAAGGCAGGTTCGGGGGTGGCGGGCCACCTCAGTTCCTCTGCCTTCCCGGAGGGGGCGCGATTTTCGCGCGCTGGGCTCCTAAGAGCAGAAAGAGTTAGGGTCCGGTGGTGGGGCAAGCTGCGCCCAATCCCAACCAGCCCCCTCATTTGGGCTGCTGTTCTTGCCACTTTCCTTTCCCGTAATTCCTGGTACCTAGAACCGGCAGCCTTGAAAAGCCGAGCGTTCAGCCCCTCCTCCCTCAAGCTGACGGGCCTCGCCCTGGCTCACCTAGAACAAGGCCTGCGTCCTGGGGTGGGACTCCCTCGGGCCTCTCTCGAGGTTCTGAGATCCCGGGTGAATCCCACTGACTGTGCGGCTTGAGAACAACGCAGGTGCTCCTCTCTCCCCTTTTCCACACCACCCACAGACTCTTCTTTCCCCATTGCGCCCATTTCAGGCCTTTGGTGGGCTCCATGGCGTATTGCATCAGCTGTGACACCCAACTTAAACGACTGGCTCAGATCCAAGCCCACTGTTCCTCGTTGCCTCCTGGCAGCACAGTCTTTTGCCTCCCTCTTTTCCCTACTTTAGGTCAGTGATTCTTAATGAAGGCCTGCATTCAAACCTCTTGTTTATAATGCAGGTTCCTGTGTTTCATGCCATACTTACTGAATCAGAATGTCCAGAACCTGCAGTTTGTAAACACTCTCCACCATGGCAGTTAGGATGTACGCTTATGTTTGAGAACTGGCCAAGGGTATCTCCTGGTTCTTCTATGGTTCTTTGGTCTCCAGAGGCCAAGTTCTCTCTACCATTCAGCAACAGCCATTCCCCTAGGTTTGGGGGCTCCCTCCTTAATTAGGTTTTCTAATGTCACTACCCCATAAGCTGACTAGTTGCTCCCATATAGGGAAGGAGACATTGATCCCTTGCTAACTTGGAGATTTTTTTCAAAGAGGCGAGTAGGTTCTGGGTACAGACCTGCCTTCTTTCAAATCTTTATCACTTACCTGCTGTGTGACTTTAGGCAAGTAGGGCAAATTCTCTGGGCTTGTTCCCTCATTTAGAAAGTAGGGATAATAAGAATACCGTCAAATGTTGTTATGAGGATTTTTACTTACGTAGCACTACTATATGCCCAGCACTATTCTAACTACTTTACATACATTAACTCACCGATTAAGCACTTAAAAGTTTTTTTTTTTTGCACAAGCCAAACATTCAGTACCTGTTTCGACCACATATTGAATAGCAAGCATTCAATAGTTCTTATCATCACTATCCTTTTTCTGTTCAGTAATCAGGCCTAGACTTTTAGAGCTGAAAGAGACTGGTTCACTCACCTAATCCTTGAATTGTACAGAGAAGACAGGATGAGGTTTGGTCACAGGAGAACATGGATCTGGGACTTTCCCTTTTGCTGTAGTGGGCCTCATAGGCCCCACTCCCTTGGGTCTCAGTGTCTGGCCCCTGCCTACAGGTAGACTTCAGGGCCAAACCTAGGAGGAAAGTGCCCCTAGCTCCTCAGTGGGCAGATGTCAGGTAAGGGAGGCTTCACACCCACACAGGCACATCTGTGACTCCTACAGAAGGCTCAGGCCTTACCACAGAGCAGGCCCTACTTTCCACCTTCTGGAGTCACCTTCTCCACCACCACCCATCAGTCGCACCCACTAGGCCAAGCATCCTCTTTTACAGCCCCAGGGCAAGTACCCTCTTTTCAGTCTCTTGAAAGCTGGGACAGGGTGGGAAAGCAAAAGGCCAGTGAGCAACAGCAAAGGAGGCAAGGAGTGCCCAACTCCCCCTTAATCTGCTTGTGTTCCAAGATCTGGGCTCCAGGACCGTGGCTGAGCCACAGCTCCAAACTTGGGCCACAGTGATGTCAAGGTGTGTCTTAAAGAGGCCTATGCCCCCCAAATCTCCATCAGCCCTTCCAATTTTTTAGATTATTTATATCTTTTAAAAATAATTATATGTATACTATTTCAGGCTATAACCCACACATATGCATGCACACACACACACACCCTGCAACCAGGTTCTACGCCTTAGTCCTGGCCTCCATGACTTCTGACTGTAGACTTTTTGTAAGAGGGCCTCCGCAGCCCTTGGTCAAGCTGCTTCTCTTGGCTTAACCAGGAGTCCACCTGGGTCAGATTTTCTGTCCAAACCCACCTAGTCTCTTCTGCTATCAACCATGTTGGGCAGAGTTTGGCCCATGAAACCGGGCAGTGCTGTAGCCACCCAGCCACCTCCATCTCCTGTGCCATCTACCCTCTATTCTTGGTTCTCAAAGGACTTAGGTGACCCCCCAGATCCTGCTTTTCTTGGGACTGCTGGAGCCTTATCCAATCTCTGGCCCTGCCATCAGAGATCCTGCCCGAGAGCCTGTTCTTTTGGATGGCACATCTCACTGTTAGAGTGGTTCCCTCTGGGGTCACCTTTCCTTCCCAGAGGACACCAAGGCAGAGCTCCAATGAGCAGACTCCATTTAGGGGGGGAGGGGCGGGGGTAGCAGGAGAAGTGGTCCTCTTTCAGTGATGGGATATAATGCCAGGAATATGGAATTATATTTCTCTCCTGCTTGGGACTCCCTGTTCAGCCCTTTTCTGGCTCTACCGCCAGCCTGTGTCCCTAAGTGCCAGGCCTGGCAGTCTTTCTTTATCTGCCCCCAGCCTAGGGAGTTCATCCAAAGTTCCATCCCCTATCCTGGTTGTGCAGACAGTTTAAGGGAAGAGTTCAGTACCACTTCAGTACCACTTCTGGGCAAGAGGCCTCTTGAAAGTCAAGGTCAGGATATTCTTTCCTGGGCCACATAGCAAGGGCCCTTAGGGTGGGCAGAGAGTGGACCTCAATACATTTGGAGTGCAGCTGATGCCTCTTGGGGCCCCTTCAGTCTCTCCTTCTTCCTGGGAGCGGCTCTGGCATCTGGGTTCCTTCAGGGAACCCTAGCTCATGGAAGCTCTCTGAGCAGAAATTCCCAGGACTGGGTTTTTCCAGCCCAGTGAGGAAGGACAGTGTCTAGAGTCTCAATTTACCCAGAAACCAAATTCCTTACAGGTTTTTAAGAAGGCCCCCACCCCACCTCTTCTCCCCGACCTCTTCTTCAGGACTGTTACCACCACCATTGAAAGTCCTTGGAAAAACCCCAACAAATTGGCCCAAAGTAGTCTTCTGTTCTCCCTGGTGCTTAGCCTTCTTACTAGACAGAGTTTGCTCTTCCCCATCTGCACTCTGTCATTCATCTACAGAAGCCCAGCATTGAGGGCAGGGGCCAAGGAAGATTGGAGGGAGGTAGACACTTTCTCCTTTAATCATGTCGCCTGGCTGTCCTAAGACTAGAAAGTAATTGAAGTTGTCTGCCTCAGTGTCTTCCTTTCTTTTCTCCTTTTCCCTTACGCATAGCTAGTTACTTTGCTGTTATTATCTAAATGTACAGAGTAGGCTATATAGTTTTATTCTTACGAAAGCCACTGTGAATACTGCAGGCAAGTCCTAGTTACCATCCTTTATCACCATTCATTCAAAAAATATCTACTGAGCCCTGAGTAGGTGTCAGACATTGTTTCAAACACCATTCTCTCAGCCTGGTCTTCTCTTTACATGGCCCCTCCCCCATAAAAAGCTCATAACAATTGCCTAGAATGTCATAGGTCCTTTGATTCATCCTCTTTTATTAACTTAAGGAAAAATAAAGAAGGCTTTTCCCAGCCCCTCAAACTTTTGTTATTTTTTACAGTGGATTAAGGGGGGCTTGTTTTGAAGCTGCTCACCTAGTGCTAATAGAGTCAGAAAACATTTTTTTAAAGGATTGATCTTTACTCATATTTTAAAAACAGATGCTACCAACTGTAAAAGAAAAAGGTACTTCTAAGTGGCTAATGGCATGGGGAGGGAAGAAGTAGATGCCATACAGTCTGGGCTAATAGCCCCCTGCTTTCTAGCCAGTGAAAGTGAAATCAAGAAATGGGTTTAGAAATGCATAGAGAATGGGTGGAAATTAGGATGCAAAGAGATTTTTGTGGAAAGGAGTCTCTTTCAAGGGCTTGATGGGTTTGCTGATGAGAACTTTTACAACTGAATTTGATTTAGAAATCATAGACGTATATGTGCTCTACAAAGCTACACAGAACACCCATTCTTTTAATCGGAATAGTAAAAATCATACGTTTTCACACTGTTTGGTAGCAACTCTGCCAGGCTATGGAAGGATGTTGGGTGTCAATTCTCTTTTCACTCACAGCCCTTGGTGGGAGCTGGGGGTGTCTTCCCCACCCGCGCCTACCTCAGGCATAGCGTGGCACATTCTACCCCATGGATCAGTGCTCGGGCCCAAGCTCCTTCTCTTGGCTTTCACAGCAGGAGAGCCCGCTGCCTCCCCCTCTCTTAGGCTCTCCCTCTGGTGCTGGTGGAAGGGTAAGGGTGGGGGAGAGAGAGAATCCCACCCAGGTTTGGACCCCTAAGCCCTGTGGTTGGGACACTGTGGGACTGGGGACATCTGACTTCCTGGGCTTGGGTTCCTTGAGAGCCTCATTTACTTCCTCACACCCTGTCCCCTTCACACCAGGGCTGTTTTTATTGTTTTATAACCTTCTTTAGAGTTTCAGTCGCCAAAGATGCCGATGGGGCTATTCTCCACTTTCTCACTTTACCAAACCCCAAGTCTTGCTGTTTTAAGCAGTTTGGTCACTTGCAAAGGCTTCCCTTCCAGATCTAAGCAAATTATAGAAACCCCTAGGCATGTGGCTACCTTCAACTTTCGCTGAGCTCATTCGCAACAATACAGAGCCAAGTGTTAACTCCAGCTGCCCCCCCACCCCCAAGCCCACCCAGCATCTCCCCAACCACCCTTTTCTTATCGAAGCTAAAACAAAATCTCAAATAACTTCTGGTATAAGCAAGTAAGAAGTGGCCTTTGGCTTTCCTCTTTATTTACCACATCCAAAGCTAAAAAATGATTGAAATAAAGGAGTGGATGGTACTCACAGCGGATGCAGCCAAAGAATCATAAGACATGCCCATCAACCAGCCTTTTCCAAATAGCACTATCTCGCAGTTTCAATAGACATCCCTGAAAAGATGCTATTTGAAAAGCCTGGGGTATTGATATGAATATGACTCCCCCCTTGCATCCTAGATATTTGGAACTATTTAAATGTGAGGGAACAGTTGCAGTGAACCTTTATTTAGTGAATAAAAGTTTAAAGCGGAAGGTTATTTATGGTTCTGCCAGAGATGGAACCTGAGTGGCTATTTACGAACACGTGATCCCAATAAACTTTGTTTTATGGCTTGAGAGTTGACAAGCCAAAATATAATTCCCACCATAAATTAGGTTAAGAGCATACAAGTGCAGATGCTTGGTTCCTGAAGCAGCAATAGAAAAGTGAGAGGCTCCAGCTAGCGCCGGGCGCAGGAGACAGGTCTGCTCCCAGCTCCCCTGCCCACTAGGAGAGAAAACGAGTAAGTCACTTATTACTTTTTCCAGGACAACTCCAGGGGTGGGGGATTTCTCTGCCCCATCTTTTCCACCTGGTGTGGGGAGAAGTCCCCTGGAAGTTAATTTTAATTTTAGCTTAAACCTAGATCAAGAAATAGGATGGAAATCCTGGTTTTCTCCTCTCCCTTCTAGACATAGAAAGTTAGGAATTGAGGGCTCCCACCTCACAAGAGGGACATTCTGTCTCTCTCCTCCTCATAATGGGGCATCTGCTTCTGAAGTGGAATCAAACGGGTAGTCTAGGTGGACAGAGAGAAAGGATAAGGATGGAGATGGCTTTGCCTTTGTGATTTCTCAAAGACTGCCATCCCAGAATAAAACTAGAGGAGACTGAAAACTTAAAGCTGGACACCAGCCCCTGTGAGGATCACTGCTTTGTAAGATTGCTTTGTGGGTCCTCCAGAAAAAATGCTGACGAAATGATGTCATATCCATAGAGCTGGATAAGAGTCTAAAGCATTGCCATTTACCTTTAAACCCATCGGTTTTCCTCTTCCTTGATTATCATTTGGGTCCTCATTTCCCTTGGAAATTGCTCTTTGTTTTGAATTAGAGCAGAAGTGGGAAGGCAAGTCCTAGCCTTGTCTGGTACTTCTTTGGGAAGGAAAAGACAGTTTTAGGGGAGCGCTGGTTGGAGCTGGGGAATTTGAAACCAATCTGAAATTGGAAAAGGGGTCTGAGTTGCTCCTAGCGCGAGACAGACGGGGAGCTGGGGCAGGGGACAGATGCAGCGGCTAACCCCCTCCCCAGTGGACCTGCGCCCACCCCGCCGATTGTGCAGAAGAAAACACACAAAGGCCCGTTTTCTCCTCGCTTCCCGTTTTCCCACGGGGGAAACCCTGTTACAGACAGCCTGAGTCGGGCCAAGCAAAAAGTAAGGTTTTGCTCAAGGGGTGCATAGAGTGGGGGAGGTGATGGGGGCCATACTCTCCTACCTCGTGGGTCTGCCCTTGAGCACTGCAGTCTCCCGCTCCGCGCGCGGAGAACTTGGCGCAGTTCCTGGGGGCGGGCATCCGAAGCAGGAGGGAGGTCTGGGTATTGGCGGGGTGTCTGGGCCTTGTCATTTTTCTGTGTATCATCTATCTTTATTATCCTGTGGAATTTAAGTGACCCCCGTTTTCATTGCAACAGGTTCGGGACCGTGAGAAACCGCCGCTGTAAGTACCTTCCCGTTTCTTCCGAATCGAGAAGGGGCGGTATTGATAACTGGGGTGGTAGGGGCGAAGGGCCGCGCCAGAGGAGTGGGCGGGTGGAAGAGCAGTCCTGCCTCCCCAGGCCTGACTGTGAGAGGGGAGCTCGAGCTGGAGGTGGAGGATCTAAGTTGGACTCTTGGAAAAATTTTCTGGGGCCTGGTTTACAGTCACCTAAAGTAAGGGAACGGGCCGCGGCCTCTCGCCCTTGTCTCCTTGGACCTCCCTGGACTTTCCCGGCCTTCCCAGACCTCCCCAGCTCGCACAGGTGCAGCTCCGCCGCAGCGAACGCGTCTGTGAAGAGCTTGCAGCTAATTAGCAGCCCGCCCTATTAACAAGTCGCGGCGAGCATCGCTTTCTGCTCGAATCAACCTGCTGAACACCCAGGCAGCGCGATCCCCCTTTGCCGCCCAACCCAGCTCAACCCGGTTGAGCCTGGCCCAACCTTCTCTAGTTTTTTGTAAAAAGAAAACAAACAAACAAAAAACCCGCAACCCTCTGTGGCTGCGGGTGTGTGGGGTTGGCCGGCTTCCGGGAAGGGCTGCGAATTCTGAGCTTTACGTGGAAGTCCCTCCTCCCCCCTCCCTAGGCCCCAGCCCCAGCCGCGGCGGTTTAGGCCCTGGGTTGGGGAACTGCGGCCGAGCGAGGAGGGAGGGATACGGCCCTTCTAGTTCACCTCTGCTTCTCTATAACTGCAATTTGAGAATTTCTGCGCCTGAGCCGCTAGCGTTGCAGGCAGACGTGGCGGGGGCGGGGGGTGCGGGGGCGGGCAGAGATTCCTGGGGTCTTGGGCGTGGAAGTTTGGATCTTTCTGAGTTGCATATGCCGCAGAAGACAGGTACATTTCTGAGGAGGCCTGTGAAATCTCCAGGAAGGCTCTCTCATTAAGATGATGGTAGTGGGGAGAGAATCAAGGAAAGACCAGGGGCCCCTCCCTCATGCAAAACGGAGCTGATTTTATTTTCATAGGAGATGGAATGTGCAAAGATGTTAGGAACCAGGCACCCTCCCTCCCTGGTGAGACATCCTCTCTCTAGGGTCCAGGAAGCTAAGGCTTGGCTCTGGGCCAGGTTTCTGCCCTCCAGGCTGGGCAGCCTAATCGACTCGCTGGGGGCTGTGCCAACCCCCCAGGAGTGGAGGTTCCGCCCAGTACATAGTTCACCTCTATGAATCAGGCTGTCTCAAGTGAAACAGGGCTCAGGGCTCCAGGCTGGAAAATCCGGTGTCCCCAGGAACTCCTGGTCTTGCCTTCTTCCTGAAGCTGCCCTGGCTCTGGGTGCTTATCTCTGTGGATGCTCCTTGCTTGCAAACCCACGATCAGCACCCTGTAGCTGAACACAGCACAAAAAGCCGGAGACATCAAAAGCATTTGTATGGGCAGTTGGGCAGGAGGTGAATATTTAACGCTTTTGTTCATCAATAACTCATTGGCTTTGACCTGTCTGAACAAGTTGAGCAATAAGGTGAAATGCAGGTCACAGCGTCTAACAAATATGAAAATGTGTATGTACCCTCACCCGGCTCCCCACCTGTCCCAGCAGCCTCCTTCAATTTGTCTGGATAAAGCCTAGGCCCAAGGTCCCCAGGAAGGCAGGTGTGTGGGAGCTCTTGGCATTAGAGGAAGTTGGGGGGAGCCCCCCGGGACAAGGGGGCTGGGTGTGGGGCAGCCTCAGAGCTCTTGTTAGAATTGGCACCCAGGATATCCCTACAAAATAGCCAAAGCACTGGACCCAGAGGATGGCGGTGGGGGAGTGAGCAGGGAGTGTGCACAGTGCAGAGTAGGAGAAGCCAGCCAATTTTGCCAGGCAGAGGGGGGCTCCACCGCACCAGGCCCAGGTTGGGGCTTGAAAATAATTTTTGAATCATGAGGGTAAAATCAAAACAATCAAAAAAATTTAAACACCTCTAGCCTACAGTCAGGGATCCAAAAGCCCCACCCGAGCCCGGGCATCCCTCTGCCTCTGAAACCCATTCGGGCCCTGAGTGCTCTTGGTGCCCTGAAGCGAGGGGTGAGCCCTGGACTGCGCTGGGGCGGGCACAACTCGTGAACTTTTGTACTCTTATGTGCTGCTGTCGGCAAAGCAAAAATAATGAAACTTTGTGATATGTTTGTAAATGATTTCGAGTGACCCCTTGCCCTGCCCTTCACCATTAGTGCGCCGGCCCCAGCCCAGGGCAGCTCGGTGCCTGCAAGCGGCGCCTGCCTCGGGGTCTGCAGCAGCAGCCGGACGGAGAGGCCAGCCGGGCTCAGGGCCCTGGAAGGTAAATGCGCGACTTCTTGGAGAACTAGCTTTGTCAGCCAACCTGGCTTGCCCTGACAGTGGGCAGAAGAATGAGCAGAGGATATTCCCTCTTGCCTCTTTTTCTTCTGCCATTGAGGGCATTTGCTCCTTTCTGGAAAATACCACTTGCTAAGGGAGTGGGGGTTATGTGGATCCGGAGAGGGGGGTAATAAAGCCGCCATTTCTGGGATGGATTATTTTTCTTCTTTTCTTTCTTTCTTAAGAAGACTGTCCTGACTCCTTGGCTGCTTGGTAACCCCGGCCCTGGTACAAGGATGGGGAACTCGTTGCTGCAAATTGCCACCAGGCGCTTCAGGCTACCTGAACCATCTCTGAAAGGCAGGGTGGCCGCGTTGGGCTGGTGGCGGCTCCGAGGAAGAGGCGGGGGCTGGCAACGGTCTGGGTACTCGCTCTGGGTGGAACCCGGAGGTAGTAACGTTGTCTATATATACCCTGTAGAACCGAATTTGTGTGGTATCCACGTAGTCACAGATTCGATTCTAGGGGAATATATGGTCGATGCAAAAACTTCACATTTCTCCGCAATAGCCAGAATTAGAACTGGAGGCCAGAGGCAGCCGGCAGGTCAGTCGCCTCTTTCTGTTTTATTACCTTGGACTCCAGGTGGATCGTCTGAGCCTGGTGACATAGAGCAGCCTTTTCCTGGAGAAGCTCCTCACCTTTAAACAGGGCCCCCTGTGTAAAACCCTAATTGGTTGCGTGAATGCAGGGCCAGAGGGTTAGGTTTGGGGGCACTGGGGAGCAAGGTGGGAGTCCAGGTCACCCCAGCCCCAGGTCTGCCCTCCAGGGGCATAAAGTTGGAGGGTGCTCAATGAAGGGCCTCATTGGCCGTTACTGCCATGTGAGAAGAAGGTGAGCTGGGCAGAAGGAGTTTAGGGTCCTTTGGGGTCCATTTGGGTGAGCTGGGGGTGCCCTCACCACCTTCCTGGGCTACCCTTCAGCTGCCCTGGCTAGAGCAGCACGGGGGCTTCTTGCCATACCAGCAAGGGCCAAGATTTGGCTGGAAACACCCCGGCCTCGAAGAAAGCTTGGCAGTTACTCATTGCCTAATTTGATTCAGGCCAGCCAGATTGTAGTAACTTTTGGGTGACCCTGATGAAGACAAAGCCGGGATTCGGCCTTTGTATGGCAGAGTCCCCGCTCCGCAGGCTGGGCGGGCGGGAGTCCTGCCTGCCTGGGGTTCTCTGCCCAACTCAGAAGCCACCTCTTCCGCCCACTTTTTGATGCCATGCACCCTGACAGATATGAGGATTCATTCCCGCTTGAACTGTGCCCATTTTGGGGGGCTGATTACAGGCGGGGTGAGTGGCGGGGGCACTGGAGGTTAGCAAAGTCAGTGGCAGACAAAAGCTGGGGTTACCTGTGGGGAATGAGGATGCTGGGATTAGAACTACTTTAACATCTGGCGGGGGCCCTCAAATGTGCCACGGCAAGTCACTTGATTACACGTATGTTATTTAGTTAAATTTGTGAAAATTATGAGATGCTCACCAACCCGGTGATAAACTCACTCCCTCGCTATTGGCTGGTCTGGTCACATGGCCGCCAACTTTATTCAGTTGACAGCAAGTAGGAGGGCCCTATGGAAGGAGAAAAAAAGACAACACGAGAAAAATTAGTATTTTCTACCTTCTGAAATTAATGGCCATGAGTTCGTATATGGTGAACTCCAAGTATGTGGACCCCAAGTTTCCTCCGTGCGAGGAATATTTGCAGGGTGGCTACCTAGGCGAGCAGGGCGCTGACTACTACGGCGGCGGCGCGCAGGGGGCCGACTTCCAGCCCCCGGGGCTCTACCCACGGCCCGACTTCGGTGAGCAGACCTTCGGAGGCGGCGGCCCCGGGCCTGGCTCGGCACTGCCCACGCGGGGTCACGGGCAAGAACCCGGCGGCCCCAGCGGCCACTATGGTGCCCCGGGAGAGCCGTGCCCCGCGCCCCCGCCCCTGCCCGGCTCCCGGGCCTGCAGCCAGCCGGGCGGCCCCAAGCAGCCGCCCCCTGGGACGGCCCTCAAGCAGCCGGCCGTGGTCTACCCGTGGATGAAGAAGGTGCACGTGAATTCCGGTAAGGCACGGGCCCAGGACCTCTCAGTCTCCACCCCAGCCCGGCGGCCTGGGCCCCGCGAGGGGGTGCGAGTGGGTGGGGGCGTGTGGGGCTTCAATGGGCGCCGCAATTACTCTCTCCATAAATTTTTATAGCCGAGGGAGCAGGCCGGGACCATGTGGCTGGCTGCTTGGCTCTGGGCGCAAAAGGGGGTGGAGATGGGGGTGGGGTGGGGGAGGACTCCATTTTCAGAGCGGAGGGAACGCGGTGGAAGAGGGGATTTCCAAAATGCCTGGGAATGCTGGAGCGGGAGGTGGGCTGGGGAGATGGGGCACGTTTGGGGATCCCCGCCCGAGAGCCCAGGAGAGCAGGTGGGTCCGAGGGGTTGGGTGGGAGTGAGCGTGTGCGCCTGGGAGGGCGGGCGAGAGGCAGGGAGTGGGCCAGGAGCGCGCCGGGAGGGCCCGGGCCTCGGGGCGCGCCAGGAAGTGAGCGGCTGTGGCCTAATCCGAGGCCGGGCGCTGACCTGACTGTGCGGTCTGCTTGTCTCGCAGTGAACCCCAACTACACCGGCGGGGAGCCCAAGAGGTCCCGGACGGCCTACACCCGGCAGCAAGTCCTAGAACTGGAAAAGGAATTTCATTTTAACAGGTATCTGACGCGGCGCCGTCGGATTGAAATCGCTCACACCCTGTGTCTTTCCGAGCGCCAGATCAAGATCTGGTTCCAGAACCGGAGGATGAAGTGGAAAAAAGATCACAAGCTGCCCAACACGAAAGGCAGGTCCTCGTCATCGTCGTCTTCATCCTCCTCCTCCTCTTGCTCCTCCTCAGCTGCCCCCGGCCAGCATTTGCAGCCGCTGGCCAAGGACCACCACACGGACCTGACGACCTTATAGAAGTGGGGACCCTGGGCCCATCCCTCCCTGAGCTCCCGGCTGAGCCGAAGCTGTGGGGGCAGGCCGGGCCTGCTGTCACCTCCCTGGGCTCTAAGGTACTGTAGGGTGGACCTGGGACAGGCAGGCCTAACCTCGGACTAGGTTAGCACCCTGCCCGAGGGTAGCCCCCTCCCTGGAGCGGGGATGGGGGTCGGGGGGGGGTGGGATTCTCTCTCTAAGTATATTATCAAATGGCAGGAGCTACTGGGAACATAAAACCTTGGCGAGTCATTAAACTCCTGAAAATCTCCGCTGTTGGATTTTGAATTTGCAAATGAAGGTTGGATGCTTTATCCCAGTGTGAATTTGAACATCCTCCCCGCCCCCCCAACCCCTCCAGGGATCTTTGTGGTTTCATAATGTGGGCGTGTTGAATCAGAAGGCTGGCCACCCTTGCGCTAGGTGCTTTCAGTGGAAGCAGGAGGGCTGGGCCAGGATTTCTGAACTTTCTGGGTTGTCTGTATAATTTCCAGTGTGAAAAAAAATTTTTTTTGCTCCCAGTGGCCCCATGCCCAAAGAAATGAGTCTAAGAAGGAAGTGCAAACGGGTTGTTGTATGTTTAGATTATATTTGCTTAAGTATTTATTTGTTGGGGAATTGGGGTGCAGAAATAACTGACATCTTATTGCCAAAAAACTTACCATGGTGAAAGGGGCTGGGTTTCAGGGAGCAGAATCAAGAGATGCGTGGACTTACTTCTGGCTGTAACCGGCATTTTGAACTCCACCCCCTCCCCACTCCCCGGAAATGTGTGTAGGGGGCCCTTAACCCTTCTAGAGGGAAGCAAAGGATCCACTCAAAGTTGAGTTCCTGAAAATATATTTCCACATGTGCTTTTCTCAGCACTGTACTTACAACCAGTTCTGGGTGATTAAAGGAAAGGGAAAAAAGAAAGAAACAAATGGTCCAACATTTTCCTTCTGGGGAAAGAAAACAAAACCTCTGTGTTCTGGGTCATTAGATAATGACTGAATTTTCTGTTCCAACTGGATTCCAAATGTCCCCAAATACCCCATATAGCAGTATTTTATAAGCATTGGTGTATGGCCTGCCTATATGAAAGAGGGAATGTGCATTGGGGAGAAAGTGGGAAGGTGAGGAAGTCTTGCTGTAAAAAATGAAAGAAAAACTAATTGAATCTAGAAGTCCACAAAAGTTGGTCTTAGGGTTTTTTCCCTAAGTTTTAATTTTTTAAAAAACACATCTAAGGAAGTTTTCCTCAACCCATTAATTAGCAGAATTTGTGAAAGTATAAAAGTTTTCAGGCCCTCTCCTCTCCCTTGCCTTGAGAATAGTGGTTTAAAAACAATCGCTCTCAAACAACAGGAGAGATGTTCTTTAGTCATTTTTCTTATGCCTTGCCTGGGAAGGGTTCAAAGCTCACTTTTCTAAAATGTTGACCCTTAAGGATAAGGGAAAGAGTCAAAGGTAATGGCCAGAGTTCATAGACTCAAATGAAACAAGGCTTCAGAAATTTAAACCGCAAAGCCTCGGGCTCCAAAAAGAAACCCCTGGTTGTAGCTACCGAAAAGTCACAAAAGTGGGGAGGGAGAGGGGGTGAGCTTGAAAAGGAGATTCAGAATTGGGGCTATTTTTTCAGTGCTTGAGAACACTTTAGAAGATTTCAGAGGTAATTTTTAAAATATATTTAAGTGTAGGGGGAAAAAGACTTTCTCTACAGGCATGTTCTTTGGTTCTGTGTCTCCTGAGAGCTGAGGGCAGGTATTCACTGGAGTCCCTAGGCTGAAATTCCACTTCTCTAAAGTGTCTTCCAAGCCTTGCTCTTTTGTATTAGACCCTAGGGACAGCTCTTTGTTCCTCCTTGGGGTGAGCCTGGCTCTCAGACTTGCACATGGCAATACTTGAATATCGCCACGTCGGGATATTAAAGATGGATATTCCTGCATTATTCGCATCATTGTTTCTATGACAAAAAGCACAGAGTTCATACATAGTCAAGACGTCTTTTTTCTGATGCCCTCACGTTGAGAAGCTGAAAAGGTATTTTACTGAAGTTCGGCTAAATTACAGAATCAGGTTCATCCAGAGGACAAATTTTCTATTCGATTAGCTGTATTTCAGCCAGGAGGACTGACCTCTAAACCCTTAACCTTTTGGACTCTAACTACCCTTCTCTTCTTTTTTTCCCCCTCGAACATGGAGAGCAGTCTTTGGATGTAGGATTTGAAAAGGGCCGCTATCCTTAGGCAAGTTGGAAAGTTGCTCAGATTCTTTCCTAAAACCCGAATCTGTGAATACATTGAACCTTCTCCTTGGGAGGGGGTAGTATATATTTTCACAACATCCAACTACATATGTATTGCAAAGATTATTATATAGATTTCCCCCTTCCCAGAAGTTCAGGTTACTCACTCCAGCTTCAGACCAAATGCCAAACTACTTAACTGCCTTCACCCCTGCCCCAGAGGAAAGCCAAGAGGCATGTTTTGATGAAGAAAACCCAAGGTTCTTCTTAAAAATAGCCCCACTACTTTGGAAAGTAACTTAATCAGAGAAACAACTTGTTTGTTTATAAGTCTCACTTCTCCTTCTCCTCTTCTAGGGATTGTCTTTTGAAATGTTAATGGAGCCTGGATGGCCCAGAGGGCGGCCCTCAACCCTGAGGTCCCAACCGGACCCCAGCGTCCATTTGGGCCCACAGGAGTGGGGCAGGGAAGAAGCAGGGCCCCCCAGTCACCTAGGGCAGGGAAGGAAATGAGTTTCCATCTGGGAACGTACTCTGGAGAAACCTAGATGTAGGAAGCCTCAGTGCCCATTTGCTTTTATTTGTTTCCAGTTTGTTCCCCCAAATATGAGCCAGAAGTGTTTGTTTTGAGTTTTTTCAATGGTATGTTGGGGTCGTGACTGGGGGGAGTGAAGTGTTTGGCGAGGACATTGCTCCTCAGACTCCCATCTCACTTTGTCCATTGCAGCCTTTTGTTGGGCGATGACATTGTCAGTCAGCCCCATGGTGTCTGTTCACACAAGATGCTTTTTTAATAGAATTGACCAATGTTCTGCTGCCACTGATTAAAGTATTATTTATACTAATTGTTGCCTGTAGTTTTGATGTAATTCATTGATCTATATTTGAAATAATAAAAGGTGTAGCGAAATCTCCCTCCTGTTTGGTGCCTCCACAGAAGCATTCTTCATTAGGTCTTCTAAAAGCTAACATCCAATATAAACAATTTATTATTTTCTGTAATGTGCCTGATGTGTGAAGGTTAAACTGTGTAAGGCTTAGCAGTTCTACCATTTTCTCCCTCCCCCATACCTACACTCCCAATTTGGCCATCATATGTTGTGAGAATTGGGAAGCCTAAGGCTGGATTCAGGCTGCAGCGGGGTGGACATTATTTTTTAAAAGGAAAATAAGTACCTTCCCGGGCTAAAAGGAGGCTCCAGTTTGGCTCTCAGCATGGCCCGGATCAGCCCCAGGCCCCCTCGGTCTCTCTTTGTGACATGGTGGGTGAGAGAGATCTCCTGGACCCCCAACTCTGAGGGCGTGTCTGGTGCTGGGTTCTGGGCCAACCTGGGGCTGGCGGGTGGCTGCTCGGATCTCACCCCTCTGGCCTCCAATCTTGGGCTCCTTCTACTTCTTCTGTGCTGTTCAGCCCCACCGGGGCCTCCAGCACCTGCCCCTCCTCCCCCGAGTGCCCCCTCCGCCCTCCAGACCACAATAAACACTCCCCACTATAAAAAGTGGCGTGTGCTGTTTTTTTCACGAGGGCTTTTCTCGTCTTGGCTTCGCCTTGAAGAGGGGGCCAAGACAGGAGTCCCAAAATAGATGGGAGGGGGCCTTACTCGCGACAGGAAATGAGCAGAATGCATAAAATCAGACATGTGTCCTTAATATATGGAAGGGCTCGCCTCAGACGCGTGGACATGTGTATTTATAAGTGCGCAGACAGAAGTTTAAATATTCAGACACATTTTATGATTGTTCTCTGCCCGTCTTCTGCTTAATGGCTCCTCCTGTGCCCACCAATACATCAGTACGGTTGTGTGTATTGAATCGCGGGCAGGGATGAGGAGGAAGCGAGTGCACAGCCGAGCCCGCCGGAGTACAGTACAGTAAATCGGGACCCTCGGCAGACTGCGCTTCCCGCGCGCCCGCCATGTTGGGGAGCCCTCCCTGCCCCCCGCGCCGGGCTGGGCGGCCGGGGCTCGCCGCCAGCCGGGGGAGGGCCTTTCATAACCCGGAGAATTTTCAAAGTGCGAGGAAGATGATAAGAATAGATTTCTACAAGTCCCGACCACGTGATTGGTGAAATAATTAATTCAGCACGTCCCTTAAGAAACACGGAGTCGTCATTAATCTGCCACGCAAAGGGCTCTCTCCGACTTGGAAAGTGCAGGGATCCCAAGAATATCACCCGCCGAGGGGGGCCGTGCGGCGCCCCCAGCCCTCCACCCTCGGCCCCAGGCGGCGGGCGCGGGAGCGCGGCCGGCAGGTAAATATTTTCGCGACTTTTATTTATTCTGATTTAAATCCTTAATGAACTTAGCTGTCAGGCCACTGACAAATAGTTCCCTTTGCTTCCTGATTTGGAACCGTGCGCCGGCGAGAAGTTGTTAGTGGCTTGGATGGTGACCTTTGGTTCAGCAAAGCTTTGCACTTATGAAAAATTACTGAGAGCCGCCGAGTGTGTGTGTGTGTGTGTGTGTGTGTGAGAGAGAGAGAGAGAGAGAGAGGGTGTGTGAGGGTGTGCGGGGGGCGAGGGTGCGCGCGGGCTGCTCAGAGGCGACAGGAGTAGTAAAAACCCGCCCGGCTGGGGGACGCGCCTGGCGCACGCGGGCCGAGGTTGCTCGGTCGCCTGTGTCTACCGGGAACAATGGTCGCTGTCACGGCATCTGCTGCCTATTCTTAAACCGGTGAGAAAAGGCCTCGGCCCTCTTTTCAAGCGAGGGTCGTAAATTTTTCTTTGCGTCATAATGGAAGGCTATAAAATCGAGTTGAAATTTTACCCCAGGCAGGTTTCAACCAACAGATAATGATTTCCGAGTTGCTTCTCCCACTACCCACCCACGCACCCACGCTCTGCTGCTTCTGTCACCCCAGCAAGGAGTTTGCCCCCCTTCCCCTCGATTTTTGTATCTTTAATTTGGGGAGAAGATCTAAAATAAAGGCAGGGAGAAGTCCCCGCCGCCCGAGAAATGGGAGACCCTGGGGTGAGGGGAAGAAGCCTCGGGGGAAGGGAAACGGGGTTGGGGGGGAAGAGGCTAGGGTGAGAGGCAGGAGCTGTCTCTCCCGCTGGCTCCAGTTTCAGCCTTTTTTCTCGTGCACTCCAAGGAGCTGCGAGGTCCCACGGACCACTCCACTCCCACCCCCTTACCCCACCCCCAGCTTGCCGGAGATCTGTGCTGGGGGCAGCAGTGGGCATTCTCCTCCAGCTCGCCACTCCGGCCCTGATGCCGGGGAGGAGGGCCCCTCTTTTTTTGCCTCCTTCCCTCTAGTTGGCTTTGAGGATGACATCGGCGAGCTGGGGGCTGTCTGCGTGTGGTGGTTGTTTTGGGATTGTGTGTGTTTTGATTTCTTTTTTGGTGTGTGTATATTTCCTCGTCAGGACAGAGACAAAGTTTCCTCCGTTGTGAATTATACATTCAAACAATAACACATTAATTCAATTATTCAAAGATGACAAATGTTTATGTGCTTTGCAAGTGACTCTGGCGCAGATTCTGGGCGCTTTCTCTGAGCTGCTTGCGTTTTTTTCTCAATGAGAATTGGCTGCCCTCCCAACCCCCAACCCCACCCACCCACCCACCCCGACATCCCCTGGTAGGCCCAGAGAGGAACCCACAAAAAACCTCCTCAGCCCCGCCGCCAGCCCGGCAGCCAACAGCCTCCCAAGGCCCGGGCTTGGCGGGCACCGGCCCGGGCTATTTTATCAGTGTGACAATTGCCTGGGTTGGTGTGATAAATCATCGTAAGTAATTCCTGAAAGGGTGCGAGGCTGTTGGGGGCCGGGCGAGGACTGTAAATCTTTCCGGTTTATTGCTCTATGAACATATGCTCCGATTGAAGAAGGCTCAGATCCTTTCCTGGAGACAAATTCCCGCAAAGCAGCCCCCCTCTTTGGCTGGAGATTAACACTTACTGCGGGCCGGCTGCTCGGCCCCTGGCGGGAGGCTAGGGGGCGGGGTCCTCCGGGTGAGGGTGGACTGGGGGCACCCACGGTCTGACTCCAAGAGGCGCCCCGAGTGGGCCTCCAGCCAGGCCCGGCCGGGTGAACAAAGGAGGGGCTCGCTGACAGGTCTGGGGGCTCGAGCCTGTGACCTGTTCTCCGGGACTTGCCCGTGCTTCTGGAGTGGGAATGCGGAGGATCTTACCCCCTTCTCCCTGGCTCTTCCGCGGCTGCCGGGCACATTCGCCTTCGCCTGTCCGAGACCTTGCAAGTGGCGACAGGGCATCTGCTCCGTGCCCGATGCCGCTAAGAAGCAGAGCTGGCTATGAAAGCGAGACTTCGGGGATGGAATGGACACCCCCAGATGGTGCGGGATTCCGGGGTGCGGGCCGAGCTGGGGTAGTGCCGTGGGGCTCACCGCAAGCCGGGAGCTGGAGGCTGGCTGCTCGCCCTGGCCGGGAGCTTTTAACTCTTCTTCCCGCAGGCAGAATTGTTACTGTAAATTCCACCCGACCACTCGGAGAGTGCTGGAAACCTATCCTGATTTAATATTTCTAAAATAGAAGCTCCCTCTTCTCCCAGATAAGCCCAGCCAGGACTGATTCGCAGACCCCCTCGCGTTCTTGGAGGCGCCGCAGGAAGCGGGAAGCCGCGGCCTGGCGGTTGCTGGGCCTGCGGGATCCGTGGGCCCTGCCTGGATCTGGAGGCGCACAGGTCGCGGCAAACAGCGACTTCGCGCCTCGGCGGCTCCAGGCCGCGCAGGACCTGGGTGGAGTTCGCCAGACGCAGAGAGGGGAGAACGCTCCGGGTCTCGGCCCGTGCTTCTAAGCCTTTTCTGGCTCTGGAAGTGTAGGCTCATCGGCCGCGTCCGCGGAATGAGCCAAGGCCCCAAACTGTGGTGGTGGTGAAGAGGAGTGTTCCTCGGGGTGACCAGCCTGGTCTGTGAGCTGGAGCCTCTCACCTTAGGGCCGGAGCCTGCGCTGTGCCACAACGTAATTGCCTCCCCGGGGAGGGGAAGAGCGGCGCTTCCGACTAGGCTGCGCCTTGCCCAGGTGCTTGAGGATGCGGAGTACCGGGCGCGGCCGGGGAGCTAGGCGAGCCCTGGGCCTTTGATACTCCACGGCTGCCTCCGGAGACGCCCGTAAGAGAGGCAGCCTCTAAAATTTCCGATCCCCGGACCAGCCTGATGGAAGGCTGGGCCAGGGTCAGAGGTCGTGGGGGAAGAGACTCTCAGCGCTCGCATCCCACTGCCGGCGGCCAGGCTGGAGCTAGGTCACTCCCGAGCCGCGGGATGGGGGCTTTCCTTCCGCCCCATACCCACCCTTGTCTGCCCAAGGGAAGGGACCGCGAGATCCCATGTCTCCTGCCCCTCCTCCCAGCCCCCAGGCCTGGCTGCGCTCCGGGGCTGGATGGCGTGAAAGTTTCAGCCTCAATCAGTACAATCTTCCCTCGGGGTCACGTGAACAAATATGCTCGCATTTGAAGGCAGCGTCTGTATTTGCCGACTATGAGGGGGTTTCCGGGGCTCTCTTCAAATCCAGAAAGGGCCACATTCCGAAAGGAAAACAAACGCCGAGCTCTGGGGGGCCTGGGAGGGCTGGGCAGGAACCCAGGAGTGGGTGGGGGCGCGGGTGGCAGCCGCTCTGGGCCTGGGAGCGGACAGGCGGGCGGGTGGACCGACGGTCGTGCAGCGCAGGCAAAGCCGGCGCGGGGACTACGAACTCGTTATTCCTGCGTTTATTGGTAGCTGAACCTCAGTCTGGTTCCGTTCTACCGGGAATTCCGTATGCTCGGGTATATGGCCGAGTCTTCGAGCGCGCAAGACCAGGGTTGGGACAGTGTTGTCTGCAGACAAAGGGGGAAGGCTAGCTCTGCCCCCCACTGGCGCCCACTGTGAGGCCGAGGACACCAGGTTTATGATAAATTGGGATCCAGGTAAGCAATTGCATGACAAAATGAAATCTTCGGGCACGGGGCTACTTGCTGCCCTGAGTGGGATACTAAATATGATTTATTTTGTGTAATCTGTGATTTTGATGATTGCCATTGGTGAGGCAGCACTCGTAGACCTAAATACACTTCTACATATACATCCAGGACGGTGATTGATCGTAAGGAGGTGAGCTTTGTGGAGATGCTTCCCGCCTACCCAAAGGTTAGAAGGACACACTACCTTGCCAGGCTGGGAGGGTTGCCGGTGGCATTGTGGGGGGAGGTGGCAGTTTGAGGAGAGGGCCGGTGAGGAGGGTGGGGGCTGGAGGAGGTATTTTGGGGGTAAATGTACAGTTATGAGAACGGGTTGAAAATGAAATGAATAAAAAGAAACTTTTTTTTACACTGTCACTGCCAAAGTAAGATGGAGCATCATATTAATTCCATGTCTTGAGCCGCCTGGCTGGGTGCAGGCAGGTTGATTTATACGTATTTAAAAGAAACTCTGTGGCCAGCCAGCTCCCTGCATTGTTCTGGGAGTTAGCTCCACATACGTATGCCTTTATCTCTTGCTGTTGGCTTAATATTTTTTTCTTGCGAGGTTAAAGTGCTAGTCCATCTTCTCCCCCAAATTCAGTAGAACCCCCAAACTACCCAAAAGAGTTTGGGAGGCTCCTCCCCCTCACTAATCTGGTTTTTGACTGCGATAGTGGCAGAGAAAAGGTTTAGGGCTTCTGGGTCCTTCGCCTCAAAGAACCCCAAATGAAAACTAAATCATATTTTGGTTCCTGCATCCCAGACATCCTTTTGTTTATTGTGTCCTGTGGCTCCTGGATGTGGAGGACAGGACAGGTCATCCTGGGTCTTTCCCCGGGGCCAAAGCTTGAAAAAGCCGCTCCATGAGTTGGAGTGAGCGTCTCCATGCTCCTGGGAGCCGCAGGGCAAGGCCAGACTGGGCCTCTGTGGGGAAGGGACCCAGAAAGCAAGGCGCACTCCCTTAGCCTAGGTTGGGACGGGCCCCAGCCGGAAAGGGACCGACTTCCAGGGGTGTTGCCATCAAAGGAGAGCAGTAAAGTTGTTTTGTCAGTCTCCAGCGCTTGGCTCCATCAGAACTTAAAGTCGCTGGACATTTTTCTTCTCTCGCTGCCTTGGAGCTGCGCGCCTGCCAACTTAGTCAGCTGAATCCAATTACTGCGAGCAGCATTTCATTTGGCCCCATGGAGCACTCACTTATAACTTCCCCGAAAATTTCAATAATCTGCACCAAGGCTCCCTATTCAAAAGACTTTTCCTGGTGGGGGATGGGGTCTAGGGCCAGGTCTGCTAGGAACCGGCTCTTCCTTGACAGCTCTCAGACGGCTCTCCCTCCCGTTTGCTCACCCAGTTCCTGGCTGTGGAAAGGGTACTTGAGGCTGGTGGCTCAGAGCCAGCCGGATAAAGCCTGCGATTCTGGGCAAGCAGAAGGCTGAAGCTGGTTGGGACCGTGCTGGGTGCTGGGTGCTGGGTGGGCTGGGGAAAGAGCGCGGGAGAAGATGGTGGGGGCTCTGGGTAGCCCAACTTTGGCCACCTTGGGGTCCTCTTTACTTTCCCCTTCCCAAGCCTCCTGCGCCCAGAGTGCACCGAGCACCCCAGAACCCCCCGGGAGCAAACTTACCCTGTTCCTCCGCGGCTGGGAAAAAAAAAATCTAGCTACAGCCACGGGGGAATCACGGCACCGGGTGGCCTCCCAATTTAGCCCTTCTTCTGAGGGGAAGCTCCTAATTTTAAAGAACTCTTTTTTCCCAAATAAATAAATAACCAAGCGGCGAAAGTTGACGTCCGCTCACGTGAATGTATCATATAAAGTGGCTTCGGGACCCGCTGATCCGGTCCGAGGGCATGGGTGCATCGTGCTTCCACAGAGCAGCCCTCCGGGCCGGCTCGGTGGAGTGGGGCCCCTGGGTCTGGGGCTGGCTGGGGAGCTGAAGCCCGGGCGCGATGTTAGGAGCCCTACCGGTACGGGATCTCTCCGAGGCGCTTCCGTTGGGTGTTCATTAAGGGGTGAGTTATTGCCGCCTGAGCCAAAGGTCACTTCAAAGGCTTATGGCTGCGCGCTCTGGTCTTTAGAAGGGCCCTGAACGCTTTGTGTGGGGCTTTCCCGGGCGCAGTTTGGTGTTTGCAAACTACTGAGTCGACTAATTGGCACAGGGCAGATGCAAGAGGGGGGATTGCGTCTCTCCTTTCACCTGACCGGGGCGGGCACCCACTGAGCGCAGGCAGTGGTGGGCAGCTTGGTCTGTTTTGGGGTGAGGTGGAAGGGATGTTTGCGTCTTAGGCGGTTTGCAGCCCAAACTCGACCCAGTTGTGGGCAGCCCAGGCCAGGAATGTGGTGGGTACCTACTGGAATAAAATAAACTGAGGGAAATCATCGGAGATATAACGTACAAACCAAGAAATAACACCCAGCTCCCTCTTCACTGTGGCTGCCTGTGGGAGCCTTGACTAGGACCCACCCAGGCCCATCTACATGTCCACCCTCCTTTTCTGGTGCCCTGTGCTGTAGCTTCCCTCCCATCCCAGTACTGCACAGTCCCTCCCTTTAGCTCCTAAGAGGGGTGGGCTTGGCCTGGGGGATTGGGGAACCTGGGGCGTTTAGGGCTTGTTTGGAGTAGGAGAGGAAATGGCTTCCCTGTGCCTCTGACCCACTTGGCTCACCCCCTGCGGAGGCTCTGGCCCTTCCCTACTGTCCTGCCTCCCCCTTCTCCCATCCAGTCAAGGATTTTGGTGTTAAAAGCCACCTGCTCCCCAGGAGCCAACTGAGTCTCCTTTCTGCCAGTAAGAAGGTGCCTGGAGTGGCTGCGGACACCATGTAAAATAGTGACATTGATTATGACACCCTTAAAGGGAGTAATGAGTCTCTGCATGTGTTTGTAAGAAAGAACTGGCTGCCACTGAGAGTTTTCCATTTTGTTCCAGATCACCTCAACAGAATAGACTATCAAAAGGAACCCGAAGAGCCTTCAAAGAGTTAGAAACAAAATTCGAAAAATCTCTCTCTCTCTCACACACATACATTGTGGTGAGTGGTGTGATTTTTAAAAATAATTTCCACTACATTTCCATTTGTCCTGCAACTCAAGGTAGCCATCTCAGGATTCATACATCAAGACATAAAACAAAGGGCGGCTTTGAAGTGGATCACCTCAGTGTGAACTGCCGCCGGTTACATGATAACCGATCATCGGCCTTCAAATTTATGGCGCTTTAATGGGGTGAGCCCAGTGCCTTAAATGCAGGGCGTATTACATATTAAGTTATCTGGGCTAAATAAGAGTGATTTAGAAGGCGCGTCCAGGGCTTCCCATAGGGCAGAAGAGCTCTGGCTGAGAGATCGGGAGAACGTGGGCAGAAAGCTACCTCAGCTCTGCGGTAAATACATCCCGTTCTGAGCAAACCCGAAAAGGAGTAGTTTCGAAATGAAATCCCGAGGTAGTAAAGCCCACAGAGAGGGAAGAATCGTTGCTAGGTTCCAGTGAATTAATGGGGATGCCCAGCAATATTGGTGTCCGCCAGAAAGAGATCTGTGGGTTTCCAAGGCCCTGATTTAGGCAAAACAGAGAGAGGAACCGAGGCCAGCTCGAACCTTAGGAAAAATTGAGAGGAACAGAAGCAACCGTTACTCCAACGCCTCCCCCTTCTCTTTCAAGGCGCACGGTCTAACTCTACCCGTCCGGGATTTACGACGATCGCGGCGCTAGTCACAGCCCAGCGACTGCAGCCGTCTCTCTCCCCAGTCCCCTCGGCCTTTCCGCCGCCACCGCGGGCGGCGGGCGAACAGCGCGGGGCCGGCCTCCGCGCGTCCGGCGAGCCTCCCGGCCTCCCGAGGCCGCGGAGGGCGGCAGGTCTTCGGCCCCCGGCCAGGCTACGCACGTCCCGTCCCGCGTCCGGCCTCCGAGCAGAGCTGCTCCGAGAGGCCGGTACCGGCCACTTTATATAATCCCCCGGCTCGCGGGGCGCGGGGCCGGGAAAAGTGCGGAGCAGGGAATTCTTTTGCTGCGCTTCCTCCTACGCGGAGCCTGTTTTCCACTTCTGAAAAGTGCCAGGCCTTGGGAAGTGTTTTTCTTTTCATTCCTTACTGAAGCGTTTACTGCAGCCGTGCTCGCAGTCATAAATTTTGCTACAAACCACAATGACAGGTGCATTGATATGCACCGTGAGAGCTCCAGCTGCTTAATAACTCCGTCCCCCGGCCGCTGTGAGCGCCTTTTATTTATTCGGTATCATATTTAGGTATTGATCCCGGGCAGAATTAAGTGCAGTCAGTGAGCAAGCATCAGGGTTCGGCTGATTCGGAGGCGCGGCGGGTGCGGCGGGCCACCACGGCCCGGGGAACGGGCGGTGGTCGCTCCGAGGCCGCCTTCCTTCCGGCTGGGAACCGTTTGGCCTTGCATTCCCAGCCTGCGGTTGGGCCTCGGAGCTGAGCTGGGCAACTTCCCGGGACCACGAGAAAGAACCAGCCAAACCCCGTTTGGTGCCCCTTCCCCAGGAGGAGCCGGGGATGGCGCCGGCGGGGTTCTGGGGAGGCTGCCTCGGCCGGTGTTCCGGGCGGGGGGGGGGGGCCCGGGGAGGGCTGGTTGTAGGGTGGGAGCAGGATTGGGAGGTAGAGGGCAGGAGGAGAGGAAAGGGCAGCTGAGGACTTCGAAACCGCCCTTCCCCCTACGCGAGTTAGTCTTCACCCCAAGGCATTTGGGTCGGGGGCCCAAATGAGCAGAGGTACCAAAGGGCGAGAAAAGAAAGCCTTAAAAGGGGGGGGGGATCGAAAAGATGAGCCACTGAACAGTTGACCATTGTCCAAGTGATTTATGACCCGTTCCTGCTTCTTAGGTTCAAGCAGAGTTCACAAGGAGTAGCGATTTCTGGAAAGAAATAAGCTTTTTTTAAAAAAAGCCAGTTTTGTAACAATATCCTCAGGTTCTGTTTTAGGAAAGGTGACTTCTTTGGGGCTCTACATTTTGGGGTGGGGGAGAGGCTGCAAAGCCCTTTTCAGTGAGGAGAGAGCTACTGCCCTTGCCTCTGGGAAGATGGACATTTGGGTGGTGGATCATCACTGAGTGACCCTTGAAATTCCTTAAGACAATGAAAACAGAAGTGGGAGAACAGACTCTGCTTATTCATGGAGCTGCCCAGTAGTTGCACTTTTGAGGTACAGAGATTTGTCTAGGAATATGCCATAGGAACAGATATATATGTAAAGGTATCTGTTTCAAAGACTTGGTCAGTTCCTAAAGAAGCTATTTTAATGTGACTGGTCTACCTATCAAGATAAACTTGGTCATCCTGGGAGGCAAGAGGAGGGATGTTTTGCTTGCACTGCTGTAAATGGAGTGACAGAAACAGCAGCGAGTTCTGGTGGTCTGAGTGTCAAATGTGACCATTTTGACATCCAGAGGGACCAAGGTTTAAGACTGGAAGCAGGATCCCAGAAAAGTCCAGAGATTTAACCAAACTCGGAGTACATGTAGTCCTTTGGCCTGTGGGCAAATACATACAAATATTAGTCACAGGATGAGGATGTAGCTGTCCATTTAATATTCAGTAACTTTAATAGTCAGAGAATGATACAGAAAATGAATGAAAGATTAAGACCAGCTTTGTTTGGTAGATATCCTAATTACATAAGTTTAAGAACAATAGAAACTATTCCTAAAACATTACATCCTAGTATTCTGTTGTTCCATTGAGAAGGGTCTTTCTCTTATCAAGATTAATGGCATATTGGCTTTTATTTGAAAACAAAATGGGCAACTCTACTACCAAATAAAGGCTAATATGAAGAATTTAAAAAATTGAGTTAGGCTGTTTGGTGAAAGTGTAGGGGAAATGAGTAAAGGGAGGAGTGGTTTTAGTACTAGTGGTCAAATCCATTAGGCTACATAAGTTGTCTAGATAATGTGGTCCATCATGATGTCCCTGATGGAAACCAGGGAGTTTGGGGGAAGGAAAGCTGCCTGAAAGATGAGATCAAGAATTCAGACCTGGGAGCTGACCTATGAGTTTTCTTTATCAAGCAGATAAAAGTGGTTGAATGGTATTAGTTATACTTTAACTCATTAGGGGCTTTCAGGAGAAGAGGGGGTTGGGTGAGAAGGTAAGCCCCCCATCAAGAGTCAGAGGACACAAAAGCGGTAGAATTTTTCTTAGTTTTTTTTTTTCTTCTTCTAATTCTGGGTCCATTCATCATGCCAAGAGAGGTTCTCTCATTGGTTGTAGATTGGGTGGGAGGTGGGGTGGAATGGATGATCCAGAGCAGAGGTCAACAGTAGTATCTATTTATACAATGGATGCAGGATTAAAATGATAGAGTTATAACATAAAGCATTTTTCATTCGCCCATGCTCCATGCATTTCAAATTCTAAATCTCTTCACTCATTTCCAGTGGTATCCATTTAAAAGTAGTGGAGGACAAAGTTAAGCATCTAGAAAAATGTAGACCAAAGAGAAGAAACTTTTCTAGCCTCAAAATAAGTCTGGGAGTCTTTAAGTCCTCTTCTTGGCTTTTATCTCCTAGTAGATTTCACAGTGCTGACCCATGAGCTAACCGGCCAATTCTCACCAGTCACCGGAGAGTGGACTATCTGCATCTCCGTGAAAGATGCTGTGATTTTGAAACCAGGTGGGGGAGATACTTTTTTTGAGAGCTCTGGCTTTTCTGAGTGTTATAGGACTTTCTTTTGCCCATCAAAACCCTGGGATGACCTAATGACTGACTGATCCATTCACTCATTCAACAAGCATTTACTGCACTTACTACATGTGGTGCGCTGGGCTGGATGTTAGGAATACGCAGGTGAATAAGACACAGTTCCTTCCTGCAAAAAGCTCAAAGTCTAGTGGGAGAATCAGTCATTAAAATGCATCAGGCCATAAATGCTCTTCTATGTAGTTTCAAAGGCTAAATTGACAATCTTGGAGAAAGAAAATTGTATCTGGAAAAAAAAAAAAGCCCCTTCCCTTGGATAAAGGAAACTCTTTTTTTGTGTTTATGAGAAATTCCTTCTGACTTTTCCAAGGGTTCAAATAAGTTGAACTTTATAAAATCTCAGATCCTCCTACTATTAAGTTGGTGGGAAGCAGAGAGCCTGGGCTAGTCCTTCTATACTGACTGGTCTTGCCAATGACAGTCCCTCTGGGGCCTCTCATTTTTCTTCTTTGCAGGTTGTCTGGAGCCTGGAGCTGCCCCAGCTCTCTCAGGATTTGGCAGACATTGGAGGTGGTGGTGAAGGAGACAGTGGTGGTCAATGTTATTTGAGCAGGGTCAGCAGGCCCCGGAGCTTCCTGAGTACACGATGCAGAAGGCTGCTTACTATGAAAGCCCAGGACTCTTCGGAGGCTATGGCTACAGCAAAGCTGCTGACACTTATGGCTATAGTGCCCCCCATCAGCCTTATCCACCCCCTGCTGCTGCCAACTCCCTGGACACTGATTACCCGGGCTCTGCCTGCTCCATCCAGAGCTCTGCACCTCTGCCAGCCCCAGCCCACAAGGGGGCTGAACTCAATGGAAGCTGCATGAGGCCTGGCACTGGGAACAGTCAGGGAGGTGGGGGTGGCAGCCAGCCTCCTGGTCTGAACTCAGAGCAGCAGCCACCACCACCCCCTCCTCCCCCACCAGCCCTGCCCCCATCCTCGCCCACCAACCCTGGAGGTGGAGTACCTGCCAAGAAGGCCAAGGGTGGGCCCACTGCTTCTGGCTCCTCAGCCACCATCAGCAAGCAGATCTTTCCCTGGATGAAAGAGTCCCGACAGAACTCCAAGCAGAAGAACAGCTGTGCCACTGCAGGTAGCTCTCTGAGGGGGCTCATGCCTGGGCTAAGTCCCCCAGACTGACCCCAAGAGACTAGATCGCCCAGGAATTAAGAGGCTCAGGGCTGGAAGGGCAACTTTGGAGGCCATATGTGTAAACTCCTCATGCAGAAAAAAAGGTTTTTTTTTGGCTGCGCTGCGCAGTTTGAGGGATCTCAGTTTCCTGACCAGGGATTGCAGAGATTGAACCGGGCCACGGCAGTGAAAGTGCCGAATCCTAACCACTAGACCACCAGGGAACTCCCTGTTCTTTCTTTTTAGTGTCTCTGATTGTGGTCATATCCTTACAGTGACAGGGTGCTCATGTCCATTCCAGGCTGCTGGCATCATTGCTGGACATGTCTCAGAGTTACTCATAGACAGCTCTTCCTTATACTGCCCTAATATCTGCTCTCCTGGGCTGCTGGTCATAACTCAACTCCTTCTTCCACCAACAGCTCTTCAAAACTTGAAGACAGATACTATGATCCCCAAATCCAGGTGGTTATGTAGCTCATATCACATGATTCCCACTCGCTTAAATTAATAAGAACTAAAGTCTATGCAATGCTATGTTAAGAACCATGTTAAGCGCTTTACAAACGTTGTCTAATTTCATTTTCCAAAGAACGCTTTGAGGTAGGTATATGACAAAACACCCATCAGGAACCTGTTAGAGATAAGTCACTTGCCCAAGATAACAAAACTACAAAATGGCACACCTGGGGAATTCTCTGGCGGTTCAGTGGTTAGGACTCCTCACTTTCACTGCCGAGGGCACAGGTTCAATCCCTGGTTGGGGAACTAAGATCCCGCAAGCTGTGAGGCCTGGCGACCCCCACCCCCACCCCCGCCCAAACAATAAAAACAAGAACAACAAAAAACAAAACCAAAAAAACCCCAAATTACACACCGGAATCCAACCAGGGTCTGCAAAGAATAACCATGGGACTCTACTTAGCCCACCCCAGCTCAGTTCTCCCCATCCCATTAAATCCCTAATGTGGAAGCACAGATCCTAAGGGAAGAGGATGTACTCTGAAACAGGAGCAGCCTTGGGTTTTTCTCCCTGGAAAAGGAGACCCTGGAGTTGAGAATATTTCCCGTAGGTCCATTTAGGGGGTGTGGAAGAAGACAGGTAGGGCCGGGAGCTCTGAGGCCTTCTGCCTCTCTGTGCTCAGCCTGTTTGGTTACTGAACTTTTCTGGCCTTGTGCTCTCTGATGTACTTTATCTTCAGGTAGATGAACTTGCTCCCAGACTCAGGGCTAGCTTGAGGCCTGGGATGTAGTTAGCTTGTTGTCAGCTCTCTGGTTTGCCTGCTGCTCTGTGGGGCTGCTGCTCGTAGGGGGAAGTGTCTTCAAGTCTTTAAGTTCCTTCTCCTTCTGCCCCTCCTTCTCAGCTGCACACCCAGGCCCTCCCTCCCAGGAGAAATCCATTTGTCTTCCCAGGGAGGGAGTGGACAAGCTGCTGAGAGGTGGCAGGGGTGGTGGAAACCAGGGCTGAGGCTGCTGCTCCTAGCATTGCAGTATTCAAAATACGCCCAGCCTGGTCTTGGATCCTCTAAAACTCTGGGGCTGTAATTTTATGGTTTGTCACCTCCCTGCATTTGGGTACTGAGCTCATGGGTACAGCTGAGCTGGAGTGAGGTGCCAGGATCTCCACCCTCATTCGGTGCTTGGGGTGCTTTGCCCAGGAGCCAGACTCTGAGCAAGGCAGTTTGGGGCTGCCTCCAACCGCACCCCCCCACCCCCTTCCCAGCTGTAGAGGCTGGAAGGACTGTTCAAAAAAGTCTGGCCCTGCTTTGACAGGGGGGAAGGCCTTACCAGCTGCTACTAGTCTCTCATTAAACTCCTCCTCAGCCTTTGGGACGAGATGATGGGCTAGGCTGAAGAGGAGGGGGTGGGCAGAATGAGTTGGACTTCAGAAGGCAGATGGGAGTTTCAGGTGCCACTGATAGGTAGGCCTGGGGCCTTTGAGTTCTTGGAATCTCTTGGAATCTCACCTCTCAAACGCCCCTCCCCCACTCCATCCGTGATTAAGGTGGTGGGAGGGAGGGAGGAAGAGGCAGGAGCCTGGGAAGCACCTCTCTCTGGCCCAGGGTGTCCCCACCTCTCCCGCTCAGCGTCCCCTCTCTCTCCCTCCTTGCCCAGGAGAGAGCTGCGAGGACAAGAGCCCACCGGGCCCAGCGTCCAAGCGGGTGCGCACGGCGTACACAAGTGCACAGCTGGTGGAGCTGGAGAAGGAATTCCACTTCAACCGCTACTTGTGCCGGCCACGCCGCGTGGAGATGGCCAACCTGCTGAACCTCACCGAGCGGCAGATCAAGATCTGGTTCCAGAACCGGCGCATGAAGTACAAGAAGGACCAGAAGGCCAAGGGTATCCTGCACTCGCCGGCCGGTCAGTCCCCGGAGCGCAGCCCGCCGCTCGGCGGCGCCGCGGGCCACGTGGCCTACTCGGGCCAGCTGCCACCCGTGCCCGGCTTGGCCTACGACGCGCCTTCGCCGCCCGCCTTCGCCAAATCTCAGCCCAACATGTACGGCCTGGCTGCCTACACGGCGCCGCTCAGCAGCTGCCTGCCGCAGCAGAAGCGCTACGCGGCGCCCGAATTCGAGCCCCACCCCATGGCGAGCAACGGCGGCGGCTTCGCCAGCGCCAACCTGCAGGGCAGCCCGGTGTACGTGGGCGGCAACTTCGTCGACTCCATGGCGCCCGCATCCGGGCCCGTCTTCAACCTGGGCCACCTCTCGCACCCATCTTCAGCCAGCGTGGACTACAGTTGCGCCGCGCAGATTCCCGGCAATCACCACCACGGACCGTGTGACCCTCATCCCACCTACACAGATCTCTCGGCCCACCACTCGTCTCAGGGACGCCTGCCCGAGGCCCCCAAACTGACGCATCTGTAGCGGCGGCCACCGGCCCGAACTCGCGGCGCGATTACCTCTTTTGCTTGGGTGGAGGGGGTGGCGGGCGGGGCCCGCGGGGCAGCTCGGTGACCCCCGCCCTCGCTCTGGCCCGGTCGCTGTCTTCCGGTCTCGGGCCAACAGCGGCCGAGGCGCAGGCGTCTGGGCCTCCTCTCCAGGCTCGCCCTGCTTTGGGTGACTCGCCATAAATCAGCCGCAAGGATTCTCCTCTGTAAGCCTGACAGTGCCACATAACTGCGGACCGAGGGACTCTAATCTGGTAATGGTGTCCCGAAGGTAAGTCTGAGATCCGTCGGCGACGCGCCCTGCAGAGGGTCCAGAACCCGGCGAGTCCGGGCATGGCCCGCGTCTAGTTTAGTTGCGGAGACCTTAATTTATATGCTTCTTCCCGTCCCGTAAGGATTGCATCGGACTCAACGATCTGTATTTATTATTTGAAGCGAGTCATTTCGTTTTCCTGATTATTTATCCTCGTCTTAATGTATTTATGTGTATATCTGTAGAATTCTCCAGCCGAGCTTAGGAACGCGCTCCCAGGCCGCGGGGGCCACATTTCACCTCTTTAGTCCCCTTGGTCTGAACTAGTTGAGAGAGTAGTTTTGAACAGTTGTAACCGTGGCTGGTGTGTGTAGTTGATGTAAAGGATTAAGACCGCAAATTGTCCTTCACGGGTAGAGTCAGGCGGCCCCATGGCGTGGCATGACACCCGTTATTCTCTTCCCAATAGCCACAGCCCTCGCCACTCGACACAGTTTATTGATTTCAAATTGTCTGGTACTATTTGAACAAATATTTAAAATAAAAAATTTTCTCAGTCTTAAGTGTATCTGTGTTAATCACGCACACTTGCAAGTAGATCACTCTACCTTTATCTTGTGCACAATCCCGGTGGAAGGCCCCCCAGTAGGCTGACACTTTGAAATATTTTTTCCACTTATTTGGAATCCAGTACACAAACTGGTTCTGGGGATACTTGATTACCTTCCAACTATTGACTTTAGGTTGTGTGTGTGTGGGGGGAATATTTGAGGATGCAAACCTAGAAATGTTTTGTGTGGGATGACCTGGGTAGGGTGTTTCACTGCTGCCTGTTTTGCTCTTTCTATTGCCCTCTTTCTAGACACAAATCCACTTTTTTAGATTGCACTTACATTGGGGAGGCCAGAGCTCACTTTTCTGCGCTAAGTAGTAAAAAATAAACTTTGAAAGAAAACTGACAATCAAAGACACAAGAGAAGTCATAAGAAGAACTGAACTATGAAAAAGCTAAGATGCAGAAAAAGAAATAATCATTTGAAGCCATGCACCTAAGCTTTTTCTCTAGGAAATTCTGTCACGATTTTTTCCTTATAGAAGTCAGTAGTTCATTTCTCAAGAAGACAAACGTTCCCCGTGATGTAAAGTAATAAAAGTTTCATTAATGGAACATAACAAGTATAAACACTTTGTTCACTCCTGCTTCTTTGGACAAAATGGGCAAAATGTCTTCGAGGATTTATAACCATTTTGTAAATATTAGTGTGGTTTTAGCTGAGGCGCACTACTTACCCCCGCTTCTCTAGAAGGAGGCACTCGGAGAACGCCTTCAGATAAGGTTCAATTCTTTTGTATTTCAGCAAAGTGGGCCCACGCATCTCTATTTGGTTTGACAAATAATGCAACTCCTACTACATCCCCGGTGACACGAGGTGACATTCCTATTGTGTGGAAATAATTTAACTTCTGATCTTCTGGTGGAACAACAATCGTTTCTATTTGGATGTTTGTGTTTCGCTAAATAGTGATGGCTGAAAATAATATTTAGTTTTCTTGTTCCTCTGTGCTGTTTTAAAAATGGCATGTTAGATTGGGGGGTGGGAGGGGATTATCCTTTTTGCTAAATTTCACTTCATCCGAGCAGGTTTAAAGTATACATGTTGTAGAAGTGTATCAACAGAATAAATGACTTCAACCGAAGGGATATTTTACCCACTTTCAAGGCTTAAAATTGTTTTTCTGTGAAATTTGCATCCATAGGCAGAATTTCTAATTGTCTTGTAAGAAATTATTTTTTAAAGCTATTAGGGAAATCAAAGAAGAGCTTGCTGCCTTGCAGGGATTACAACAACCCTTCTTAACTGGCTAAATATTAAACAGATGAATTGTCAGGCTGTTTAGATTCCGCCCGGTTTTCCCTCATCTCCTCTTCCCACCATAAACAATAAAAATACATAATGCATCATGGCTCCAGGCGTTTTCCAGCGCGGTGTGTTACCGCAGGAGTATCTGCTGAGTCTGCGGGTGTCTGCAAGGCCCCAAGTGTCATCTGCGGCTTAGCGTTTCATGGATTAGATTTTAAACGGTGTCTAGCCCGGCTGACATAGCCTCCTCTCACACTCGGGCTGAAAGAAGCGCGGGGTTGGGGGCTCCCTCTTCAGGCAGCCGCAGCCGCCCCTCGCTAGTGGGGTGGGAGTTCTCTTGGGACAAACCTGCGGTCCTCTCTCACCTCTGGAGAAAGGTTCCCTGAAGCTTCTGAGAGCCGCTCGGATGGATCCGTTCCTGCCACTGGCGTGAGCGTCATAGGATAGCCACACTCGGTGGCTCCCGGCGCGAGTGCGGGCGGCGGCGAATCTGGGGAGGGCGCTTCCTGCGCGGCCGCCGACCAGGGCGAGAGCGGGGGCCCGCGCACGGCCATTTAAAACTTCATAAATTATAAACAAGCCGCCTTGGCCTTCGCCATAAATTCTGCTGCTTTTGAGCCTGCAATTAGTGTTAGGAAGCACCGGAGTCTAAACACAACCAAACGCCCTCTGAAGGGCTCCAATGCCCGAGGTTGCAAACCTTTATTTCCCAGTGCCACCCCCTCCGCACCCCGAGGTTTGCACACAGTCGCCTCCTCCCCCGTCACCACCGGCGGTGTACACCCGGCTGGCTTCCCGCTCTGCGAGGGAAGGTCACAATAGCTGCTCTATCGGCGAAGGCGCCCGCCTCCTCCCTCCCGGGTCTCGGAGAAGCAGAGAAAGAAGAGTGGGGGAGGGGAGCCCTGGGCCCGGCCTGGCGCTCCGGGTCCAGGCCTCTCCTTCTCCCGGAGCGGACTGCAGCGGGAAGGGGCAAGTTTGCAGCGGAAGGAAACCGCCATCCCAGACCGAGGCTTCTTCCCGGGAGCGGCGCGCGGGGGGCCGTGGGGAGCTCACCACGGCCTCGAGGCTGCTGGCCTCTCGCTACCGGGCGCTGGGTCCAGGGCGCCTGGAGCAGCGGGTCTTCCGGGAGCGGCGGCGCCATTGTGCGCGCGGCTTCCCACGGGCCCCGCGGCGGGGAGGCCGCACAAAGGCGGCGCGGGGGC
The DNA here is from genome assembly GCF_003676395.1 of Aethalodelphis obliquidens. Taxonomy (NCBI): domain Eukaryota; kingdom Metazoa; phylum Chordata; class Mammalia; order Artiodactyla; family Delphinidae; genus Aethalodelphis; species Aethalodelphis obliquidens. The sequence continues at coordinate 56,514,136 of NW_020837946.1, read as the reverse complement.
CGACACCGGCAGGTGGTGAGGGGCCCGCCTCTCTCCGGGCCTTGGGCTCCAGGAGGCTTTTACCTCGTCTGCGCAAGGGGAGGAAATGGCTGTCTGGCTGTGGCCGTGGCCAGCTCTGCCTTTGTCCTACAGAGAACGCTTTGAGGGAGGTGGGATCAGGGAGTTTGTGGGGGAGTCTCCTGGGACCTGAAGAAAGGGCTCGGGGCCTCAAGCCCAGGCCCATGTATGGGGGGTGGCGGTCATTCGGGAGCCCCTGGTTGCTCCGTCGAGGCAGTCAAACGTGAATTAAAGCAGCGCTGAGGTGAGGAAGCTGGAATGGCCAGCTGCAAAATGGGAGGTGGGGTGGGAAAAGATTTCGGCCGAGGGAGAGCCTGCCCTGGCTACGAGGAGAAACTCAGGACCCAGCCGGAGTGGAGTCAGAAGACCCAACTGAGCTAGCCAGGGGGGTGGGGAAGTTGCCGAGGAAAGGCGTGAAGAGTAGTCCTGGCCCCTGGAAAGGTGGCAAGAAAGGGCGACTACACATTCTACCTCCTGGCTTTCAGACCTCAGCCTTATCCAGCGACCTGACAGAGAAGAATCCGCCTCTGATGGAATCATTAAGTTAACCCTCCATTTGTACCATTTCTTTGTACAGGCGTTCAGATGAGAGAGGGCGAGAATACAGAGCAAGTGCTTTCCCCTTGGAGCAACCCAAGCCTAGTCTCTATCAGAGACACATCAGCCAAATTAGTTTCCCAGGCCCCGGAAGGAGGCTGCTAACCTTGCTGAAAAGGAGTTTTTGAATTTCTATCTGTAAGGAGTATTAAAAAATAGTGATTAACTATACTAGCTACTCGTCCCTTCTCCCTCCCCCATTCTGTACCAGCCAACTGACCCTTGAGTGAAGTGATCTTCTCAGCCAGCAGGCTTGGGAGCCTAGGCTCCCCATCTGTTGAGGTTTTTCATTAGGGAGGGTGAAGAGGATATGTGTGTGGGTGTATGTTTGAATAACAAAGAAGAAACCCAACATTCTAATAAAAAGTGTTTCTCTGCTTGACCTGGGGGAGCCAGAAGCTTGTTTACACCATGAATATTCAAGGAACAGTCACAGGCCTGTTTTGACTTTATCCTGAGAATTAGTTGAAACTTCCTCCTATAGACAAGAATGGGTTAATCCCAGTTAGATCCAGGAAGGTCCTCTTCATCTGGCAACTCTTGGCCTTACTCTGCTCCTTCTTTCAGAAACTGTAAGAAAAGAATAGGGCGAACAGAAGTTTATATTAAATAAAAATAGAAAGAGAGACAGAAGTCTCCAGTCCCCACAGGCCTACAGCCTGATTACTTCAGGGCACTGCAACTTCCCTTAGAGGGGCCTGGGTGAGCAGACCCATCCCTAGACACTTTGGGCACAGGGAACTGAGGCTGAGTTGCCAGCCACACCCTCATCACCTCTGACTACTGGCTCACTTAGACCTCTCTTGCAGAAGGCTGGGATGGAGAGAAAAAAGATAGGGTAGATGAATCCTCTGTACTTACTACACTGGTGATACTGGTAGTGGAGAGGATCATCACAGAGGATGAAATCTTAGTTATCATTGCTCCCTTGTATTCTACTCCAGCTACAAATGCCCTTATTTTTGGGGCTCAAAGTTGGTTCCCAATGGATTTTTATACCTGGCCCAAAGCCCATGCCTAAACACTTCGCTCAGGTCTCATACTCACCTTGGCAAGTTAGGAAAGTACAAAGACAATTCAAAGACCCACTTTCAGGCCCGGTTCAGCCTGAAGCACAGTGAACAAAAGGTTTCCACACATGCAGGAAGAACCAAGGTAAATAAATGCATGTCCAGTCATTTGCAGTAGCAGAAGCAGGCGAAGGGTCCCCAGGAGATCAGCATGATGGGAGATATGACGGAAGTCTTCTTGTCCCAGGTCTTGTGGCAAAATATCTTGACTGGTTCCTATATCTAGTCTGGATCATTGTTATGGAAGAATAATAACTGGAAAACCATTCGAATAGGATTTTAACATTAGTAAGAGCCCAAGGAGGAGATCTTAATTTAAATGAGGATGCATGGAGAACCCCGATACAAATGCAGTGTTTTTGCTGGGGAAGTGGGGCTAAAACCGGGCCAAGAGGACCTGTTGGACCAGGGCCTTTTTGAAGGATCGGAAAAGAGTGTCCCTGACTTATGAGGAGACAGGGAGAAGGTCTTCTGATGGCTCTATTGTTCAGAGTGCTGCCTTACAAATACCACATCCCTCCCAACTTCCACAAGGGCCCAAGGGCCAAGGGAGCGGGAAACTGGGTCGCTTGGGCTGAGCTCCAGGCAGTGGCAGAGCCACGACTGACCTCCCTCACCCGCGTCTCCTAACCTCTTGGGGCAGCAACGATGCCATCGCCGCCGCCGGCAGAAAACACACAAAGGAGGCCCCCACCCATCCTCGAACCTGGGGACACACTGGGGAGGGGCTGGCGTGGACCCCGAGTCCGAGCACCTCCCACCCCCGCGGGGAACAATAGCCGCCGCCTTCCCGGGGCGGCGGGGCGGTCGCGCTGCACAAAGGCCGGCTCGGCCCGCGCCATGTGACGCACGCTCGATCCCGTCTCCCGGAGGCGGCGCGGCGCGGAGCGGCGGGCGGGTGGGTGTTCCTGATCCACCTGGAACACTTTCTGAGAGACAAACGGTGAGTTAATCACCCAACCGGCTGGCGACCGCGTCCCCCTGGCCCGCGGGGAGGCCGGGGGAGGGGCAGGGGTGAAGGCCTTCTCTGCGTGTGTGTCTAGGGTGGGGGCGGGAGAGGTTAGTCCTATTAAGAGTTCATCAATCACCGGTGTGCACTTTTCGCTCGACAGCGGTCCCTCCTACTTCGGAGCAAGTCCGGGCCAGCTGGGATCCGACCAGAAACCGCAAGCGGAGGAGACACAGGCACGCAGGCTGAGCGCTGAGGGCGCGACCCGCCGCCACGCGCTCTGCCGCGCGAGGCCCGAGGGCACCGCGGCCGCGCGGCCGCCCGCCAGCCCAGCCCGCGGAGCACGCAGGGCGCGCAGGCCCCCCAACTGCCCGGCCCCAACGCCTCCCAGCCCCGCCTCCCACGCACCTCCCGCCGCCCCCCCCCGACCCCCTTCAACGCTGCTGTCCCCCCAGAAAGGGACAAATCCATCTCTGAGGGCAGGACAAGAAAAATCTCAGTGGGTCGGAAGGTTCTTGCATACACTTTTATTTAAGAGTTTTATACACGATGTCCCGAGGGATCAGAATTAGGGGAGACGCTGAACTAGTTTCGTTCTCTCATTCACCTGCAGGACTATTTGTGTGGGAGGAAGCAGGATGAGACCCCTATTGAACTTGGAACTAAACTTGAATGCCATTTAAAATAACCATAAAAATACACTTAGAACACTAACCACAATGATATGTCTCTTCTCTCTTTTATGGTGTGAGGCAAGGATTGCAGTATTTCTGCTTTGGCTCTTTTGGGTTCATTTTTGAAACACCGTGAAGGAGGAGACTACAAGCGGTGGGGGCGGGGCGGGGGCAGGCTTCAAGTCTTACAGCTGTTCACAGCAGGAAGGCCTGGATGAGCGGGTAGCCCGGGCCTTGTACCCCCTCTTGAGCGGTACCTGTTGTCCTCTCTGTAATAAGTTCTAAGAGAGTTCTGGGCTACCCTCTCTTTAACCTTTGTTCTAAGTGACAACAGATGAGAAGTTTCTCAAGTTAATGTGTTTGCCTCAGCCCATAGGAAAGAGCCCCTGAAGGATAGAAAGTCCCAGATTTCTCTCCCTCCCCTCAGCCCTCTTCTCTCTCACCGTCCTCTTGGGTGGAAAAAACTTGCTCTGGAGGAATGGTCTACTGCCATTTTCCTCAGAAAGATATAAACTGAAGCATTAAGCCTTGCACAGGGTCCTGAACTTCTCAAGCAATTAAAATACAATTAAAATACTCTTGTCCTTGGTTCAGAGTCCTCTCTCCCTTCACCAATAGCTACTGAACAGCTCCTATGTGCACTGTGCTGGGCTCTGGGATACAAAATTGATGTGTACGCCCTTCGATCTACTGGGGGGAGAAAAAGAATTAATCCTAAGACAGTGTGACAGATGCTATAACATAGGTGTGGCCAAAATGTTCCTGGAATAAAGGCTCCACTAACAGTATCGTCGTGTCAAAAAAGGCTTCTCAGAAGAGGTGAATTTGGGTCCCTGAAGTACAGGAGTTTTTTTAGGCCCAGGAAGGAGGGACATACCAGGTGGAGAGAGCAGCACATACAAAAGCAGGGAGGGAAGAAAGAGCAAGGTGTGGACCTAGAACAAGGATAGGAGCTGGAGTGGGGCATCTGGCTGGACAAGAGAGGTTGTGTAAGGGCCATGGAAAGGCGTCTGGACTTAATGTGTAGGCAAGGGAGAGCCACTGAAGGTTTTAAGCTGGGACATGTGGTTACCTATTATCTATATTTGGAAAGCTGACTCTTGGGGATACTATGTCTGAGGGGACAAAGGAGAGATAGCAAGCAAGAAGAACAAAGGAGGAGGCTGCTGCCATCATCAAGCCTAGAGAGGAAGAAACTGAATACGGATGAAGAGGAGAGCATTTAGGAGGAAGAATTCACAGGACTTGGTGATCAATCGGATCAGTGAAAGAGGAGTTGTGGTTATTAATCCCTAGGTTTCGATTCTGACGCCTGAGGGGGTAGTCAGGTCATCCACCAAAACGAACAATGGAGGGGGAAGAGAAGACTCCATAGGGGAAATGAATGAGTTCAGGTTTAGGTCTCTGTACATTTGTTTCTGCTTTGCTAACTGATACACTGTGTGACCCTAAGAAATTCACTGAATCTTTCTGGCCTTCAGTTTCATCATCAATAAAACAGTCAATAAAGACATCTACTTTGTAAGTTTATCATTAGAGCAGTGTGCGTGTGTGCATGTGTGTGTGTGTACTCCCACACTTAGGTATTATCTTTACCAGGTCCAAGTGAGTGTCCTATATAATGCTAAAACTTAGGGAAAACGTCCTCTTACCCACACCATGATGATCAATACTTAGATCCTGGGTGGCCAGTGAGAAATGTCTCAGGGAAATTAAAAACAACACCCTACTGCTTCCCAGATATTGAATCCAACCTAATGCTTAGGGCTAGGTCAGATCAGATTGCTAATCAGAGTCCCTCAGCTTCCAGAGGGTACTCTCCAGGGGAACATGCAGAAATGTGGTCTTGGTATCAGACCACTAAAGGAGAGGGCTCTTAGCAGATGTCAAAGCTTCTGTGCTTTTTTTATACCATGTGTCTTTCAGGGAATGCTCTTTGAACCTCCTTAGGCTTCCTTGTGGCACAGTGTAGTATAAGAAAGAGTGCTGAACATCTGACTTTGGCCATTTACATTGGATGTGACTACAGTAAATTGTTTATCTTTTTTCTGTGTCAGTATTAGTGTTTGTAAAATAAAATTATAAGAGGATAAAATACGATAAGGAAGAATGACATTTTTGGAGATGCTATAAGGGTAAGTAAAAGGTATTATTTTTCATTGATCAGATTGGCAAAAATAAAAAAAAAGTTTAATATCCCACTGACTTGTCAAAGGTGTGGGGAAACACGAATTTTCATATGCTGCTGGTAGAAGTATAAATTGATTCACTTCTAAAGAGATCAATTTAGCAATATATATCAAAATTGCCAGTGTATATACACTAGACTAAGTAATTTCATGTCTAGGAATTTTTCCAATAGGCAAAAATTTGAACATGTGTTTCTAATACCAAAATGAAAATAAATGCCCATTAATAAGGGACTGGCTAAATAAGTTGTGGTAGATGCATACAATAGAACAGCATAAAATTGTAAAAATAAAGTAGAAAGTTCTGTATGAAATGATCTTCAAGATATAATAGGGGGAAAAGCATGGTGCAGAAGGGTCTTGTAATATGTTATCATTTGTGGAAAAATGCGGGGAGATGTATCTATAACCAAATATATATTTGTCTATAATTGTAAAGGTATAAAGTATTTCTGGAAAGATATACTCATAAAAGTGGTGAAGAAACTCGGAAAATTGTTGTCCATGTGAAGGGGAACTAGGTGGCTGGGGACAGGGGTGGGAGAAGGGATTTCACTGCACACCATTTTGTACCCTTGAATCTTGAACCATGTAAATTCAAACTTAATACCCTTTATAAAGATAAAGGAGCAAAAAAAAAAAAAAAAAGATCAGTATAATTGACCTGGGTGTACCTATGTGTGTTCACACATGTCCTTATTTGTACTTGCCTATCCAGCTACATTAATCTAGGGACGCCTCTTGTTTTGTCTCCAGGGCCCTGATGTTGATCAAACTGAACAGGAAATGAGGGGATCCTTTACCTTTGCTTGGTGGAGGGTGTGAGAACCCGGGCTCAGTTCTGCCCTTTCTCGCAGGAGCAGCTCAAGGTGGCGCCTCAGAAGTCTGGGGCACAGGTTTAGCAAACAAATGGCAAAGGGAGGGAGGCAGGCCTCCCAGTCAGCCCCACTGGCCGTGTGGTGTCCTTGAACACTACTCTGTTGCTCAGCGTGGAGGCCACCACTGTGCACAGGACGGGCTGCCTGACTCCGTCCTCTTTGCACACTGTGGGGATTCAGGAGACCCAAGCTGGTTCCCTCATCTTTTGAAGGATGGCTTTGTCTTTTAAAGTCTGAGTAAATAAAGTAACTTCCCCACTAAAATGAGGGGTTTGATGTCGCTTATCTCTAAGGGGTCTCCTAGCATTGACATCTTATGCTGCTAAAGGTCAATCTCTAGCCAGAGTGAGAGTCACACCTTAGGCCAAGGGACGGTTGGCCCCCTCTGGATCCTGAGGGCTCAAGTGCTCATTCCAGGCAATCTGGGAGACATGGAAGGAAATGAGAGTTGGCTCCTCTCTCTTGAGACCCCCATTCCTACTCCTTCCTTCTTCCCATTGCCTCAGAGCCACTCATCTTTCTCTGAAGGGATTGGGAGAGACAAATCCTTTCTTTCACTTCCTACCCCACTGGCATTCTCAAAGCCAAGTTAGGGAAGTGGCAAGAAGTAAGCTGGGTCTCTTCAAAGCACTATTTTGTCAGCAAAACTTGAGACATTCCTACTGACTACCTTTTAAGGATATTTTCTGGAACTTCAGCCCAGCCAGACTTAAGTTTGACCTTGACATTGACCTCTCTGCCCCTACTACCCAACAGGCTTCTGGACACTTTTCAGGTATAATCCTGCTCCATTTAGCCATGAACTCTCACTTGCTGGTCAAGAATCACCCCTCTCTCCCCACACTGCCCCCCCACACCCGCTCCTAAAGCAGAAATTTTCAAAGTGTGGTTCCGAAGAACACTGCTTTAGAATCACCCAACAGGCTTATTAAAAAGAAAGACTCCTGAGCCAGACCTAGTAGATTAGAAACTCAGTGGGGATGCAGGGGAGGCTGAGGAACCTGCACATTTAAACAAGCTTCTCTGGTGATTCCTACCCACCTGGAGTGGTGCCGGGAGCCAATAATCTAAGGATATCCTTTAGCCAATATTGGTCATGGTGAAGACACACCATTCTGTCCATTTTTATTTCTGCCTAACAAACGTTTCTTTTTTTCCCCTTTGAATTTTATTTATTTATTTTATACAGCAGGTTCTTATTAGTTATCTATTTTATACATATTAGCGTATATATGTCAATCCGAGTCTCCCAATTCTTCCCCCCCACCGCCGCTCCCCCCCACCCCCGCTTTCCCCTCTTGGTGTCCATATGCCAACAAATGTTTCTCGAATGCCTCTTGTGTGCCAGACACGGGCTTGACCCACAAGTCTTTCACAAAACTCTAGGGAAAGGCACAGCACACTAAACTGTTTTCTTCAGCGAGGGTCACGTTATCAGACTTCAGACAGGTTTTGAATTCCTGTCTTTAGGATCCCGTTCATCCCTACCTCTACCTTCGGATAGAAGGATACTGCAGAGAGCTGCAAATCTTGCTTAAGAGAAAAGAACCCTCCTTTTTATCCCAACAAGCAAGAGCCTTTCTGTCCTTTGGGGCTGCGGAGCCAAGAGTTTGCATGTGCTCAAGCATCTCCAAGGGATAACACAGTGGGGCTTGTGGAGAGGGATTGTAAGAGGCTTCTTAGGAACAACTGTAAACACACAGAAGACCAGACTGCCACCCTCCATCACTTCTGTCTGCAGAAAAGAAGACTGTTGTTTGAGTGGGAGAGAAAGGTAGTCCTGGGGGGTGGTTAGGGGGTGACTGCTGTGGTGAGTACGATGGGACAGATTTCAAAGCATTCCTACATCAAACACAACCTGGCAATCAGGCCCCTAGGCTGTCACCTCCTGCTGAGAACTCACAGCACCAAGACCCAGCAGGGTAAGTGACCCTCAAGAATCCATGACTCAAACAAGCAATAAAATCAGTAAGACATTTCTTCCATACTCTGTGAACTTCTAGGAGACAAACTTTAAAGTTACCAAAAATATCCTATATTCGTATCTTTATACACACAATTGCCCCAATAATATCTTCCAACATCTCCTTAGAAAATTATAGATTCAGATTTTCCTAGAGTAGATTTATAGTATAGCTAACATGTGCCAGAAATGAATCCCTTGTTCCTTTGGTTTGAGAATATCTTTTTTCTCAGCCTAAACTTCCCCTAACAAAAAAGTTCTTACACAGTAGGTCCTTGGCAAATGTTTATTGAATCTGAGTCTGAGATGATCAGAGTCTTGACTTTCATCCTGAGTAAGTCAAGAACCAGCCCAGGAGTGGAGATGTGGCCACTCTGAGCCCCAAGGTGTAGCATATGCCAAAGGCTGGGAGACGAAAGGGAGTAGAGAGAAAGAGGAACAGAATGTAGCTCTCTGCCTGCAGTTATCAGGGAACTGCTACTGGGTCTGAACACATACTGAACACCCCACCCACCCACCCTCACCCACAGTTGTTAAAATAGCACGATGTTTAAAATCGAATTTTTAGATGATTAATTTTAGATGTCCCTTTCAGGACATTCTCTTCTCTCAGCAAAAGCTCCATCTCCAAAATTTCTCTTTGGGGAAATAGTGTGCACAGCTCACTGGTACACCAAAGTCAATGCTCAACTGTGACATGAAGGACCCAACCTTTGCTCCAAACGCTTAGCATTAAAAACCTGGTCTTTGTTGCAATGAAGGTTGCCAAGGCACCTAGGCTGCCTGTTTTTCCTGAAACCTTAGAGAAAAGGCCCTTAATTTGCTAGGTTTCGGTCAGATTTGCCAAACAATCAGGCTGAGTTTCCTGTCCTACATCCGGGTTTCTGCCAGCTGGTGTCTTTCTCTAGAGACGTTTACAAGGCCACCCTTCCTTCTTAACCCCTTGGGGCCTCTGGACCTAGAAGCTGTGATCAGATGAGTACCATTTGAGAGCGGGGTCTTATAGTTTTGAGACAAGAGTGTGAGAGCTGAGACATTGTGCTGGTAAAAACTGGTAAAAATTAAAGTCTAGCCAGTGGGGGGATGAGGGGGCATTGTGAACTCAGCAGCATCTGACCTGCTGATACTTTTGCATGAAGGGCACAGAGGAGGACAGTGAAGAAATGCATCTATATTTGATGCCTGAGGTGCTAGAGAAGAGCCTTTTTCTCTTTTTAAAAACTATTAAAAAAAACAAACCTATTTAGGACCTTTGTTGTGGGACTGGCTACAGGAGAGAACTGAAGTAGCAATGTCAAGTTTGAAGGGCTATCTTCCAGCCCAGGATTTTATTTCCCAATTAAATCCAAGAACTTCAGCAGTGCAGGAATCCTCGACCTCTTTAGCTTTGTGCTCATTCCTAGCTGTCTACCCTCTACCTACCCTCTCCCCTCCAGGCTCAACCCTCCCCCATCCTGGCTCAACTTCAGCCTCAACACTGGTAACACTTTTGGTGTGGCTCTGTTTATTCACAAGTTCACATCCCTGTAAGGAACTGGCTCCCTGGACTGTAAAAGCTCCTATTTTCCAGACTTCCTCAGACTGGAATTTTAGGCAAGGGCTCAATCGCTCTTTCATGACAAGTGGATCAGTAAAACAATAATAAAACCTCGGTCACCATAACTTAGAGGCTGTAATAGATCAAGTCCTCAAGGGCACTTGAATAAGCCAAAAGTAGACTCTCTATTCACACAGAGTTTTAGGAAACCACCCTCTTTCATTACCGCTGTGTGTAAATAACATTTATTTATTTAATTTGTTATTTGTCCTGGAGCCCCAAAGAGGGAAACATTTAAAAAAATGTTCAAGGAAGTTGGAAGGTTTATCCATGTAAAGCTTGTCTTTGTAACCATTCTACTTTTCATTTCCTGTGCCAATTGCACTTTTATTTCCCGTCTCTCTACACTCAGTAAACAAAACCATATTATCAAGGGAAAGACGTGAGCCCATTAACATTGTGAGACCTCAGATTTCACTCGCAAGAGACGACGCAGCACTTATCTGATGGAACAGCAGCTTTAATTGCTTCGAGGTACAAGGCTCTCCAAACCTCTGAGATCTGACCGGTCCCTGGGAAGCCTTTGCTCCCTGAAGCCAAAGCGCCTCGGAGAAACCGTGCGCAGCAACGGTGCGTGTGCCAACCGCCCAGAGAGCAGCACAACGAGCGTTCCACTCCAAGGGCAGTTTCTTTATTTTACAACCTAGTCAGAGGGGGAGAATCTGCTAAACGTCCCACAAGGCAGAAACTTTCTTCTGTCCAAATCAAACCCCTGGACTCCAATACTCGCCCTTATCATGCCGCCACAAATGGAAGCAATCGAAGAAGCTGCGAAATAACGTGAAAAATCTAGCTTAAAAGTGAAGAGTTTGTGCCGCCCCTGCTACACAGCACCTACAGCATAAAATTTAGTCCCCAGAATCGGGGCGAGAGGGAAAAGAGGGAAAATTAAACGTCTACTCAAGGTTTAGGAGAGAGATTAGGAGGAGTGCCAAGAACACTGAAAGCGCTTAAGGGCTCAGAGAAAAAGGGAAGAGGAATAACTTTACCTTCCCAGGAGGAGGCTAGGAGCGGTCCCCGATGGCCTTTTAACACTTTCCACACCGCGGCGCCCACCCTTCACACCCGAGAGACTAGCCACCCACGATGCAGAAGAACGAGCTCACACCCTCTCCATCCTCTTGTCCTCACCCGAGCGGCCAGTCCTGCCTTTCTGCCCCCACCTGGTCCAATACCTGTCCGGGAAGCAGGCGTCCCGCGCTCTCGCCCCGCCCTTCCCCACGCAGCCCCAGGCCAGGGCGCCTCTCCGCCGGGCCGGGGTAGGGCGCTGGTCGGCGGCCACCCGCCGGTTGGCAAAGTTGGCGGCCGGGCAGGCGCGTGCAGCGGCGCGCCAGTCGGGACCCAGGCCGTGCTGAGACGGCGCCCATTGGCCGGCCGGCGCCACGTGGCCACCCCGCCCCTATATTAGGCCTCTATTTACCCCCGGCTGGCTTGCCATGGCTCGGCGAGGGTAGTTCGGCTAGAGAGGGAAGGCGGAGCGGCGCCGACCGCGGCGGTCCTGCGGGCCCCGCACCTGGGCGCGGCCGGTGCGCTCAGGTGGGGTGGACCGGAACCATGAGTTCCTACCTGGACTACGTGTCGTGCGGCAGCGGCAGGGGCGGCGGCGACGTGCTGAGCTTTGCGCCCAAGTTGTGCCGCGCCGACGCTCGGCCAGTGGTCCTGCAGCCCGCCTTCCACATAGGCAGAGGCGACGGCGCCTTCGTGAGCTGCCTGCCCCTGGCCGCGGCCCGAGCGGCGCCCTCGACCCCGGCTGCTCCGGCGCAGCCTCCCGCGCCGCCCCCGGCCGCGCCCGCGTACGCCCCGTGCCCCCTGGAGGGGACCTACGAGCCGGGCACGGCACCTGCCGCGACTGGCGGCGCGGACTACGGTCTCCCGGGGCCCGGGCCCCCGTACGACTTCACGTGCGCGCTCGGGCGGCCGGCCGACGACGGCGGGGCGCACGTCCACTACGCCACCTCGGCCGTCTTCTCGGGCGGCGGCTCCTTCCTCCTCAGCAGCCAGGTGGACTACGCGGCCTTCGGCGAGCCCGCCCCCTTCGCGGCGTGTCTCAAAGAGCCGGGCGACGGCCACTCCGGGGCCTTCCAGACCGCGTCCGCCGCCCCCGGCGTCTACCCCAATTCTGCGTCCCCTTCCTCCGGCCTCCCCGCCGCCTTCAGCACGTTCGAGTGGATGAAAGTGAAGAGGAACGCCCCGAAAAAAAGTGAGTGCTTGGGCCTTGGACGGACGGACGCCACTGGGGTTGGGGACGGAGCCTGCCTCGCGTAATTGCGCCGGGGGCGTGCTGTAGCTGTCCCTCTGGACGGCGGTTTGGGTTTTATGGGGGAAACGCGGTCCGAGGCATCATTAAAGCAGGCGAATTCCATTGAGCGTGGCCCGAGTGCCAGGCGTTGAGAAAATTGCGGGAAGGAGCACTCGGTGAAGCTTTTCTCCTGGCACAACTGTGTTCGGAGACCCAAGAGTGACTTTGATTCTAATGTGGCCCCAAAGCTCTCCCGAGCCTCGTCTCCGCGTGTTCTCGCCCCGCTGATTCCCTGTCTTTACGTTGCAGGCAAATTTGCCAAGTATGGAGCCGCCAACTCGTCCAGCGCGATCCGCACGAATTTCAGCACTAAGCAACTAACAGAACTAGAGAAGGAGTTTCATTTCAATAAGTACTTAACTCGGGCCCGACGAATCGAGATAGCCAACTCACTGCAGCTGAATGACACCCAAGTCAAAATCTGGTTCCAGAACCGCAGGATGAAACAGAAAAAAAGGGAACGAGAAGGGCTTCTGCCCTTGGCCACCACCGTGACTTCCCTCCAACTTCCCCTCTCAGGAACGAGCCCCACCAAGTCTGGCAAGAACCTGGGGAGCCCTTCTCAGGCCCAAGAACCTTCATGAGCCTTAGTCACGAGGCTGAGGAACTGTGGCCTGTAGAACTTACAGGCCACCCCACCCCTATCTGGACTTATTAGCTCAGTTTAGGATGGAGGTGGGCAGGGCAGAAATAATAAGAGGTTTCACTTGGGAGAGGAAGTATCCTGGTGGCTTCTGAGTTCGGAGCTGTGGGTGTCCAGATGTTAATTTGAAGTCTCTAAAGCCACCGATCTGTGTATTAATTGTGTCTTATCAGGGAAAAGGAGCCCAGCCGCCCGCCCAGCCCTGCTGCTATGTTGCCTAACTTAGTCATGTGCAATTCTCGGTGCAGAGTGGCAGAGCATTCCTTGCTGAGCTCAACCAACACCTTGATGTGCTCGGAAGAGCATCTACCCAAAGTTTTATCTGGTTTTAATTTAAAAGACAAGACTACATGTATTCAGCTTCTAGAGATGACCAAAGCTAGTTATAGTTAGGGCCTCCTTGATGTATAAGCTGCTTCAGCAATGATCTTCACGTTTGCACTACAGGTTTTTTTTTTTTTTAAAAAAGCAGTTTCTACCTCTCCATGTGCCTGAGTGAAGATACAATCTCTGTTTAGTTAGTAGCTGAACAAATCCGCAGGGTGGGTAAAGATCCTGAACTATACCTTGACACCAGTTACTCAAACTTGAATGTAAATATATACAGTATGTATATATTTTAAGAGGTTTGCTTGTAGTGAACTCATATATGACATTTAATGTCATAGCATGTAAAGGGTTTGAACTTTTTTTTTGTAATAAAAAACAGAATGTGCTACCTTTTGCTTTTCCTTACACTCTTATGTTTTGATTATCTTTCTTTAAAGCTGATTCAGTTTCTTCTGTTTGGAATTTCTTGATTCAGCTATGGGAATTTGTTAGGCTGATAACTTTAAAAAACAACACTTCTTAAAGGCTGTGTATGTGAACTAGTTAGGGACGATTATCTGAGCCGTTTAAGGGAGAAAAAACTCTACTCTGCCCAATATCCAAGTAATTATGGAAGTATTTCCTTACCTTAAGTGCCCTAGTTTTATGGTGAATATGTAGACTGCACATTAAGTTTAGATGTCCACTGTGGGAATGTTGTATAGCCAAGGGGACACTGCAGAGAGATCTCCTTGTCTTTTTCTCTCCTGCTCTCACAAAAGGAAGAGGAGAGACAACTTGAAGACTTTGTTAGTTGGTTAGTGTTCTGAGAAAGGTAGCTGCACATCAAAATATCTCAGTGGCTGAATTCCCATTTCCAAAGTCAAGAATTACAAAGGAGGATGGGAGAGGCCAGTAGTCGCAGCTTTCCACTTCCTGTAACCCGGACTGTCTAGCCTTGTAAGAGCACAGGGGTGCCTTTCTGTTTTTTAAAAAATGATATATTTTCAAATGAATTCTTTGGAAGAAGTACAGGCAGAAAATTGGAAAGTTGGCAAGAAAGTACGTGATAAAAAACTTCTAACCTTATTTTCATCCAGCCCCCCAGTTCCCATCCCTGAAGGCAACTGTGGTTTTTCAAATATGATTTGAAAAACTGTGGTGTTAATACACAAAATCATCTGGATACTTGGGACAATTGTTGGGGGAGAGGGCAGGTCATTTCCCTCACTTTATAGATAGCTATAGCTCTATCTTTAAATTCTCTGTATAGTTCAACTGAAAGGCTTAAAGGCCCAAAATAATCCAGCTAAGAGCTTCAGCTCTCCTGTTAGCTGAATTTCTAGATTCTAGTGTAGTACTTCAACCCAATAATTCAGAAGTTTAATAACTGTGGAGGAATACTTTCCCTATAAAACAGTCGTGATTGTCTTAGAAGATTGAAGTTACACTTAAACTCTTGTCCATTGCACCCACAGTTGAATGGATTTGAAGAAATAAAATGATCAGCTCTAACAAACTCAGCTGATTAGGGGGGAAAGATATCATTTAAAAAGCAGGTCTGTCAATATTATTCTTGTGTTTCACCATCTGCCCTTCACTAACTTGATGCTAATCGGATCTTGTTTGAGACAACAGCTCCCCCTCTGAGCTCTGTAGCCATTTGAAAGGACTCGTGAAAGACTTGTGATCTGCTTGCTCACAGCTCTCTCTGGGCTTACCCTGCAGTGGTCTTTGACAAGACAATGTTTCTTTTTTGATAAGCATTCAAAAGTGCACCTAAACAAAAAAATACCAACACGCTTGGTCATTTCCTTAATCTACCACCCTCTTCTCTGAGAAAATAAAGCTTTTCCTTTTGAAGCTACTACTAGCACTTAGCCCTGATGGATGTCTTCCCTGATGAAGGTGGCTATTTTGTCATACGTATAATGCTGTTCTATGAATCAGGCCAATATTAGCTATTTTTTGACCAACCCCAGGGATCTTTAAAAGCTTTCTTAATGCATATCGCTCTACAGCTATATTCAGTATTAGGGGGAGTCCTGGCTGGAGATTGGGACGAACTAGGTGACCTCTGGAGGTTCCTTCCAGCAATGAACATGTTACAGGAACAACTCAATGACTTCTGCCAATTTTGTTTTAGGCCTATCATTGGAAGAAAGAGTTCAGTTCTGAGAATGCAGCCCCTAGGATTACAGTGATACTGTATTTATACAGGAAAAGTGCATATTTGACATTATTAAATACATCTCACCATTGGAGATAACCTGGCCCGTGTGGATGTTTGTAGAACATTCCCCTTCCCATTATTCAGAGCCTTGTGTTATTTTGAGTCAGATCCTCGATGAAGTATGATGGTTACTACACAAATTGTGAAATTGCCAGAACAATCCATCCCATTTCTATTTTATAAGATTTCGAACTAAATATGCTAATTTACCCTCTAGCAACTCGCTACAAGAATGAATACACAGTGGACAGCTCTATCTGTTATATAATGAACTATTCAATGTTCTTTTGTCTTCACAGAATGACCATGTGTCTATTTTTCTGGATTCAGGATAGCTGGGAGTGAGGATGAAGAAATAAAGCATTTAATAACATAAAAACTTTTCATTACTGTTCCTGACTACTGGCAAACAAAGGACTTGCTGATGTAAAAACCAAAAGCAATGTCACCTAGATCCTCAAAAGATTAATTGTATGTGATTTATTCTGCCTCAATCTTACATAAGGTGAGGCCCAAGACCAGAAGAGGTTATGTCTGATTATCATGTCATCAGAAAAGAGGAACAGGCTCAGGAGAGTTGCATTAACTCCGAAGTTCCAAACAAATGCTCTGTATTTGCTGAATATTGAATTTGAAGACATCAGGACCTAATCAGCTTCTAAGAGATGTTTAGCTTGACCACAGACCTCTCAACGAGAAAAATACTCATTGTTAAAACTTTATTTGTGGTTTTAAAGTGAAACCATACTGGACGTATCTCACAACTAATGATAAATCTCTATCTAAATAGAAATCAAGATTTTCATGGCTTTGAATTCTACAGCATATTTCTGGGGCCTGAACATGCAACAAATATACAAAATAGTTCTATTTAACATCTCACTTGTAACTGCTTCTGAAGTTATACTTGTTACGCAGAGATATAATTTCAATAGAAACTGTTTAATTCAAGCCAAATGGAAAGAAATCCTAAATATTGGTATGAAAGTAAGGTCTATTATTTAGATTGTAAAGTGTTAAACACTATGTTGTCTATTTCTAATAGTCTTATGGGTATATTTAATAACTATAAAGAACAGCCAAAGAGTGGTCATTTGGACTTGTAATAGCTAATAAAGCAGGTCACTGACATCTTCGAGGCAGTTCTAGAGGGCTCTAGACTGTTTAGCACATCCCATTCTTAGGGGTTTTGTGCAGCCTAAACTACAATTTGAGGGAAACTCTTTAAGAAAAAAAAAAACCCCTCAAAATCATAAATACAAAATTGCTAGGGCACCTCCCTAGACCTGGTAGGGCCCAAGTTAGTGAAGTTTAAGTTTCTCTGGCTTCATCTCTGTCCCTTCCTGAAATGGTTGCTCTATTCCCACTACCCAGCCATTGCCTGTAAGATGATATCAATAATTGCTTTTCTCCGACATCTTGGAGCCAGAATTACTGTTTGCTCCTCTTCAAGTGTATCAAATAGTAGGTAATGTGAACAATGGCAGACTGGGGCTCTGTTCTGCTCTCTGAGCATCTCAACCCCACTCTGTTCTTCTGGACTGCCGGCTGGATGAATTACTTCACTGCCTTGGAGTGGGAGCTCTGTCTCATCCTGGAGGTCCTTTTCTGGTGTGTTTCCTTCTCAATGATACAAAGAGAAGAGAATTGTAGAGCTAAAGATGACACAGCCGCACTGCTGACTTCTAAGCATTTCCTGGAAGGGTAGAATCACTGAGGCTGAGGAAAAGGGCTGGGAAAATAAGAACACTGTTCTTAAGGAAGGGGACCTGGATTTTAGCAGTAGTTGTAGTTTCGGATTAAATGGGAAAATAACTTCCCTGGTCTCGGTTTCTCCTATAAAACGAAGGGGGTTGGTCTGGATGATCGTTACATTTCCTTATCATCTTAGTATCCTTCCATAATCCTTTGCTGGTTATTACTGAAAAGTTTATTTAACTACAATGTAGCTCTGTAAGATTAGCATCAACGAGAGGCACTGATTGAAGTAATATCTGAGTCTTTGGTAAGTTAACCTACGGAGCTTTAGAATGTATGTGTGGTGTATGCGAACTGGGTAATGTTTCTCATGGGTCTTGATGCACAAAAAAGTTAACAATGAACAATGGTGATAGCCCCCTCCCCTGAAGTTACCGCTTTGCTCTGAACAGATAAATTAGGGTCTACTAAGAAACTTCAAATGGGTGTCAGCGCTTTACATTCAGATTCTCAATCTCCTTGTTCTTAAGTCCATATTTCAAGCTTTCAGAATAAAGAAGTAATTTTGAATTTGTCTTCTTTGAAGATATGTGGGACTCCAAAGTAAATGCTTTGTTCTGTTGAAGACAAGAGATATGGATAACCAACTCACTCCTGCTTTCCATTAGTCACCAAGTTCTGCCCATTTTTCCTTCACGGGCTCCATCATCATTCATCTGTGCAATGGATGCCTTCCTTGTCTCCTTGCCTTCAGTCTCCTCGGCCACTTCTTCACCATGTTGTTCCACTGTTGGTTTTTTTTTTAAATATTTATTTATTTATTTAGGCTGCACTGGGTCTCAGTTGCGGCATGCGGACTCTTAGTTGTGGCATCCATGCGGGATCTACTTCCCTGACCAGGGATCGAACTCGGGCCCCCTGCATTGGAAGCATGGAGTCTTACCCACTGGACCATCCTGTTGTTCCACTTTTAAATTCTTGGTAGCTCCTGGTTGGTTGTCAGTGGGAGAAACTCAAATGTCTTTAGCCTGAGACTCAAGTCCCCCAACATCTGTATTCATCCATGTTAATCTCATACCATTGCCTGACATAAAAACTTAACCCCAGGTAGTGTGAACTGTTCATTCTTTCCCCAAGGCAATTTATGCTTTTCTGCCTCTGAACCACTTCTCATTACATTCCTCTCTTGTAATTTTCTCCCACCTTCTCTTTGCCTATCCTACGTCATCCTTTATGGCACAGCTCAAATCCTATCACCTCTGTAAAATCTTTTTGCATCATCCAACTTTCAAGTGAGCTCCTCTGAGCTTCTGTAGCATTTATTGTTTGTATTACTTGTTCAGCATTACAACCTCCTGCCATTTTATGAGACCTCTTTCTCGTTCACTTTCTCTTTCCTTCTCCCTCTTCCTCCCTGCCACTGTCTCCCTCTTCCCCCTCCCTCATTAGTTCTCTCTCTATACTATTTGCTGAAAGTTGAATGCAGTTTTAGTAGATGAAGCGTACAGTGCTACTTGTTAAGTGCCTCTTCTAGCAGGTGAAGAACACTATAACCACTTATTTGCTAAGTACTCTTTATATTTTATTATTTACTGTAGAAGACAAGCTATTCTTTTTTTTTTTTTTTTTTTTTTGACAAGCTATTCTTGACCACAGGATAAAATACCAATAGCAGGCCAGCAGGTGAAGGAAGGAGAACTATAGACATCTTTCATTGTGCCTCGAGGCACATTCTTTTGATTGAATACATTGTAAACATTGTAACAAAGAGTGTGAATGTTGTCTAAAACGATCCATTTTATCCTTTCAGACTATAATTTATAATGCACTTTGGTTGTTGTTTGAGGCTTTCTAATATATTGTGTTAATTACTACAGTTACAGTTACTTGAGGACCTTATGGGAGCAGAACCTTTAGAGGAGGATTGTTGAAACCAAACAAGGTCTAGTGTGGAGTTTATTAAGAAAGGTCTGGAAACAATTAAATGTAGTGGTTACAAGAGTGGAGGCAGATAGGCTTGGGAGCAAATGCTGGGACAGATGACTCAGTAACACTTAGCTTCTACATTCCTCCCTTAAGAATGGCAATAATAACGGGACTTCCCTGGCAGTCCAGTGGTTAAAATTCCGGGCTTCCACTGTAGGGGGCATACGTTCGATCCCTGGTGGGGGAACTAAGATCGCGAATGCCGCGCAGCGCGGCCTAAAAACCCCCCAAAGTAACCATAAAAATAAAATAAGAATAAATAAAATAAAATAAAAAGCTTCTGCACAGCAAAAGGAACAATGAACAAAATGAAAAAGAAGAAAAGAATGGGAATGATAACGTCCTTACTTCATTGACTTTTGGAGATGAACAGAGATAATACATGCAGACTGCTTAGCACAATGTCTGATGCTTAATAAACAACCACTAATTACTGACACAGAATGAATTATGAGAGTTCTAATAGGCAGCCAGAACGAAAAGATGCAGGCTAAAGGAGAGAAATAATTTAGATATACCACAAATATTTATTGAGTTCCTGGGTGCCAGGCACAGAATATTAACAATCAGAATTGAAGAGATATTGAGAAGAAAACAAGAATTGCAGAGAATCAGTTTGGAGAGAATAAGTAAAGTCCTAGGGTTATTGATAAAGTTAGCAAAATTTGGGGGCACATGATAACAGACTAAGGTAAAACGGCACTTAGTGGATACCTGATGAGAGCAGTGGCTGAGAACTCTCTGAATTAAGTAAGAGCCCAGGACCTTAGAAGAAGCCTGGGGGAAATAAAAACCAAAAGGGGCATTAGGGCTTCCCTGGTGGCGCAGTGGTTGAGAGTCTGCCTGCCGATGCAGGGGACGCGGGTTCATGCCCCGGTCCGGGAAGATCCCACATGCCGCGGAGTGGCTGGGCCCGTGAGCCATGGCCGCTGAGCCTGCGTGTCCGGAGCCTGTGCTCCGCAACGGGAGAGGCCACAACAGTGAGGAGCCGGCGTACCGCAAAATAAATAAATAAATAAAAATAAAGGGGGCATTAGGCCATTAAACACTGCTTTCAATTTACTGGATCATTCCAGGCGACGCAGAAAACTTAAATCCATCACACTTCTGCTCAATTTTTCTCTATCCAAAGGACATGTGAATTGACATGCATGGTATTTTAAGGGTCAGGTGTCATAAATTAGAACCAAGTGCTGATTTACATGACTTTCCTACATTGGGACACCTCCCTGTGTTGAATGGATCATCCTTAAAAATAGACTCTGGTTGCTGTGTTCTGTTGACTTCAAAGTTAAAATATGATCAACCACATTTTTTCCTTTGTTACTGCAGAAAGGAGGAATTCCTCTCTTTACCTACTCTGCCAGTGGGGAATTGTGAATTTCTCAACTGTGCATAACCCTATAACTATTTCCATTGTGGGTTTAAGAAAGCCTGCTCTTAACCTAAAACAACAACAACAAAACAAAACAAAACAACTTGCTGCGAAAAGGACACTTTGAGGTCTTATATAAAGTCCTATATAAATAGAAAGTATTTTATTTTTCCTAAATGCCTAGGACCTAATTGTCAAAATAGTGTTAGTATTCAATTGCTTGCATGAGTTATTATTCTACCATATATAAATGTTTATATCTTCTCTTCCATTTGAAACCTGAGCTACATTTCAAATTCATGAATTGTGTTGGCTTCACTATAGGGGGCAAGAAAGAAATTATCAGCTTATGAAAGAATTGTAGAAAAGATAGATTCAATGTAAATAAATAAACTGAGCTCCAAAGGACAAATTAAACTATAATATTTCTCATTCAGATGAAGATAGCATACTATTTGTCCCTAACATCTTCAATTGACTTTAAAAGCAATTTGCATTTTCTTCAGTTTACCTGACAAAAAGCCCAATTTATTCTTCTGTTTTGACTGCAGATAAAATCCCACATGCAATCAGAATAATCTATTTTTCTAGCAGCATATGGTTCGTTTGCAAAATTCAAAAGCAGCTGTGTTTGTACCTCTGAAGACGCTTTTGAATTTGTCACATGTTTACACTATCCAAGAACTAAGTCCACTGTTATCGAAGGTTTGTGATTTTTGCCTTGGCCCTCGATTTTGAAAATGTATATATTTTATAAGAAAATGTTACAGGTTCCTTAACTCATCCCACATAAACACAGGCTATTGTAAGTTACATATTTTGTTATACCACTGCACTGAATAATCTTCATTCTGAATGATCAAAGATAATATAAGTATTGCTTTATACCTGTCCCTAACTCAGTATGCATCACAAGGACAAAGGCAAGCTAGCCCCGGGTTATTCATAAGTAACAGTTTCATATTTTCCAATTCTGTCCTCTTTCAATTTTAGTTATAAAACATAATTATCATTTGAACTCAGGACAAATAGAATTAACTTAAAGCTTTCTTAATTAAGGTTATGTGGTATTAGGGACACTTTAATAAAATTCAAAAACACATTTGGGTCACTAAAAAATCCAAACTTTTAAATATTTTCTTCCCTTAATGTCAGAAGGCTCTATTAGAAGCTGCTCTCTTAGTGAAGAAGAAACAGTTATCTGTTAGTTTTACCTGTTTCTCTCTTTTGTTAAATTTAATATTTTTATTTAAAAAATAATATGCATGGTATGTAGCCAGTTTTATAAAATTATTTCTGTGTACCAAACTATCTCTCTATGTGTTCATCTATCATTCCTCACATCTATGTATATATAGAGATGTTAATATTAATGATGATTATTTCTACATAGTAGAATTTTGTTGATTTGTTTTCTCTGTAGTACATTTCTATATTGCTTAAAATTTTCAAATAATGAATCATTAAATGTAGAGATAATAAAGTCGTTACTTTAAAATATATGAAAAAGGGAAAAATGCGTTTGGTAGCCACATTCTTTGCATTTATTTTTGCCGGTGGAAGACCCCAGAGGAATTAGATAATGCATCTCATGTGCCAATTCCTGAATAATTAAATAAAAATGTCTGTAATATACATGGGTGTACACACGAGTCAAATAAATGATAGATAAGGTCTATCGTTCATTTCTTCAATAGGGAATTCAGTACTTGGGTGTCACATATGTTCAATTTTCATCCTACCAGTTGGAAACCAGCTCTGAATTGTGCTGATAAAGCAGAATTCATGACTAGCATAAGAATACCTTTAGCCTAAGGAAAATGGAGAACCAAGAAATATGGAAAACTACACTTCAGAGTATCATTTTTTCCGTACTTATAAGGCAAAACTAAAGAAATATTGGCTTTTATTTTATTATCATTATTTTTTTTGCGGTACGCGGGCCTCTCACTGTTGCGGCCTCTCCCGTTGCGGAGCACAGGCTCCGGGGCCATGGCTCATGGGCCCAGCCACTCCGCGGCATGTGGGATCTTCCCGGACTGGGGCACGAACCCGTGTCCCCTGAATCGGCAGGCGGACTCTCAACCAGTGTGCCACCAGGGAAGCCCCTGCCTTTTATTTTAAAAGCAAGTTTATAAAGATACAAACAAACTTTTTATAAGAATGCGTATTCTTTTTTTTTTTTGGCTTCGTTGGGTCTTCCTTGCTGCGTGCGGACTTTCTTTAGTTGCAGAGAGCGGGGGCTACTCTTCTTTGCGGTGCGCAGGCTTCTCATTGCGGTAGCTTCTCTTGTTGCGGAGCACGGGCTCTAGGTGCGCAGGCTTCAGTAGTTGCAGCACACAGGCTTAGTAGTTGTGGCTTGTGGGCTCTAGAGCACGGGCTTAGTTGCTCCACACGGGCTTGGTTGCTCTGCGGCATGTGGTATCTTCCCGGACCAGG
Source organism: Aethalodelphis obliquidens (assembly GCF_003676395.1). NCBI lineage: Eukaryota > Metazoa > Chordata > Mammalia > Artiodactyla > Delphinidae > Aethalodelphis > Aethalodelphis obliquidens. The sequence continues at coordinate 56,491,180 of NW_020837946.1, read as the reverse complement.
GCTCAAACCCGTGTCCCCTGCACTGGCAGGTGGATTCTTAACCACTGCGCCACCAGGGAAGTCCCTATGAATGCACAGTTTTAATGAGCTTTGCATTTTCCTGGAGAACAACACCAAAATATTCTTTAATTTCTTTCTTTCATTTCTGTTGCAGAAAGACAAAATTTCATAGTGGTCTGTGAGATAAACACACAAAAGAACAAGTCTAGTTAAGCCTCTAAGAGGGTAGTTAGGAATTAGATAACCATGATGAGAAAATGCTAGTTCTTTCACTGTTTTATTTCGAAGTTGGCTTATTTCATTAGCAACTTGATACCTCTACGTATGTGTGAGAAAACTTAAAATAGATGCCTATGTTTTTCAAACTGTGTTGGATATCTCCATTTGCCTGAAATTGTGAACATTCTGTGGAGCCTCTGCTCTACAACGGCTGCCGTCGTTTGGTTGTTCTAGGCTGCCCAGTATCCATTTTTCCTTCCCGTAACAGCCCTTCACTTTTCCTTAAGGGAAAGGAACGGTTGATTCTAGTGGCCGTGGTGGTGATGCCAGCTCTGGGGCCTGAGCCTGACTTACTTTCAGGGTGTTCTCAGCCGCCTGTGGAGCCACCTGCAAGCCTAGTTCCATGGCCCTCCTGGAGATATAACTAAAATTAATCTTTTTTGTTTTCTGTTTAAACTGGCTTGAATGGGTGCAATATTTGTCTCTCAGAACCCTGTGTGATGCACTGCCCTCAAGGAACTTATAAACTCAGGAGTAAGGGAGATCAGACGAGTCCAAAAATAACGTTAAGTGCTTTAGGGGAGCTTCACATGCTGCGGACGGTGTCTACACAGCACAAAATGAAGTGGCAGTTGGGCATGCATCCAGTTGCTTTAATAATTTTGGCAGCCCATTGAATACATAAGGCTGCAGGGTGGATCATGAGGTCTTTGGAGAAGGGGATCCTACAACCCCTGGGAGCTTGCTGGGAGTTGCTTCACAGACTCTGGCAATGGAGAAGAGTGGGGTTTTTTCCTTCGTCTCTTTTGGTTCCGAAGAACTTTCTGAGCTCAAAGTGGGAATTTTGGACTAAATGATAACAAAGCTCTCACTACCAATTGCTTCTTGCTTGGTTTCATAGTTTGATTAATTTTAATTCCTTCTGTTTCCACACCCTTCTGTGCTCCACTCTGTACTTCATACACATCTTTATTGTATTCGGATTGCTGGTTATTGCAATGATCTGCGTCCACGTCTCTCTCCTCCAGGGCAGGAACTGTAATATGCTCATCTTCCTAACTCTGGATTCTCCACCACACCCATTTTTGCTATGTTTGGTGTTATGCTGATTTTATGTACCATAATTACTGGAGAGATTTTTTCTTTCAGAAAGTTGTCCATGTGTTCCACTCTGATCCTTTTAGAAGGTGCTTCTTTCCATGCTTGGGTTAGAATGAAAAAGTAAGACAAGTTTGTCTCTGTATCTTCTTTTTCTGAGGCTCCTTCTGTCATAACTCCCCTGTGGGTCTACCCACACCTTCCAGTCAGTCGTGGATTAAGTCAGCTCTAAAGCACTCACTGGCAATGTTCTGTCTTAACCTGGTTACATGAGTGATCTCTTTTATTGTTTTTTAAACTGTACCCAAAATTTCAATGCGCCCTTCTCCAATCAAAATAAGTAAAATAATGCACATTAAGCACACGTATCTTGGGACTTCCCTGATGGTGCAGTGGTTAAGAATCCGCCTGCCAATGCAGGGGACATGGGTTCGATCCCTGGTCCGGGAAGATCCCACATGCCAAGGAGCAACTAAGGCCATGTGCTGCAACTACCAAGCCTGCGCTCTAGAGCCCGCAAGCCACAAATACGGAGCCCATGTGCCACAACTACTGAAGCCCACGTACCTAGAGCCCATGCTCTGCAACAAGAGAAGCCATCGCCATGAGAAGCCCGTGCACCGTAAGGAAGAGAAGCTTCCACTCGCCGCAACTAGAGAAAGCCCGTGCGCAGCAACGAAGACCCAACGCAGCCAAAAGTAAATAAGTAAATAAATAAATAAACAATTAAAAAGAAAAAAGATGGGATGCCCAGTTAAATTTGAATTAAAAAAAAAAAAGGACATGTATCTACCACTACATATACTGGGTTTCGCTCTGTGTGAGAGAGAAGACTGTTTTACTACCTTTTAAGCTTCTTCTAGAGGCAAGAACGAGACACTGAGAGTATTAAGCTCTGAGATGACATGGAAAGCAGTGTTGTAAGATGGATTAGATGGGAAGAGATGGAAGTCATCCAGGCCATTTCAGGGTTCATTTCCATAGCATTGGTGAGAGATGTTGAAGTCTTGAGGCAAAGAAGACAAAAACATAAAACAGGCACTTTGGAGGAAAAATGGGAAGGCGTTAGTGACTGATGCAAAAGAGGAGTGATAAGACCAGATATAGACCTTAGAGCTCTAGAAACAGAAATGACTAAAACAATTTTTTTTTATCATGGTAATGTACATAAATTAAAAGTTACCATTTTACCCATTTTTAAATGTACAATTCAGTGGTGTGAAGTACATTCATACTGTTGTGCAATCATTACCCCATCCATCACCAGAACTTTTTCATCTTCCCAAACTGAAACTCTGTACCCATTAAAAACTAACTAACTCGCCATTACTCTTCCCCTCAGCTCCTGGTAACCTCTACCCTACTTTCTGTCTCTGTGAATTTGCCTATTCTAGGCACCTCACATAAGTGAAACATAATACCTGTCCATTTGTGTCTGGCTTGTTTAAATTAGCATAGAGTTTTCAAAACAGATGAGTTTGCTGTGCCTCACCTCCATTACAAGTCACTTAAAGATAAAGTTGTATTTTTCAAAATGACATCCATTATGTATATGCTTAAATTTAAAAAGCCTATTTCTGGGTTTTCTGATTGCAAACTTCTGGATAATTGAAGCCAAACTTTTCTCTCTCTGTGTGTCTGGGGTGTGAGTGGGGTGTGTGTGTGTGTGTGTGTGTGTGTAGGGGGTACTCTCTGCTCACCTACTAAGCCCTCCTCCACTGCTCAGGAGGCCTTCCAACACCTGGAGATGCTACATTTTCAGATCTTCCTTGGACTCACCCCAGATTCAAATGTATCTGGCCAGTCTCCTATTCCCTTTGGGCTCTGTTCTCTGCTAATAGGTCAAGGAGGGTAACAACAGGTTGGTGTGCATTTCCCAGGTTAAATATTTACACTTTAACCAGGAGTATTTTTAATGGACCTTAATGAATCCTGGAGAAAATGTGGAAATGGAAATGTCAGAAGAGCGGCAAGCTGGTGGAGAAGAAGGTGAGACTCATGTGGCCAGGGCAGGCGTGGGGCTCTCCCAAACCTCCCGTGCAGATGAGCACCCAGGATGGCTGCAGGGCCCTGGCACACACCTAAAGGTGGAGGTGCTTTAAGTGCCATGAGGTAGGGTGGAGGAGGAGCCCCTCATGGCACAGAATCCTAACTGTTTGGGCTGGAAAAAGCATTAGTGATTGCCTAGTCCAGTTCCAGAATATGGGCTTGGAAATTAGAGGGCCTGAGTTTGAATTTTGGCTTCATGGCTTCGTGCCTAATTTTGGGCATGTCATTTGACCTCTTCTGTGCTTTCCCCACAAGTTGCCTTGTGGGGAAATGAACAAATGGTATCTACCTCATAAGATTGTTGTAAGGATTAAATAAAGACAATCTATTAAAGAGTATTTAAGAATGTTTTTTGATATATAGTAAGCATTAAATCTATGTTAGCCATCCTTCACTTTACTCTTGAAAAAGACTGAGGCCCAGAGGTATTGCCTGACGGCTCAGTGTAGAGCCAGGGTTGGAGCTACAGGAATAGGAAACTTTATGTGCCCATTAGCTCTCTGGGTTTCTTTTTTTTTTCCTATTGAAATATAGTTGATTTACAGTGTTATATTAGTTTCAGGTGTACAGCATAGTGATTTAGTGTTTTTACATCTCTGGGTTTCTTAAAGCCAGGAGGAGGAAGAATAGCAGGTCATAATCAAGAATGTTTTTATCCAAGTCTGAGGGAGAAGGTGACCTACTGCCCAAAGCACTGCATTTTATTTTCCCACGATAGAAAGAAGGCACGGGGCGGGGGGAGCCTGGTGACGCAGAGGCTGACTGCCAGTGAGACTCTTACGCGCGTGCACGCACACGCACGCGCGCACACACACACACACACACACACACACACACCCCTACCTGTTATTTCGGCATTTTTTTTAAGTGAGAGATTCTGGTTAAAGTATAAATGTCCCTCAAGAGGGGTTATACATTAACCTCCTGCATTAGTTATCCATTGTGGTGTAACAAGTCACTCCCAGACTTAGTGGCTTAAAACAACAATAATCATTCATTAGACCCCCAGTTTCTGGGGGTCAGGAATTCTGGAGCGGCGTGGCCGGACGGCTCTGGTTCAGGGTCTCTCACCAGGTTATGGCCAGACGTCAGCTGGGCTGCATCAGCCTGAGGGCCTGACTGAGTCTGAGGATTCAGTCCCAACCCGGCTCGCTCACGTGGCTGGCAACTCGATCTTCTCACGTGGGCCTCTCTGTGGGGCTGCTCGAGTGGCCTCCTGACATGGCTACTGCCTCCCTCCAAAACAAGCAGTCCAAGAAGCCAAGGTCTTTCTGAACAAGCCTCTGAACTGACACACTATCACTTCAGAATGTTCTGTCAGTCACACAGTCAACTCCACTCGGGGTGGGAGGGGACAGCAAGGTATGAAGACCAGGAGGTGAGGATCTCAGAGGCTGGCTACCACGCCCATCTTCAGCTCCCATCCCAGTCGTGAATTAACCCAGGAATTGGAGAAACATGGAGGTGGTGTGGCGTCTGGAGGGAGGCCTTAAATTGGCCCTGAGGGGGAAGGCAGGAAGACAGGAAGGCAAGCTTCATCCACCTTTCTCCGCCCTAATAGAGGGCCCGAAAGGCAGCTTGAATCACGAAGCCGTAGCCCCTGAAGGAGGCGACAGACCTCAGAAGCACACTCATCACTGATAAGTACTGATAAAATGTTTCCTCTTTGAAGCAAAGCAGTTAGAACTTTGAAGCTTTTGACAAATGTCCTGGTACTCACTGTCACCTGGCTGGACAGCAGTTTGAGATAGCTGCTGTCACTTCTGCCAGTCTAATGTGTGTGACATCAAGTCAGTCTCTTCATGTCTTACTGTCTCCATCCCTAGAATGGGTTTGACAATATTAATTCACTGGTGGTTGTTTTGAAGAACAGGTTTATTATTACCAATACACATTATACTTATTTTCATGTTATCATTTTGCTTTAAAAAATTCATTAGTATGTTTAAAAGATAGTACAAAGATTCTCATAGATGCATTAATCAACACATTTACTTGCTCATTTTTCTTTTAATTTTAGTTTTCAAAAATGCCCAAAGGCTACATCCATTACAGGGTAATGGACTGCAAAATGTTATTTAATTTCAACGAACATATTTACTGGAGATACGGAAAAGAAAAAATATATAATTCTATGAACTTCTATCAATTTAAAGGAATCAAAACAACCCCTGGAAAGGGGTAAGAGAACGCTTCCTCATGTTCTCACTCTCCCTCTCGCTTCCTTCTCTGCTCATTCACCTTAGCTCCACTGACCTTGAGAAAGCAGGAGACCTTGGGCCAGAGTATCTTCTACACTCAGAAGGCCCGAGACCCGTGGCTCAGAACTCTTGGGAGATGGATGTATCTAACACCCTCCTGGTTTGATTCTGATACAGGGCTTTAGAAAATTGCTCCCCACCAGCAATTTTCCAGAGCCTTCCTCCTCTGCAGCCTGAGAATGTTCAGCAGATAGATCTTCCAGGGACTGGCGGGGGGCAGGGGCTGGTGGGGGGGTGGGGTGAGGGTGGGTGCAGCAGCCACAAGCAATCCCACTCGTTGTGAGTTATTCCGGCGCTTTCCTCACTCACCTCACAGATAGTCTGAGCATATTTTGGAGGTGACTAACCATGGCCTTACACCAACAATCTTATTTATGATTCTTCAATTATAAAATACTTTAAGGGAAGATTTTCCCCATAAATTTAAAACTGATAATTAAAAATATCAATAGATAAAACACATAAGTTCAGGTATACTTAATATACCCACATTTTTCCAGCAGATCCTGGTACCATTACATATACGATTATATTTAATTCCATCGAAGATGATTACTTTGAACTGGATTCGCCTGCTGTCTATTTCTTGTTCCTCAGGGATCCTGTGAAAAATCCAAGGAAATTCCTTGCTGATTGGGGAGATATTAGATGCAACATATGGCCCACACATGTGATTAGTATTCCTCCAAGGAGAAACGCCAAGGGTTATATTTAGAATATGGGGTATGTGTTCAGTGGTTCTGGATGACCCAGGGGATTATTAGATTCTTCGTGTGGAATTTTCTGTAGTTAAAAGAGGAATCTGGAATTCTGACTGTGCGTTGGAGCTCATCTGTAGGCTTTGTCAGGTGTGAGGACTGCCACATTTTCACTATTGTGTAGTTTCTTGAAAGCTATTCCTATGGCTCTTCAGAGATTTTCTGAGTTTCAGGGTCTCTACCATGTATTTTAGAGGAGGCTAAATTTTTACTTTAGAAAGTACACAGGTACTTTCTAAAGTAAAAATTAATAATTCACGAACAATGTTATTGGCCCCCAAATCAAATGGATTGAGCCTATAATAGCATTGCCAGTTTTGCGCCTACCTTAAATGAAATAATTCTACATTTTATTTTATTGTTTGTCCTGATGTTTCACCACAATGGTGTTTTACCATGCATTTGATCACGGCACTAGAGAATGGGATAGGATTTCTGATAAAATTCTGATGTTCATGTCTCCGTCCTGGGAGGCCACATGCTGATAAGTCGGGACTTCTGCTGCCTTGGTCCAAGGCCTTGGCTCATCTGACCACCTCAGATGCTCCACATTCCCTTCTCCATCGCCTGGTAGGATGTCATCTACTGTACTATGAACTCCTAGTTTTCTGTGTACCCTACTTAAGCCACTGAAGTCCTGAAGAATGTAAGGGCTGCCTATACTTGACTTTTCCACCTGAATATCCTACTCTCAACTCAGAATCAATACCCCTGACCAATTTACTCCTCAGAACTGGAGGTTCCCTTTCCCAGTTACCTGACTGCTGTCCCTGTGGCGACACCTACTTCTCTTCACTTCCAGTCAGCCAGATGAGAACTCTTGGGAAGTATACTTTTCTTCATTGTCTTACACTAATGTCTAAGTCCCTTTACTCACTTTTCTCTTCAAGTGTTTGGATTCACTTTCCATGTTCTCCTCATTTGACATTGCATGGGAAGCTTTGATTCTAGCTATTTGCCGTGACTCCTGTGTCCTCTCTCTCTCTCTCTCATTTGTGCTGCTCCCCTGGCCTCTAGGCAAACTGCACCAAGCTTAACTAGTTTATGTCACTCTCAAGGGCCTCCTCTAGTAAGAATTTGCTTAACTCATCCAGCCTGGTTTTCCACTACTGCCAAAAAAACCTTCACTTCTCTCAGGTTAATTTCCTTTTGTCTTTTATTCATATTAAGATTTTACTTGCTTCTGTTTATTTTTTCAGGCATTTTTTTTCTTCCTGAAATATTCCTTTTCCCATCTTTCAGTTCTCCATATTCAGACCTCTGATAACCCCGCCTCACAGTACTTTCTTCTTATCCTGTACTTAAAATTAACGAAACAGATCAAAACCATAAAAATGTGTTCATACTCTTTGATCCAGTAATACCATTTCTAGAACTGTATCCTAAGAAATGAAAAATTAACCAATGAGAGAAAGCTCTTGGGCACAAAGTTTCCTCTCCCGCACAACATTATTGATGATAATATTGAAGAACTGGAAACAAACTATATATCCAATAATAGAATTAAATAATTATCATACATCCCTCTGTGGAAATTTTGCATGCACAAAACAAATATTATAAAGACTGGAATTACATGAAATTTTATTTAAAATATAAAGTTAACTAAAGAATAGAAACAGAATGCATAATATTGTATGTATATAAACATTTAAAGTCAGTCCTTAATGTGCAAATTTTAAACAAGCTTGGGTATTCCCCTTTTTTAGATAATTTAACACTAAAGACGTTACTGACAAAAGAAAAACACATCCATTTACAAGTTTCTATGTAAATAAATTTGAATTTTTGTTAAAAAGAATCTAACATCTCTTATGTGCGTATGACATTCTAGTTACTTTATAATCATTTAATCCTTAAAATGTACCCAGTGAGGCAGGTATTATTAGCTCCATTTTGAAAAAAACAAGCCAGGAGAGGGTAAATAATTCTCCCAGGATCACACAGCTAGGAAATGGTAGATTCAGAATTTTCCCAGACTCTGATGCATGATAATCTGAAACAAAACATTTCAGAGGACTTCAATATTAAATAATGTGACTATTATCATCCTTAAAAAGTAGGGGACAAGAGAAAGAGAAAGAGAGTTTTGGAATTACTTACATGGACTTCTTCCTAAAGAGTAGTGGAAAACATCACAGAGGTTACTGACAAAGGCCATGGTGGTGGACAGGGTGTCTTCTGGGAGTCCTTGTTCACCATTCTTAGCTTAAGGTTTATGATTCAGAGGTGACAGTGATAAAATTCTTCAAGCACTTGAATGGTTTGATTAGGATGCAACCCACCCTCAAAATCAGATAGAAGATTGGATGCTACTGTCTTTCTATAGGTGGCAATTCAGCTTGGTCCTTCATGAGACTTTGGTTGCAAGTAATCTGTCAGCTTTCCAAAGGTAGTTGGAGCTCCAGACTCAGGGCTGTTTCTGGAGCACAGAGGATCCTGGAGTTATCTCCCATGTATAGGTCATAAGAAGCTGTGAGGTTTGGGCAATCTTTGGCTGCAAGGGATACCTTGATCTGCAGAGAATTTTGCAAATATAATGTTGGCAAAAAGCTAATTTTACTGAATTCATGGAACTGGTAGCCACCTGGAAACGGGTATTTCAGAGATTCATACATTTTCCTCTGGGACTTAACAGTGTGGATTCCTGATTGAAGAGGACAGGTAAGATGTAGTTTTTGAGCTTCTTCCATGCTCTTCGAGCTATATGGGGGTGGCCTAGGCACCATGGATGCAGTGCTAGCGAGAATTTTAATCTCACAGTGATTTGGTTATTAGGTCAACCTTTGATTCTACCCAAACTGTGCTGTACTTGTCAGAGCCTATGGATAAATAATGCCATTAGTTAAAAAGATGAGACTGTTCATACCTAAAAAACTCAAAATTTGTTTCGCATGGCTATGGGCAGAAAAAAGGTCAGTGGCTAGTTTAGTTACTCATAAGCACCATCAGATAATTTTCAGAACAGTCCATGGGGTTAGCATGAATTGGGGAAATAATGCTTAGAGACAGCCCTTTGTTACTAGAGTGACCAAGACAGACAAGGATGGAGTGTACATTTGTTGTGTGGGAGGAGGGTCGAGGTAGGATGGCTGAAGATCATGTACGGCCAACTCTTATCAAGGTAAAAGGGAATGGAACTGCCTTTCCCCCTTTCCCCACACACATTTCAGGCTTCATATTGCATTTATATATAGTATGATTCATATTATTCATATATATTCATATTGCATTGTTTTGACATTTTGTTTGCTTTCAAGTCTGCCCATACTGTGTATTTTAACTTGAAATCCACTGTGCAAAAATTCTGGGGTGCGGGAGGTAGTGGGGAAATTTTAACTTCCCCAAGCATGGTGCTAGCTTTTGTATCTCCCTCAGGGTGGCATTACTTTGGTTAAAATTTGCAGTTTTGTGAAATCTGTTCCCTGTTGAAGAGTGAGGAGTCTGAAGTTTAGAAGTGCCTCATGTCCACCAGTAGCCTTAGCATTGTTACCAACACGTTGTTAAATAACTCGGTTGTGTGGTATTTGCTCATGTGGGTATTAAAATTCCAAACAATTAAAAAAAATTAAAGCTTTTAGCGTGAGCAGCTTCAGGGGACAGAATATGCTGAAATTAGCAGAGGGGCATGGAATGACTAAGAAGATCCACCAACCCTTCTACCTGAAAATCTTAATGCCAGAGTAGAGAGGCCTCTTGGATCTTTGTTTTTCTTTCTTTCTTTTTAAAATTTTATTTATTTATTTATTTATGGCTGCGTTGGGTCTTCGTTGCTGCACGCGGCCTTTCTCTAGTTGCAGCGAGCAGGGGTTACTCTTTGTTGCGGTGCGTGGGCTTCTCATTGCGGTGTCTTCTCTTGTTGTGGAGCACAAGGTCTAGGCGTGCGGGCTTCAGTAGCTGTGGCACGTGGGCTCAGTAGCTGCGGCTCACAGGCTCTAGAGCTCAGGCTCAGTAGTTGTGGCTCATGGGCTATAGGCACGCGGGCTCAGTAGTTGTGGTGCACAGGCTTAGCTGCTCTGCGGCGTGTGGGATCTTCCCGGACCAGGGCTGGAACCCATGTCCCCTGCATTGGCAGGCAGATTCTTAACCACTGTGCTACCAGGGAAGCCCTGTTTTTATTTCTTTTTAAAAGTACTTTTAAGCTTACCTAAAGTCTCTTTTTATTATGGAAATATAAAAACAAATATGCAGTCTAAACTTATCTTGAGAATTCTATTCACTTGGATGATTTTCAAGCTAGATAACTGTGATGCAACTTGGATATTTTCTTAGCTTATGTTTTCTGAAAAAAAGATTCAATATTTTGCTTTTGATGTACATCAGATGAGCAAAGAATAGAATATCATATCTCGATATGCTACTTAGGGATTCTATTATGAAGAAATTTTGGAGTTTTCATAGTGGTTGTTATATGAATGGTATTATTTTTAATAAAAGCATGACTTTTGGCCATCATTTTATTCCCCTTTCACTGAGCTATAAGCAGCATCAGATAACTTTCTTAAGCTTGTGAAGAAAAAACCCTATTATTCTATCGGCGACCTTTGCCAGGCACCTGCTCTCTTGAACTGCTCATGTCTCTGGAGTGTCTGACTAAGGTTTCTTCTGGTCAAGCCATCGACAATCCAAATGTCAAACAACAATGTGGCCATTTTTCATCTTGAGATAAGCGTTTCTCCAGTAAGATGATCAATTAGTCTCATTCACATTTTAACACTCCTCTCCATGTATTTGTATGCCATACAAGGATCTCTATAGTCCTATTACCTTCCTATTAGAAAACCTCTTCATTTAAATTTCAGGCTATTAGAACACATAATCAATCCAAACACACCTCATGTATGACCTATACGTGTATTGACAATTTCATTATACCAAAACATCCTGCAAAGGTGGTATTATGAAAAAAAAACTCTCTTCTTAAGGATATGAACTAAAGTCTTTCATAGAAAATGTCCCACTTTATTTCAAGTTCTGGAAATGTTTTTTTTCCTGAAGCAAAACTTATGTTTAATTAATTTTTCTTTACTTGGAAATTTTTTTTTACTTGGAAATAAAGCATTTCATGGAATGCTATGTAAGAAAAATTCCAAAATGTATTTGCTTTTTGCTGTAAAGACACTTAAGATGCTATATTTTATTCTAAAGAAAAGTATAATGTGGGAAACATTAGGTGTACATTTTGAGAATAATTCTCAGAGAATCATTACATATTACTTTTGGAAAGTTTGAGTGCTGTCTGGGTTTGCATAGATATAGCTATAACCACTGCTTCAAATGCAGCCAGATTTTAAATATGAACTGTTTTTTTTCTTAATTCCTTGTTAATGGTTCATCATCCACATCTACCCAAGTTTTTGAAACTGTTTTACATCACAGCTGGACGATTTATAAATCCTGCCCAAGAGATACCTATGTTTTAGAGAGACTTATGAATGCTCTCGTTTTTAGAGAGCTAATTTTTAATTAATGAAATTTAGAAAGACCCTTTCAGAGAATGTTACTTGGGAGCTCAGAGTGCTTACACCTCTGAATATAAACTGTTTCAAGTCATTTTAGGAAGCACAATAAAAATATAGTACTAAATATATATGCATATGTGTGTCTGTGTATAGTGAGAGAGGAAAAATAGTTCCATGTCCAGAATCAGTCTTTAGTAACACACTTCAGAAATTTGGAATAGTTAACATAATCAAAACAGCTGGCTTAAAATAAGAAGATACTTTGCGACATTTGAAAGTGAAACAGCAGTTCCAATAGGCATTATTAATAGAATGATCTTCGTTGGTTTATTAATTCATTCTTTCCTAAGACAAGCCAGTGACAAGCACCTAATCTGGGCCAGGTAATGTACAAGGCACTAGAGATACAAAGATAAATGACAATCTGTGCCCTCCTAGAGATTTTTTTCCTCTTGGAGTTTTAATGTTTAATTTCTTTTGTGCTTTTATTAGGAAGGGAAGGCAGAAGAGGAGGAAAATGATTGTCTAAAATAGGAATGGAAGCTTGAGTCAGAAGCCTGAACTCATTCCATTATTAGAATGGTCTCAGTTCTCCAACTGAAATGAAACATACACACTCCTTTTCTCTCATGCAAAGGGAGGATGAATAGTAACAAGAAAAGGGCATGGGTTCTGGAGTCAGGAAGGTATGGGCTGGAATACTAACCCTGCTACCAGTTGGATTGTGCCTTTCTGTAATTTACTTAACTAGCCTCCTCGTAGATTGCTTTCTTCATTGCAGAATGGGAATAGAAATATAGGTTGGTCCTTGCTAAAAGCCAGTTCTTTCCCCTCCTAGTGCCTTCCTTTCCCTTCAAGCACTGAATATCACTGATCTGAAAACAAGGCTCCAAACAAAAAAAATTAAAATAATTTGAAACCTGGGAATTATAACTTTCAAACAATGTAGCTTAACTGCTAACCTGGATGTTTTATAAGTTACTGGAGTAAAAATGATGTTGGGGACCCCTAATTTCTTGGTCTGGCTGTGCATGCTTGGCACTGGTCCCAGACTAAATATAGCACATCTTGCTCCTTGGGTCAATATAATTTCTAATCCCTAGGTTGAATGAGCAAACCTTCCCAGACAAAATTTAATTCTCAAGTGCATTTAGGTAGACAGTGGATATATCTAACAGTGCATCACCGAGTGAAAACAGGTCATCAACATTAGCTCAGCTAACTGAAAAGAAACTTGCATTAGGAAGCCAGCAATCTCACCAACAATCCTGCTGGGGATTGACTAAACATAACTGTTAATTGAAAAAAAAAATTAAACATAGAATATTAGGGATATATTCCCCCACATAATTCCCCGAAGTGTAAATGGAAGCTCAGCAAGTGCATCCTCAGAAGAGAATCTACCTCTTAATCTACCTCCATGTTCGTCGCTCAAGCTCCATTCACAGACTCTTGAAGGGGGGTGAAAAAGGAAAGAAAATCCCATGGAATTTTCAGGTAAGAGTCCATCTCTTTGCACTTACCAGTTCATCACAACATAGCCTTAGCTTTAAAATGGCTGAACCGTTTAGAGTCACGTGTTCTCATCTCTGGAGGATGGACTTGGCCCTTTACCTTTCTAGAATAGATTAATGGGTTTCATCTCACTTACCCACATGAAGGACAAGGTTTAAAAAGCCAGGCCCCTCTGATTTAGATGGACTGTAAAGCACTTTTTTTTTTTTTTTTTTTTGGCCTTGGTCAAAATGTCTCTGAATTCTTAGACTTAAAGCTGAAAACAGGCTTTATGCTCTCAGAGTGTCAGGAGAAGTTAAACGTCTTTATTTTTCCATTCATTTCCCTTGAAATAAACAAACCTATATTTTCCAGTTTCTTCACTAACTGGAATCAATTTCTGCGGTGGATGAAAGTTACTATCACAACTGAGTGTGAAAAATCAATGAGAAATTTAAGACTGCTGTTTCTGCCGCCACTTGTAATGATTACGACAGCAGGCTTAGACTGCCTACACAGTAGTCCTATAAGCCAGGTCCCAAAGAATCCTTGTATCTTTGTGCAATCCTTCCTAGTAAAACAACCATTTTAATCTAAATGAGACTGAAAAAGGTATCCTTTAGCAATTTGTTGTTTGGCTTGTGGCTGGTATTAGTTTTCTGTAACTGCCTTAGCAGAGTAGCACAAACTTAGTGGTTTAAAACAATCCAAACTGATTATCTTACAATTCTGGAGGTCAGAAATCTGATGTGGGTCTCACTGGCCTAAAGTCAAGGTGTTGGCAATGCTATATTCCTTTCTAGGGGCCTTAGGGGAGAACCTGTTTCCTGGCACATCCAGGTTCCAGAGGCTCTGTATTCCTTGGTTCAGAATCCTCAAAGCAAGCAATAGTAGGGTGAGTCTTTGTCATATCACATCACTCGACACTGATTCTTCTTCTGCTTCCTGCTTCCACTTTTAAAGACCCTTGTGAATACTGGATAACCGAGGATAATCTTTTTATTTTAAGCTCAGCTGACTAACAACCTGAACTCCATCTGTAACCTGAATTCTTCTTTGCTCTGGAACATATATCCACAGTTTCCGGGGATTAGGACACAGACATCTTTGTCTGCCACGGGCTGAATAAAACCTCCTCTCAAAACAAATAAAAACAAGCAACAACAAAAAAGGCAATACATTTCCCTTTTTCAGAAGAGTAGAATAAAAACCTTTTTCAGATGAAGACATTGGTCATTTGGTTGGAGCCTTGGGAGCAACTATGTTTGAATCACAAACCCCGAGTGAGCCTTGTCGAGCTGGAGGAGTTCCCAAACTAGTGACAGTCGGAGCTAAAATAAAGTTCTGAGTCCTCTGGGGGTTCACCTCCTGTTTCAAACAGTAAACTGGAGTAAACAATTACTTTCTTACAGGTGTCTGGAGGAAACAGTTTAAATATGTATCATTTTAATCTGAACTGGGCTGAGAGAGCTAGCTGTCTCCCCTCTCCTAAAAGCTTACATTACAAGTTCCTGTACTAGGTGTGAAGACCCTGACTACCGTACTGGCAATCCAGGGTGGGCAATTTTGTAGAGAATGGCTTTGATTGGCAGCTGGCGCATAATTAGATACTTACTATCATTCCATAATTGATACATCTTTCTCTGTCTTTTTCTGATAATTTGGGGATAGGGAGTCATCTTTATTTCCTCTTCTTCCTCCCACCCCTCATTTCTGCCTGATTGTGTCTTTACCCAGCGCCTCGCAAATGGAAGGGTATAAGTTATCATTCTGTGAAATGTGTGAAGTTTTTACAGCAGAATCCTATGTAACTGAGGCAAATCACCAGATTGGGCTTGGTTTTTCTCTATTGCCTTCTCATTCTTCCTCTGACCGTTTAAAAAATGTGATATAAAGGATCTTTCTCAAGTCAAAAGATTCAAAGTATTTCCATATTGCTATAAAAAATCTTTGTACTTACAACTTTTTATTTATTTACTTATTTTTGGGTGTGTTGGCTCTTCGTTTCTGTGCGAGGGCTTTCTCTAGTTGCGGCGAGTGGGGCCACTCTTCATCGCGGTGCTCGGGCCTCTCACTATCGCGGCCTCTCTTGCTGCGGAGCACAGGCTCCAGACGCGCAGGCTCAGTAGTTGTGGCGCACGGGCTTCGTTGCTCCGCGGCATGTGGGATCTTCCCAGACCAGGGCTCGAACCCACGTACCCCTGCATTGGCAGGCAGATTCTCAACCACTGCGCCACCAGGGAAGCCTTGTACTTACAACTTTTATTGGCTGCATAATATTCTCGTAAGTGGAAGTACAATAACTTACCTGATTTCCTCGTTCTCTTTGGGCATGTTGGTTACTTTCTATTTTGTTATTTCAATTTGCAGTTGAAAATAACAGCAATTATTGTCTTGTGTATCTGGTGCTGTCTTCTTTTTTTCTTTCACCACTTTGGTTTTTCCTTGGTACAGTTCTCCATTCGTTGTAGTAAGTCCTCAGATAATCCTCAGTGGTCAGTGGATGGCAAAATTTCTGAGTCACTTCATGTCCAAAGTTATCTTTGTTTTTCTCTTCATTAAAGATTAATTTAGATGGCCGTTGATTTTGGGTTGAAAATTGCCACACGCAAATATATGGCAATATCAAACAAGAGAAATTCCATCTCCTCAATAAGAAGATAATTTAAAAGTTTTCTGCTAAAATTGAATATACAATTTTATACATGCAAACAAAATAGGTAATGTATATTTATAATATTTAACTTTATCTTTAATTTCATAACACAAGCATTTAAAACAACATGTTAAAAAATCACTTGTTTTTGTTTGAAATACTGCTTTCTTTTTTCTTGTTGAATTCTTTAATATTTTTGTTGTGGTAGAATATACATAACATAAAATTTACCATTTTAACAATTTTTAAGTGTACAGTTCAGTGGCATTAGTACATTTACATTGTTGTGCAACCATCACTACTATCTATCTCCGATTGGTGTTATCTTCCTTCTGGATTAGGAATTTATTATAGGTGTGATTACGTGGTTAGAGGGTTTGAATCACCTGCCTGCTTTGAAATTCAATAATATTGTAGTGTCAAGCGCATGGATTATAGCGTTAGACAAACCTAGATTTGAGTCTTGAATCTGAGTAATATTTTACAACATTGGGGAAGTTATCTAACCTCACTAAATCTTACTTTCTTCTTCTCCAAAGTGGTGGTAATAATGGGACCTAATAATACCTAATAATAATCTGTCTGAAATGATATATATAAAGTACATAGTATGGTGCCTGGCACATAGGAAACACCCATTATTTATTTAATAATATGTAAACATATGTAGTATGTAAACCTATTATTTATCATTATTATCATCATATTCACAATCATATAGAATCAATTATTCTTTGAATACTGTGGCTTCTGGCATTTTACCTCCATATTGTAAGGATATTTTAAACAATATTTGCATTTTGAACAAGTTGTGATAGTATCAGGATTATGTAAGGTGCCATTGGGGTGATTCTTGTTAGACTTGAAGGATCACCTTTTTACAGAACATGGAATTAAACCACAGAAGTATTCACAGCACACCACAAGGCAGATTTCAATATCAGATGAAGTGCAGTGGGAAAGAATATAAAACAATGAAAGAGAGAGACAGAGAGAGAGGGAAATAGATTGATTTTGAAAACGTCAATAACTAGGGAAGCTTCTAGTTATTAATCCATTAAGGAAAGTAATTGTAGAAAAAAAGGGGATCAACGTATAATCAAGTCCTGCAAATATCCTCACAATACACTCATGAGACAGTGAAGAGTGTCTAAGCCTAAATACAGGAAAGCTTACTATTCCCAGCCTCACACAGCCATTCATTGGCTGATTAGAATTTAGGTTCCCAGTCCCATGATTCCATTTGCCTGTGGCTCACTGATTAAGGACTGATTTTAGAAGGAGGTCCTTTTTACTTGGAACAAGTGGGTCTTTACATAGACGCAGACTCATGGAGAATAGACAGAGCACAGCTGAGTGGCAGAGCTGACATTTGTCCTATGAGATCCCTGCCTACCCTTCTCCACCTTGCTCCCTGCATCAGAATTGGCAGGCAGAAGTTGCACTAAAGGGCTCTCTCTCTTTTTTTTAAATATATTTATTGGAGTATAATTACTTTACAATGGTGTGTTAGTTTCTGCTGTATAACAAAGTGAATCAGCTATATGCATACATATATTCCCATATCCCCTCCTTCTTGCGTCTCCCTCTCACTCTCCCTGTCCCACCCCTCTAGGTGGACACAAAGCACCGAGCTGATCTTCCTGTGCTATGCGGCTGCTTCCCACTAGCTATCTATTTTACATTTGGTAGTGTATATAAGTCCATGCCACTCTCTCACTTCATCGCAGCTTACCCTTACCCCTCCCCGTGTCCTCAAGTCCATTCTCTATGTCTGTGTCTTTATTCCTGTCCTGCCCCTAGGTTCTAAAGGGCTCTCTTGCCCTCCAACTTTCTGCTGGTTTTGGCCAAGGAGACTGGAGGGAGGAGAGTTTTATCCTTCTTGTCTCCTCCCTGCGGGCTTGGGTCAGGCTGGCTGTGTCCTGGCTTCTGTCTGGCAGCCCTCTGGGCACAACCCCTCAGTCTTCAGGTTCCGGTAACTTCTCTACACTCTTGTTAGTGCAGGGTAAAAATAACCCCAGTGCACTATCGTATTGTTCCTTGTTCATTCCTTATACCTTGATCATAACCTTGTAAATAGTCCTTTTACCAAAATCTCCTCAAACAGTCCCCATATTATCAGCTTTCTGCTGAGACTCCAACTGATACACAAGCTTTATTGCTGCTAACCAGAACTTTTGGGGAAGAAAGAGGAGGTGACCTAGCCTAAGAGGGATCTAGATGCTTACCACTCCAGACTGGGTTTGGCCCATGCTGATGGGAAAAGAATGTGAGTGGAGTTATTCCAATAGCTATGGGTCCTCCAGAAAACTGGATCCTTCCTCTTCCAGTCAAAGGGGATATGACATTTGCATTGATGGGGTCTCACCAGGACAAGAAGAGAGACCTGGACTGGGTGGTGTCCTGTTGCCCTGGGCTGTCCTGGAGAGTTGGCCATGAGGCCCCTCCCCTGGGTATAGCCTTTTGTCTAGAGTGGCCAGGCAATCTGGAGCTGGGCAGCCCAGGCATTTACTGATTCTTAAAAGTCATAGAGCTAAAAGGCAGCCGAATCCTATTCAGACCTATAATTGGCACCTAAATTACAGTGATTTTTTTGGCCACACTGTGTAGCATGCAGGATCTTATTCTCCTCACCAGGGATTGAACCCATGCCCCCTGCAGTGGAAGCGTGGAGTCCTAACCACTGGACTGTCAGGGAATCCCTAGTATATATAATCAATATAATATCCCAGTATTATAATCAAGCTTCATATCTAAGGCTTTCAGGCTTTGGATACTTTAAGGAACAGTTTAGTGACCAAATAAAGTCATTTGTTTGGAGGTCTCTAGACTCCTGAGAAGAGATTATCCTGGGAAGCCCTACCACAAGACCAATGCTGTCCCATATGGGGACAGCAGCTTTGACGTTGGAGTTGCTGCTTTATGCCCTCTCTTGGGAATGCTTTACACATTTGATAGGCTGCCAGGCTCTAGCCAACAGGGAGAGCTTCTTCTATTCTGTACGAAATGGGAAAGCCCAATTCTAACCTTACCTCCAAACCCCTTGACTATCATTTAGCTATCTTCGCTTCTCTAACTGCTTCAGGCTTTAATTTTCTACCCCTCACTTTGGTAGCTGACTGTGTAGAGGCTGCCTTTTGTTGTTACTTCAAAAGTGTATGTTCATTTATTTATTCAATTATTTATTGAGTGGGCAGGGACTGGGCTATAATGGGCAACTGTGAATATGATGAATATAATCTCTGCTGTCCTAGAATTTATAGTCTAGTGGAAGATACAGATACATGGAAAGATAATTACACATGGTTGTTCCTTGTTTTGCCAACTTTATTGTAAGCAAGGGGCAGAATTCATACCTACTGTTTTGTATCCATCAAGTACTAAGTACATAGTAACATTCAGTAAATACTTTGTTTTATACATTTCCTGTTAATAGTTCAAAGTTTGTTACTCTGTGTATTCTTTGGTGTCAAAGGCATCAGATCTGGCCTCTAGGCAAGGAAGGAAATCAGATTGCAGACTGATGCTTGCTCAGCCCTCTCTCTACACTCCGGGACAGCGGTCAAAGCAGACTAGCTCGCTTCGGGTGTCTGCTAGACCTGGCCAGCTCCCCTATTCTAAGCCTTCTTCCTGGAGGTACCCATGCTCCCTCGCTGATGAGCCTGCCCACCGCACTGGGAAGAACTATTTTACAGTAAGGAAAAGAAAGAGGAAAGAACAGAAAGCTCTGTAGCTAAACCAGTTTCATCTCTCAGGGATAAAAAACTGTTCTCCAAATGACTTCATTGTAGGGAATGGGAAAGGAGTCTATCTGAGGCTCACTGGAGTTCAGCCACTATCTCTTACTTTGGTTTTCTTGCTACATTCTGGATATGTATTTCCACTGCTTGATGTATTTTACCATTGCTCTTTTAGGAACTAAAGCCCAGTTATTCCAACTAATATATTCTAATATTGTTTGGGAATGGTTAGTTTCAATTATTAATTTAATTTCCAACATTCTTGACATTTTAAGACTTTTAATTAAGATGAATTTGTTAAATGCATCAGGATTTGCATGATGGAAATGGTTCTTTGCGAGGTTCTTTTTAAACTGAGTGGTTTTAAATGGACAGTAGCCCTTATATTGGCCACTATCATTTAGTATTAATACTAGCCTTTCCATCTAGATCAAATTAAAGACTTAAATCAAATGCAAATTCAAGAGTTAAATCAATTATAGTTATAATTACATTCATAAATTTCTTCAAAATTTTATTTTTATGAAGTTACCCACTTATGTAACTTAATTTTCATTCATCTTAACCAGTTATGATTTTTATTTAAGATTGTTACCTTAACCTGCCAGCATGTCCATCTTATATTTGTAGTAATTTGTTCATGATCTTAGGCTTTATTATGTATGTATTTATTTACAGTTTTATTGAGAAATGATTGACATATAACACTGTATAAGTTTAAGGCGTATAGCATAAAGGTTTGATTTACATATATTGTGAATAGGTTCAGCTAACATCCATCTTCTCATATAGACACAATAAAAAGAAAAGAGAGAAGAAAAGAATAACGGAAAAAAATTTTCTCCTTATGATGAGAACTCTTAGCATTTACTGTCTTAACTTTCCTGCCTATCACACAGCAGTGTTTGCTATAGTCATCATGTACATTACGTCCCTAGTACTTATTTATCTTATAACTGGAAGTTTGTACCTTTTGAAAACTTTCCTTCAATTTCCCCTCACAAGTCTGATCTCTTTTCTATGAGCTTGTTTTTTTCTTTTTTTCAGATTTCCCATGTAAATGAGATCACATAGTATTTGTCTTTCTCTGTCTGACTTATTTCACTTAGCAAAATGCCTTCAAGGCCCATCTGTGCTGTTGCAAATGGCAAAATTTCATTCTTTTTTGCAACTGAATAGTATTCCATTATATACACACACACACACACATATGCTGTATCTTCTTTATCCATTTATCTGCTGATGGATATTTAGGTTTCTTACATATCTTGGCTATTGTAAATAATGCTGTTATGAACATTGGGGTGCATGTATCTTTTTGAATTAGTGTTTTTGTTTTCTTTGGATATATACCCAGGAGTGGAATTGCTGGATCAAATAACAGTTCTATTTTTAGTTTTTTGAGGAGACTTCATACTGTTTTTCACAGTTGCTACACTAATTTACATTCCCATCAACAGTGTACGAGGGTTCCCTTTTCTCCACATTCTGGTCAACATTTGTTATTTGTGGTCTTTTAGATGATAGCTATTCTGACAGGTGTGAGGTGATGTCTCGTAGTTTTGATTTGCATTTCTCTGATGAATAGTGATATTGAGCATTTTTTCATGTGCCTACTGGCCATCTGTATGTCTTCTTTGGAAGAATGCCCATTCTGGTCTTCCGGGTTAGACTTATTTATAATTTTGAGGCCACTGGAACTTCTTCTAACACTGTCTGCAGGGAATGAGGTAAAAGGTTCCTCTGCTGTTTACTCTGCTGCTAGACTAAATCCTAAACTACTCTTCTAGACCCAATCTGGTGCTCGCCGATCCCACTGAGACTTTCTCAACAGGTGACTATAACTCATTTATCCATATAGTTCATTTATCCATCTAGTTCTTACCTTGTCCTTCTGACTGGAAGTGCTCCAGTTGTCTTCTGGCTTACAACTTCAGCATCTCCTAACTTCCCCATTCCAGCAACAACTTCAATGGCTACCACAGGAAATGTTCTCCCAACCTCCACATTGGAAGGGAAATGATGCTTCCATCAGACTTGTCCCAGGCTTGAGATGGAACCCAGATGCCCTGTTCCTTAAAAAAAAAATTTTTTTTTTTGCTAATTAAATGTTGAATTGTGGAAACGATTGGATCAGAAACCAACCTAGAGGTGGGCTTAGGGCTGAATGCTTTAGATAGAATTAGAATATAGCACGCTTTAGCAGAATTAGAATATGGCAGAAAGCCAATAACTGGTATTTTCAGCTATTACTTTAATGTTTGCAGCTATTCTGCTGTTTAAATCCTTTTTATAACTAGGATGAATTAACCAGAGCTGTGAAAAGCATAATTTTTCTCAAGGAATCTCTAGGAGAAGGAGTAATGATTTTCAAGGTAGAGAAAAAAGTATAAGTATTAAGAATGAATTCACCTAAGATGGAATAAACCAGGAATCTATAAGAAAATACATCAATTAGGTTTAGACCTTGTAGCAAGTAACAGGAACCCAAAATAATAGTGGCTTTACCTAAGTGGAGCTTTATTTCTCTCCATGTAAAAATATTTCTCGATTTCTCAATTTCTACTTCTGTAGACAGTCCTTGAAGTCATCAGGGATTCAGGCTCCCCCGTCGTTTGGCTTTACTGTCTCTAGTGTTCCATTTCCTGGCCCAAAGTGGCTGCTAAAGCTCCGGCTGTCACGTTTGCATTCCAGCCAACAGGAAAGAAGGCTATTACATATATATATATTACTTTATCACATTAGATATAACTTAGTCATATGGCCATACCTAGCTGCTAGGGAAGCTGGGAAATGTCTTTTACCAAGTGGCCACATGCCCAGCTAAAAATCAGTACTATTGCAAGGAAGAAGGAAAGATGTTGGGGAATAGATAAATATGATGTAACTGGGGACTGTTGGGGGTAAAAGGATCCATGAACATTCTATGAAAACAACTGCCAAAGAATTTCTGCCTTCTAACATTACGCAAATAATTTAAAATAGATGTGAAATCATTTTCTGGAACATTTTTATAATAGAACTACAGCACAACTCTCAAGAGCCCGGTAGTAAAAGCACATGACAAGTTATAACTCTTAATGTAGGTGCTGAGAATGAAGAAGAGTGAGTGACTGTTGAAAACAAAGACCTCAGAGACTTTCGGATGAAGGGACACCAGAAGTGTAACAGCAGCCTGTCACAACGTGAGGAATGGTTTTGATCATTGTCAGAGGAGTACCTCTGAATCGCAGATTTGGGACTTGCAGAGTTTTATTTGGGTCAGGTTCTCATGGGAAGCATTTCTGTACTTAGATTTTCAAATCAGAGAAACTGAAATCTCAACTCCAGAGGATACCAATTATTTTCAAAGTAGCATTTTCCTTCCAAATGAGTCAATTTCAGTCCCTTCTTGCCATTTCCTGAAGCAATAATATATTTATCCAGTGTACTCCAAGTTAACTTAATGTGCTTAATTTGTCATGAGGGAATGATTCATGTACCCTGAAAAATAGAATTCACTAGTTTGAGTGTGGGGAAAAAATCCAAAAGAATGTTCCCTATGAACCACCAGATCACTTACCATCACATTTGGCCTCATTTGTTCCCTCTGGAGGACTTTCAGATCAAAATCTCTTGAGGCTAGGGAATCTTTCTATTTCACTTGGTATCCCAAGTGCCTAGCACAGTGGCTTTCACAGAGCTAGCTCTCCATAAACATTTGTTGAAATAGTCTGAAGATGGTTCATCAGAGACATTGACAGAAAAGCACAGAATCAAAATTAACAACACAGCTCTTAGTTAGTCTTGGGTTGTTTTTAGTACTTCTAAGAGAAAAGAAAATTCACAGCAAGACGGCCCTGGGAAGTCTTGAGCTTTTGTAAAGAAGTGATGAAGGAAAAATATTTATTTGACAACTGCTCTTCAGTGTGAAAAATCCACAGCTGTAAACCACAACGAAGCAAAGAAAACCTAATCTATAAGAGCTTAAGCATTTTTCCATACTACATGTCAGGATACACGATTATTCCTTTTGCTACTTCTGTTTGCCAGTTCTGCCCATTTGCCAAAATAAAGACGTTCTTTCTCCAGCCAAACCTCAGCTGTGAGAGTGAACTAATGACTTAAGAATGGAAAACATGCTTCCTGCAGGAGGATTCCTGGGAAAGACAAAAATCATGTAACTAGGACCAGTTATAGAGTTTGTGAGGCTCAGGGCAAAATGAAGATGTTGGGGCCCTTTGTTCAAAAGTCAGGAAAAAAGTGCCATTAAAGTTACTAAAATATAAAGCTTTTTCCTTTCTTCCACCGCCTCTCTCTTGACTTGTCACATTGCTTTTTTATTATTACTTAGTTTTGCTTTAAGTAAAGAAGAATTAGACAGTTTAAATTACTGGTATGATTTTTACCATTCATCTTTTTATCGTGGAATTCCAGTTTTTTTTTTTTTTTTTTTTTCCGGTACTAGGGCCTCTCACTGTTGTGGCCTCTCCCGTTGCGGAGCACAGGCTCCGGACGCAGAGGCTTAGCGGCCATGGCTCACGGGCCTAGCCGCTCCGCGGCATGTGGAATCTTCCCGGACCGGGGCACGAACACGCGTCCCCTGCATCAGCAGGCAGACTCTCAACCATTGCGCCATCGGGGAAGCCCTCAACTGTTTTTTATTTCACTTCTCGATACATGCACATTCTACCAACACTCCACAGAAGCCAATGTCTTCCATAAAATGCTTACCTTGTACTTGCTTTGAGTCCTGCTGAACTCCCATGCTGAGTCCACTAGAATTCTGTGCTCATGCAGCACCAGGACCGCTACATGCAAATGGGCTGGCAAGGAACTATGGACACACATATATTGTGCATATCTGCTTATGCTGCACTATGCTGTGCCTTTGGACTTCACTTACAAAACACAAGTTCAAAGATAAAATTATTATGAATTTCAACACAGTGACAGTAGCACATTAAACCAAGTATGGGGCCCTTCTGAATGTGGGGCTATGTGACTGCCCAGGTCACACATCCATGAAGCCAGCCCTGCAAGTAACCAAAGTAAGAGTTACTCTTTCTTTTTCAATAAGTTGAAAAATGTGTAATCATAGGAGGAGCACAAACAAAATGAGCACATGGCAATAGGGGCAATATAAAAAAATAGTACTGTGATGGGTAACTCAAGCATGAGGTGAATCTTGAAATATTTAAAAGAGTTAATAGGAAAAAAAGAATCTGAAGGCAAATTTCAATTGAGAGACATCTGAAGTGCAATAATAGTTGTGTGGAAAATTGTGGATTAAAAATTTTTAAAGAATTAAACATTTTTGTTTATTGCTGCAAACCTTACAACTTTTAAGAACTAAAGTTTAAAAATTACAGAGCGGTCGTATTAAAAAACTACTCACAATTTTAATATATTTTGAAAAATTTGTTGCATATATCTCTAACATAACCATGTTTACTCCTAAATCAGGGAGATGACTTAAGAATAAACAGTCTTGTTCTTTTCATGCACTCAAATTTTGTATAACTTTGTCGATGAGAGTCAGCGCCATAACAGCCCCAAAGGAAAATCCATCTAAACATTTTCAACTTGAAGAATTTAAAGAAACAATGATAAAGAAGCCATTGATTTGTTTTCATTTTAATGTATCTTGTTTTATGTTAGGGTGAAAAATTCAGCTATATATTCAAATGATCAATAAAAATAGAAATAGCTATATTAGAATGATACAGAAAATCATTTGTGACAAGAGGGCCATGATTAAGTTGTATGAATATACAGCTCTGTGAGTATTAAAGTGTTGCTGCCAAATAAAGATGTATTATACACTCACTAATAATATTTTATAATAAAATTAAGCAAAAGCCAGATTGTTCTTGTGCTTAATCAAATATTCCTTAAAAATAACTCTTCCAAACACATACGCATGCGTGCACGTACACACACCCACACCCACCCACACACACTTGAGTATGCATTGAATATTTCTAAAAGAACGTTCAAGAATGTGTAGTTAGGTGGTTCCACACCTCCGGGAGTGAGATTGGGTGTTGAGAGAAAGACTTTTACTTTTCACCTTTTCCCTATCTTCTATGCTATTTGGATTTTTTGTCAGGAACTTGATTTTGTTTTAATAATTTAAAAACTGGTTAATTAACAAAGGTAGTCATTCAGTGTGTATACACTAAAACACAGTCTACAGGCACACAAGGAAGATACAGGTTTCTACCTTGCCTTCATTTCTTTCTTAAGTTGGTTGCAGCCAGCCTCTAGCCAGGGGGGCATCTCTGCATTAATAAGGTCATTGGGGGTCCCCAGAGAAACAAGCGTCTGCAAAGGAGAGGCACTTCTTGCAATAGAAAGGCTTAATTGTCAATCATGAGGAAGAGCAGTATCCATGAACCTTTTCCTGTCATATGTTGTATGTAAATGATATTCTCTCATACTTTTAAAACGTTTTTTAAATGGAAAAATTCAGATATATACAAAGGTAGAGAGAAACGAGGCCCCACGTATCCATCACCCAACTTCAGCCATGGTCAACTTATGCACAATCTTGTTTTGTTTATACTCCCACCCATCCCCTCCTCCCAACTGAATTATTTTGGAGCAAATCCAAATATCCTATCTTTTCATCCATAAATATTTCAGTATGTATTCCTACGAGGACTATAAAAAAAGTAACCACAATACATTATCACATCTAAGAAAATTCTCAGGAATTCCTTACTATTGTTAAGTATACAGTTACTCTTAAAATTTCCCTGATTGTCTCATAAATGTTTTTTATGGTTGACTTGTGTCTCTGTTTTTTTCCTTACCCTTTATTTGTTGAAGAAACCAGGTGCTTTGTCCCACAGAGTTTTCCGTAGCTTCAGTTTTGCTGATTGCATCCCCGTTATCAACATGTTTTCTGTCCCCTGTATTTCTTGTAAATTAGTAGTTAGATCTGGATGTTTGGTCAGAGCATCTCCTATTATTGGGGAAGACTACTTCATAAGTGGTACTGTGTACTCCCTGCTACATTACCTCGGAAGCTGCATAATGCCTGGATGTCTCTCTCTGTGTGAGGTTAGCATTGACCGCAGTTTAGGGGCTGTCAGTAGAGCGCACTGTAGTATCCTTTTCACTGGTCTCCCCACTTTGCCCTTGCTCCCACTCCATAAGGGGTATTTTCTGGGGAGACTGAGCTGTAGGTTGGCTCGGTGATTCTACTGATCTCTGTGGGTCGGCTGGGCTTGGCTGGGTGATTTTTCTGGGCTCATCTAGGGCTCACACACTAGTTGGTCAACTAGCAATCTGATCTAAGGTGGCCTCCAGTGGGATGGGATGAGCCCAAGCATGTTCTCATGGGTAATTACAAAGGCCCAAGAGCTTTCCATATTTGATATAATCTGAGTCATTAAAAAGAGCAATCTTTCTTAGAAAATTCTTCATTGGACTTCCAGTTAGTTTTCAATATGAGCATTCAATACAGATATACTATCTGATAGAGCTGACCTTTCTGAAGTTTCGGCAGTTCATTTTGTTTCTTATGTAACAGGATAAGGTTTATCATTAACGTTTTCTTGTTCTTGTACTTACATAGTTTTATAGACTTTCTGACGTGATGAAAGGTCTTTATCATTTTATTCTTGAGCTTGTCAGTTCAGTCCACACCAGAATTCTTTATTTCCTTTAATTTGTCTCATTGACTCTTTTACTTCTTGAACAATTCTTTTTCTTTTGGAAGCCCAAGCAGATTTACAGACATTCCTGTTTTAGCTGTGCCGGCCTGTTTATTCAATTTATCCTTAGGAGATTCACGTGAAACCTGTTGCAGTTAGCTTATAAGCTTCTGTGATATTTACTTTACAAATGTGGCCTTTAGGAGATCAAGGTAGGCATTGACTGAGTTGACAAATAAGAAAAATAGTGGGATGGCAAACTCAGGCACAGGTAGAGGGGAGAGTCACTCTGGTATGATGCTTATATGAGATGAGGAATATTTTCCCCCCCCAATGTTGGAAGCAGCTCTGCCAAATCATTCATTTCTTCAATAATTTACAACTTCTTGGGCCTCTTAGAGTATAAAAATTATATCTATATCTATTTTTGCCCCCTTGGCTTGACCAAATATATCTTATTTGTTGCTTCATACTCTTCAAACAATTTTAAAAGTAATAATTCACTTCATAGTGACAAAACCTTGTGTCATACTTCAGGAAGTATTAATTCAGAGGCAAAAAAAAAAAAGACCCTAAAGCTCAGGAAGATGGCTTTCCTCTAGCTCATGGCAGAGGTGAGAGCACACAAGCCTAACTCTGTGCTTACAGGCACCCCCTTACTCACCCCATATGCAAAAGCAGGTAACTTACAGCCTGAACTTGAAGGATGTTGCATAAGAAAGTATTTTGCTGGAAATTAAGAATTGAAAGTCTTGGATGGATTTTGCTAAACAACACAGTGATCTGTGAATGCTAAAGAAGTGGAAAAGAGAAGCAACTCTTTTTTCAGAGCTTAGCCAGCCTTATGTGGACCCTAAGGGACAAGCTCAACAATAATTAAAAATGAGAAAGAGCTTGAGTGTCTTACGTTATAAACAACCTTACAATCTGGGAACTTCAAAAAGCTTTCTGGAATACCATTATGACGAATCAGTTAAAAATATTATCAGTTTAACACTGATCAATAAAACACTCTCAGTTTAAAAATATTTCTTGAATGTCTTAACACTGTGTTTGGTACTTCCAGGGAAGGCAGATGAAAAGAAATTGGCCCTCATAACTTTTTAAAGAGACAGTAACCTCTTTTGAGTCACAGACTACTTAAGGATCATTTGAAAGCTATGAATTGTCTCCTCAGGAAAATGCACATCTGAACATACACTCCAAATTTTACATTTGGTTTTGGGGAGTTTAGTGGGCTTTCCAGAAGCCCTTTCATGGATCCTCTTGGGGTGAGTTATGGACTTCAGTTGCCCCTAGTGCACTGGGAAGAAACTAAGTAGGAGTCAGATATTCCCCTAACTTGCCATTTGATCTTGGTGAAGTCATTCATCATCTTCAGGACTCAGTTTCTCCATCTGTGGAAAAAAGAATAATGGACTCAATAACCTTCTTTACATAACGTCCTCTGTCTTTTGGACAGTAATCTGGCTGGAAAGTTAAAATGAACGCTCACAAAAATTCAAGGCAAAATTTTCCCAACATTTATTATGAAAACTGTTAGACAAACAGTGAGAGAGAGCGCCGAATCCTAACCACTAGACCACCAGGGAAGACTAGACAAACAGTGAAAAGGGGAGAATTTTATAGTGACCACCCATATCTCCTTCACTTGAATTCTACCATTAAGTTTTATCACATATTTATGCACTTAGTAATTCCTCCATTCATCTATCAATTCATCTCTTTAAAAATGCATTTCAGGGCTTCCCTGGTGGCACAGTGGTTAAGAATCCACCTGCCAATGCATGGGACAAGAGTTCGAGCCCTGGTCTGGGAAGATCCCACATGCCACGGAGAAACTAAGCCCGTGAGCCACAACTACTGAGCCCTCAAGCCGCAACTACTGAAGCCCATGCACCTAGAGCCCGTGCTCTGTAACAAGAGAAGCCACCGCAATGAGAAGTCCGCACACCGCAACAAAGAGTAGCCCCCGCTCGCCGCAACTAGAGAAAGCCTGCGCACAGCAACAAAGACCCAATACAGCCAAAAATAAATAAAATTAAATAAATTTTAAAAAGTGCATTTCAAAGTAAATTAGACATCCCTACTTTCTAAGTTCTTCAGTACACATATCATTAAGTTGAGTTCAACATTTGTTTGCAGTTTTCTTCTTTTGGTGTGAAATTTACATATAAGGGAATGCACAAATCTTAAGTTTACGTTTGTTGAGTTTTGACAAACTAGTCACTCTATAATTGATCACTTGCTACACCCCAACTCTTCTGTCCCTTCTCTGTTTATTGTACTCAGCTGGAGAAACCAAAACTCTGCTTAAATCCAGCTCTCCAACCAATAAAAACTTATCTGCGATGCTGAATGAGATGAGACAGAAACAACTATGTTGACTGTGTGTTTTAAATTCATGATTACTAGCATCAAGTGGGGGCTTCATGCTTCCTAGCAGTTATACTGTTTGCTTAGTCAGTTTCTCCCACATTTTAAACAAGTGTTTTTCAAACTATCTGTGGTGAAGGGCCAGTTTCTTATAATTTAAAATTCATTTTAGAATAATACTTTTTTTTTTTTTTTTTTTTCGGTACGCGGGCCTCTCACTGCTGTGGCCTCTCCTGTTGCGGAGCACAGGCTCCAGATGCACAGGCTCAGCGGCCATGGCTCACGGGCCCAGCCGCTCCGCGGCATGTGGGATCCTCCTGACCGGGGCACGAACCCGTGTCCCTTGCATCGGCAGGCGGACTCTCAACCACTGCGCCACCAGGGAAGCCCTAGAATAATACTTTTATAAAATACAACTGAAATGGGTTACAAGAAAAATGAAATAAAGACATGCAAAATGCAAATTCTAAATTTGTCTAAAAATTACTCTGTCAAATTGCTATAAAAGATTCTAAATGCTTACTCTTAATTTCTGTATTTATCCTTTCATGGACAGGTAACAGAGAATTTGCAAGAAAGCACTGGTCTGCGTGCTACCCTTTGAGTAGCACTACTGTAAGTGTCTAGACTATTTTGTACCTTCTCTCCTCAAACCGCCACCACCTCCTTGCCTTTTTTTACTCTCAGTTGATGACTTCCCTTCACCAAGACACTTGAATGAATCAGAAGAGAATTTTCACAGCTCTCACCATCTACCTGTATCTGCAACCATATGCACTGTCCTTTCTCATGTTACTGTGGATGAAGTGCCACATTCCTTGAAAAGGCCAATCCTTTCATCCATTTACGGCGTCACACTCTGAACTCAAGGGTGTTGCAACGGCAATTCTCTCCCTCTCTTCTGCATCGTTGTTCCCCCTCCCTGTCTCTATATATCATTCCCATCAGCATACAATCATGTTGTTATTGCTCCCATCTTAGAAAACCTCCCTTGGCCCTCCCTTCCTGTCCAGCTACACACTTACCTCTCTGTCCCTTTCCTGCAAAACTCTCTAAATTAGTTGTTTATACCAGCCCTCTCCAATTTCTCTCCTAATTCTCTCTTCGGCCCACTTTAGACAGATTTTCACCCCCAGCACTGCATTGAAACTGCTTTTTTTAATGTCACCAAAGGCATTCGCATTTCCAAACCAGTAGTCATTTCTTAGTGCTCATCTTCCTTGACCAATTGGCAACATTTGACAGTTGATCCTGTTTCTTAGAACACTTTCTACCGTCTTCCAGGACATCACTCTAGTTTGCCTTTCCTCCGACTTTTCTGGCCTTTCCTTTGGAAATGTTTGAGTACCCAATCCTTGGATTTCTCCTTTTTCCTGTCTCCATTTATTCTCTATATGATCTTAGTCAAATTCATGACTTTAAATATCATCTATAGGCTGATGAATCTGAGGTTCTTGGAACCTCTCCCCTGAACCCCAGATCACCTGCTTATATCTCTCATTGGGTGTCTAGTGAGCAACTGAGCATTTCAAACTTAACATGTTCAAGCATGGCTCCAGATACTTCCTTCTGCCCCCAAATGCTTTCTCAGTCCTCTGTATTTTAGTTAATAGCAACTCCATCCTTCCAAAGCCCTAAAACTTTGGCATCATCATTGGCATTTCTCTTTCTCACACACCACATCTAATCCCTCAGCGATTCTTGTTAGGTATCTCAGTTTATCCAAATGATGAAGAGTTTTTGCATAAAGATTGAAGAGTAATACTTTTTAAAACAGAAATACTAGGAGAATGCCAATATAGCCTCTGTGCCCATTGCATATGGGGATGGAAAATGAGCAGCCTCCATTCCAGAGGGCTGCAGAGGGTTGCTGGGGCACAGAATGTTCTCAGATTCTCCACAGACAAGAGAGGAGTCAGATTTTGTAAACAGACTGAGGATGAGAGGAATTTGCTAACGTTAGAATTACTGTTCAGAGGGCACAAAGGAGAAGACTCAGGAGATAACACTGGGAGGTTATGTCATCGCCATCATCATCACCATCATTGTCGTCATCTCCATGTAGTCTAACAGCCTATTAGAAGAGTAGTAGGGATACGTATACATATAGATGCATTGGGTTGGACCCTAACATCTTAAATGTGATATACATGTGGCAATGTTAACTTAATAATTTAATGCCAAGGCCAAGTAATCAATAATGAAGTCCCAAATTGTAGCTAATTTATAAGAATTGAAGAAAAAGGACAAATATTGCATGATTCCACTTACCTAAGATACCTAGAGTAGTCAGATTCATAGAGACAGAAAGAATGGTGGCTGCCAAGGGCCACGGGAGGAAGGAGGGGAGTTAGTGTTTAATGGGTAGAGAGTCTCAGCTTGAGAAGATGAGAAAGTTCCGGAGATAGATGGTGGTGGTGGTGATGGTTGCACAACGATGTGCATGTACTTCATGCCACTGAACTGCACACTTAAAAATGGTTAAAATGGTACAGTTTATGTCATTTATTTTTTACCACAATAAAAAAATTGAAGCAGTGTGCATTTTAACCCAAGTGAGTTCACAGAATGTCAATTGCACACACTAATAGGGGTCTAATGCTGTGGAAAGCGTTCTACTCAGTTCCTTTTGTTTAATCCTCACTCAGCCTCATCAGGGAAGTATAACTATCTTCATCATAGAAGAGGGAAAACAGAGAACCAGAGAGTGTTCCTTTTTTTTGTTTGTTTTCTGTTTTAGTTGATTTATAATGTGTTAGTTTCAGCAAAGTGATCAGTCATATGTATATATATATATATATACACACACACACACATATAAAATATATATATAAAAGAATCTGAAAAAGTATGTATATATAATATAGATTATTACAAGATATTGAATATAGTTCCCTGTGCTATACAGTAGGTCCTTGTTGCTAGCCAGAGAGTATTCTTATCCAGTCATATAGCTGGTAAGCAATGGAGCTGGGAATTATATCAAAGCAAACGTGTCTCCAAAGTGTATGTGCTTTCTACATGCTAATCCCATCACACTGCAATAGGGGAGATGTCAGTTCTGTTTTTAAAATGTTCTGAGGTCCACATTTAAGCATGTGGCACAGTAGCGGACCGCTGGCAAACACTAGCAACAGACAGTTAAGGCAGCTTCTTGTAGACAAAAGCCAGACTGTGCTCAAGTTGAGAAGCCAGTGCTGTGAACCAGAGCAAGTTCCAGGAGAAGTGACCGAGGCCTTTAATGAAAGAACACTGCTCAGTGGGAACACTGCCGAAGGACTCACCAACATACATCGGATTCCTCAGCCATCTCTGCACACACAGGCAGTAATTGCTGTCATGGGGCATCACCTCTGGATAACGCACAGCCAAAACACGATGTGCTCAGAGGGAAAATTAAAAGTTTATATCTGTACTTTATAAATATAAGCATTTCATAAATACAAGGCATGAAAATGATTTAGATTTCACAAAGCAGTGTGGGAACAGGAACGGTTTTATCAGATGCGTGTCATAAAGTTCATGAACTGCCAAAACCACGGTGCCCGAAAGGAATTAGGTACAGACCACTCAGGGAAGCTTTGTATAATGCCACCTTGATTTTTTTTTTCTTTTTCCCGCCAAAGCATGTTTTGGAAAATCTATGCATGTATCCTATTGTATAGAAAACTTCAAAAGACTAAAGTGGACCACTGCAGAAACCTCAGAATACTGTCTTGAGAATACTTCAAATATTTTCAAAACACATCAGTATAAAACATCTGCACTGTAAGTTAAAGATGCCAATTGGGTTGCCAGTAAGGGCAAAGTTTAATATTCCCAGATGTTATTATACAGTATCTGTGATATGCTGGCTGAGTAGGGTATTTGAATACCCTGTACCACATGTACACTGTGGTATTTTTTCAAAATGTAAATCTAGTCCCTGGAGATATAACAATAGCAAGACTGAATAAATTGTCTGAAAAGTGAAATTCATATTTCTTTTTTATTGTTAGTTTGAAAGATGGGGGAGGGAAAGAGCAAGAGAGCTAATTCCGCTATTAAACAATATATTTTTCTTATCAAAATTATAAGTAAATTCTTAATAAGCATAGATGTGAAATGAATAGTTTTTAATTTTGGCACTGAATATTCCTATTACAGATCTTCAGGAGGAAGTAATGGAAAGTAAATATGCTAATTTACTTAATAAACTCTCTTGTTGTGGTATTGACCGTGTTATAGTATACTCCATTTTTAAAGCTTCCTATATTTTAAGACAATTGATTGAATTCTATCTAAGATGTTCAAAACAAAACAAAGCATGGTGATTTCACAACATCAAAAAGCCACACCTATATTACAGAAGTATTTTGGAGAATCCATAACATCCTTCCCCTTGTGGGAGTTGGTAGCGACGATAGAATAGTAAAAGCAGTTTCATTCTCGAAACTTTCTCCTACTTAACTCCATTCAGAGTTGAGATTCAGTGATAATAACCACAAAGAACATTTTTAAGTGCAAAGTTATTTTGGTTAACCCAAAGAAAAATTTTTATCCAGTCACTGTCTCATTCAATTATTCGATAGATTTTGAACTCAAAATATCATTATAGAAAGCAGAAAGGGAAAGTTATCAAGTTGTCCTTCATAAAAGTAATATAGCTAATGTACCAGTCTCCAAATATTCTGGCATTATGCAAAAACCTTCA
Source organism: Aethalodelphis obliquidens (assembly GCF_003676395.1). Lineage (NCBI taxonomy): Eukaryota > Metazoa > Chordata > Mammalia > Artiodactyla > Delphinidae > Aethalodelphis > Aethalodelphis obliquidens. The sequence continues at coordinate 56,456,731 of NW_020837946.1, read as the reverse complement.
AGGTATAGATCAGTAAACAAGATTTCTAAACTCTAACAGTGGGCAGTTGTGCAACATTGGAAAAGTAATTTTAGCTCTTTGGAACTATGTTTCTTTATCTTCAAAATAAGAAAGTTAGGTTAGACTGATGAAGTTAGCTTTATCATCAGAGTACCTCATTTCAGCAGTTGTCAGAGGTGTCCTAGTTTGGAACTTCTAATTAGCTTATGTAGTCAATCTGACGACAAATGCACAATGTCTGTTTGATGTTAGGCTAGGATGAGGGGGTTTTCAAAGTTTCCTTCCATCTCTAACCATCTATGATCCTATGACTTATTTGGTGGCTATCTTTCAATCATCTTCAACAACAATGTGTTATGGGTGTTATTGGGCTAGGCAAGGAGGATACTAAAAAGTTTAAAAGATTCCTCTTCAGTCTAATTGGGAAGATAGGTTAGATAGATAAAATTAAGGGAACAGAATAGTGTGTACTGGTTGGGAATGACGCTCTAGGACCAGAGTGTTGAGGAAGGCCTTCACAGATTGGACTGGAAAGAGTTAACAAGGTAGAAGAGGGTGGACCTGTGCGAAGGAGTGATAAAGCCTTTCTAGGTGGGATAAACAGAGTCACTGGGAACATAGGAGCAGGAATATTTAATGTCTGTCTTGGAATAATGCGTAGGCCAGTTCAGCTGGAAAGAATTGTGTTATTATTTAATGAGTCTTTAATCCCAAATTGTGTACAGCAGCTTAGCTGTTATTTTAGCAAATGTGGTAGTTATTATTGCTATGTTTAGCCAGCCTGTGGTGCATCAGACTATCCAACTGTTTACAATTACTTTTATTAACCCTAGGGAAATTATTGATGTGTCTCAAAATCTAACATTGACACAATGGAACAATCGACAAATATTTATTGAATCCATATAGCGTGCAAGTCTTTATGGGGCCTAAAGCTGGATTGGAAAGTTTCTGGCCCTAAGGGAGAACACTAGCTGCTGTTATAAAATGCCCTCGAGGAAAAGCAAAATAAAATACAAGACAATATAGCCAGTTTAGCACCTTAAAAAATAAACCTTCAAGCCACCTATACTTACAAAAATGATCTTACTCATACCCACGATGCGAATGATTATCTTGGTATGCTGATCGGTCTAAACCTCTAGCTCTGGTCCAAGTCACTTTTTTTTTTTTTTTTTTTTTTTGGCTGTGCTACATGGCTTGCGGAATCTTAGTTCCATGACCAGGGGTTGAACCCAGGACCTCGGCAGTGAAAGTGAGGAGTCCTAACCACTGGACTGCCAGGGAATTCCCCCAAGTCACTTCTTACCCTCATAAGCTCTGAAACAGCATTTCCTTTATTTTTTTCTGCGGATCTCTACCTGGTATCTCACAAGCATGCCAAACTTTAAGCTCCAATAGATTTTGACATAATCTTCTCTCCCCAACACAACATCTCTCTCCCAAACAAAATATAACAAAAGCAGAAACCACTACCATCATAAAAAAGCAGCCACTAAAAAACTCCAAACCAAACAAATCCAAACCCATCCTTTCTCTGGCAATTCCCACCTTGGTGAATGGCACTACTTCCCATAACCCAGTCACTAGGTCAGAAATTTTGGACCCTGTAAGAAGGGCATGATGAGATGAGGGAGTATGGCATACACGAAGGGGGTAGGGATAAGGAACCATTATGAGGCCAAGGGATGTGCCTGTCTTAATCACTGTACTTCTACAGAATCTGTCACTTAGTAATTGTCCAATAAATGTTTGTTAAATTAAGTAGAAAGTTGCCCAAGAGCAGAAATTATTGCTTTATCAAAAGGGAGGAGTAAATTGTTATTCATCTTTTTGCTTTTTTTGGACAGCATAAAATTTTGACCCACAGATTCTTAAACTGGTCCTGAGCTCTTGGGTTCAGTTTCCTTAAAGGCTAAGTAGACTTCTGTGAGCTAGCTTCAAAATCTACACAGATAAAAATGAACTTATTTACAAAACAGAAATAGACTTACAGACTTTAGAGAACGAATTTATGGTTACCAGCGGGGAAGGGTAGTGGGGAGGGATAGTTAGGGAGTTTGGGATTGACGTGCACACACTGCTCTGTCTAAAATGGATAAACAACAAGGACCTACTGTATAGCACAGGGAACTCTGCTCAATATTATGTAACAACCTAAATGGGAAAAGAATTTGAAAACGAATAGATACATGTATATGTGTAAATGAATCACTTTACTGTACACCTGAAACTAACACAACATTGCTCATCAACTATACGCCAATATAAAATAAAAAGTTAAAAAAAATCCAACCAGCATTTATAATCTGACTTCTGAGGGAGATCGTATTCAGCATTTCAAGCAGCCAATTTATAAAGATATCATTGGAATACAACTTGTTTGTAAATTGGGGATTCTTTGTACTCTATGTGACAATGATGAGTGAATATTTGAGATGCTAGAACCTAATGGTGTACTCAGAGGGGCAAGATTCCTTCTAGGGTGTAGGTAAGAGAGCTTTTCAAGATGAAAGATTTGAATAGAAACTTTAAAAAATGGGCAGGGATTGAAAAGGAATAGAGAAGGAAGACGGGCATTCTAGATGAGAGTAAAATTATGAACAAAATCAAGAATTAACAAGGAGTACAGGCGGATAGTGAGTAAATGTCTAAGTTGTATAGGGAAGTATGAGACAAATGTAGAAAGCATGTCACTCAAAGAGCAGCTTTTTAGGAAGATTAATCTGGTGGTTACCTGTGGCATGATTTGGAATTGAGAGAGACTGGAAATGGTAAAATTGGTTGAGTCTATTTTATAAATTCTGGCATGAGGTACTGGCCTGAACCAGGGTGATAGTAGATGTACAAGGAATATGAAAAAAGATAATAGGAAATGAATGATATTTTATTATTTCACAGAGCAGAAATTATATCCTAAGCCTTCTGATTTATAACTAATATATAAACTATAGTGAGACATTCTCTGAAATACATCACTGTAAGATCTTGTATTATTTTTCTTGAAGGTACTTTTAAAAAAAAATTATTTATTTGTTTGTTTTTTTTGGCTGTGTTGGGTCTTCGTTGCAGTGCCCAGGCTTCCCATTCTCGTGGCTTCTCTTGTTGCAGAGCACGGGCTCTAGGTGTGCGGGCTTCAGTAGTTGTGGCACAAGGGCTCAGTAGTTGTGGCTCACAGGCTTAGTTGCTCCGCAGCATGTGGGGTCTTCCCAGACCAGGGCATGAACCCGTGTCCCCTGCATCGGCAGGCAGACTCTCAACCACTGCGCCACCAGGGAAGCCCCTCCTGGGCCTTTTGACTCCATTGGTTTGGTGTTCTCCCTAACCCTCAACAGCGTCACCCTCGTCTTCAGAGCACCCTCCTGCTCCCCCCAAGCTCACAGGTGCCGGCTTTAGAGTAATTCTCAGCATGCTGTTCAGCTGGGGCTGCGGTGTGTCAACACTAGGAGTACTCTGGCAATCTTCCAGGGTAGGAAAGTTCTGTTTCCTGTAAAATAAAAATAAAATTCCTAGATTCTGTGTTTGACTTTGAAGGCAGAGAGGAGGCTGAAGAAAATTGGTTTACAGTGTGCTCTAAAATTTCCAAAGTGTATTCCAAGATACATCTTGTCCTGAGGATCCCTTTGGAAAAAAAGATTGGTTAGGGCATCATTAGGTGGGACTTCCCTGGTGGTCCAGTGGGTAAGACTCCGTTCTCCCAGTGCAGGCGCCCGGGTTCCATCCCTAGTCGGGGAACTAGATCCCACATGCATGCCTCAACTAAGAAGTCTGCAGGCCACAACTAAGAACTAAATATACTGCATGCCACAACTAAACATGCTGCAGTGAAGATCCCACTTGCTGCAACTAAGACCCGGCGCAGTCAAAAAAAAAAAGGCATCATTAGGTTAATTTACTACAAAACATATGCAAAATATTTCTTTTTGCACATAGTATGACCTCTATTAAAATGAATGCTACAACTCAATGAACAGATTTTTGAGAAATCCATCCAACTCTTTGTTATCTGGCTTCCACTGTTACTATAATTTCTTTAACTTTTAGTTGGTTAAAAAAAAAGTGTAGAGATCTGCATACTGTTCTCTCTTATGGGAATTCATAATCCATGGAAGTATGTTAATAGCTCTGAGAAATCCTGTTTAATTTTGATTAATCCAATGTTTTTCAAAACTTTTTGCTCTCCATTAACATTTTTCGAATAATACCTGTTATCAGCCTGAAGGAACTAGAATGCTGGGAACTGAGCTTTGGGAAACACCAGAATTACCTGCATTCAATGGCGTTTGCTCAGGCCTCACTGACTTTGCAGCTTCTGCATAGAGGCTCACTTTTACTCTCTGGATCTTTCTTCTTTCTTGGCCTCTGTGACTTCCCTTAGTCTGATGTTCCTCGTACCACTGTGTGTCCTAGGCCTGGGTGTTCTTCAAAGTTCAGGCCTCAGCTTCCAGTTTTCATCTTCTTTTTAAAAACTCTCTTCCTTTGGTATTACATTCCCTCTCCTGGTTTCAATTATCATCCATACCTAGATTAAAAGAAAAAAATTCAGTCCCTAATACTTCTCCTAGCTTGAGTCCTGCATCTCAAAATGCCTCCAAAACATTTTCACTGCCACCTCAAATTCGACATGTCTACACTTCTCTTCCCACAATATGTGCCCCTTTCTGTGTATATACACAAACAATAACCAGTTACAGTTTATAAATTTGGAGAAAATCCCATTTTAATAACAATAAAGAAGATTAAATACTCAGGAATAAACATAATAAGAAATGTGAAAAACCTAGATGTGAAAAATTTAAAACACTCCTGAAAGCCAAAAATGTAGACTTGAACAAATGTAAAGACATTCTCTATTCCTGGATAGGATGAGTCAACATTATAAAGATGTCAGTTCTCCTTAAATCAGTGTATAGATTTAATGCGATTCCAATAAAAATACCAACAAGCTTTTTTTTATGGAGCAATATAAGTTGATACTGAAGTTCATGTGTAAAAATAAACATGCAAGAATATACAGGATAACATTCAAAATTTATGAGAAGAGAAAGACACTGAAGAAGATAAGTTACTTCATGTAAAAAGGAAGGAGGTTTTAAGAAAAGAAACATTTATCTGCTAACTTCTACAAAAGAAATGCAGGAACAATAAACCAGAAATAATGAGATTGGTTACTTATAGGGAGTGGATGAGAATGGGTAGAAAGAATGTGTACTATGAATGAGGGAGACTCTCATATACTACCACTTGCCACTCCTTGCAGACTCCAGCAGGAAGAAGCTTGCTTTACACCTCTGCAGAAGGTGGAAAGATTTTTCTCCTTCCCTAGCCAATGAGAAACCACTACACTCAGCCAACCAGAAGCTACCACCACCCTGAACTCCTGCTCCCCTCCAATAAACTTTTGTGGCAGACAGCCCCTCCTAACCTCCTCCTTTTCTCTGTAAAAGAAGATGGCTTCTCCTCTGTTCTCTAGATTTGTCTATGTATGGTTCACCATGGTTTGCATGTCCCGAACTGCAATTCCTCTGCTATTCCTGAATAAACTTAATTTTGCTAGCTAAACCACTTACCATTTTGTTTATATATGTTGATATATATATATATACATACATACAGATATATGTGTTGATATATTCACACACACGGATGAATAGTTTTAGAAATAAATATAGGTGTGTGTGTGCATGCGTTACCATACACACATTTATTTCCTACCTTTGTTCACTGAGTGGGTCTGAAAGCAATAAAAACCCAGTGGCATTGGGCATACCTAGCAACCAGATCTTGATTTCTAACTACCACTCCACTAAAAGAAATCAGGCTTCCTTAGAAAATGATTGATTCCATGGCTGGAGCAGGGAAAATACAAAATGAGCCTGGAACATCTTCTAGTGCTAGAAAATAAGGAAATGCTCAAAAAATGATAGAGCCATTTTGAAAAGACACAGGAATCAACTTGAAAGATCTACCAATAGCCAAATCTGGGGAAATTTGAGCAACAAAATAAACTATGATAGCTTTGGTTTATAACCAATAGAATAAAATTAATATTCATGAATCCATACTGATATAAATGAAAAATCAAATGAATAAATAAATAAATTTAAAAAAGAGGAGAAAGCACAGCCCTTTCTCGAAGTAGGATTCTATTTATAAATGCGAGAGGAAAGACAAAAGTAGAAAATCACCATTAGGCAAACATCAAAGTAGTAATTGTTGCAGGCAAGAACCATCAATGGGTATCAAAATTAGTGGACAGAAGTATGATCAGAGACAGGATTTTGTATAGTCTCAAAGTATCTTCCACAATGTACTTATCAATTACAAAATAAAATGTAACTGTGCAGTGGAGAAAACTCAGTATCTTAACCAATGATCAGATTGAACATGACCAGTAATAAGATGTATTGATGTCTACCCCTCATATGATGTATTGAAAAAGACACAACATCACTTCTGGGGGACTCTTGCCAAAAACTCATAACCTCAATTTATCATGGAAATATCAGAGGAATTCAAATTGAGAGACATTGTACAAGATAACTGAGCAGTATTTTTCAAAAGTGTCAATGTCATGGAAAACAAAGAAAAAGAAAACCGGAGAAACTGTCACATATTGGAGGAGACTAGAGACATGACAACTAAATGCATGTGAGAGCCTGGACCAGAAAAAGTAAGTTAGTAGGAAAACTGGAGAAATTAGTATAGGTCTGTAGATTCGCTAATGGTATTATATCACTGTTAATTTCCTGGTTTCAGTAATTTTATCATGTTTTATTTTACATTTACAAATGCACATACATTTTACAAATACATTACATTTACAAATACAATTTTGTATTTACATAAAATATAAAATTATATTTTTCTCTAAGATATTAACATTAGATAGAGCTGAATAAAGTTTATATGGGAACTCTGTACAATTTTTGTCACTTTTCTGTAAGTCTAAAATTATTCAAGACAATAGTTAAAAACAATTAGATAAAAGGACTTAACTACAGCTACTAGGAAGATATACTTCAATACTCAGGAATGGAAATTTTAAAAATACTGGGAAGGCTATGATACTAATTTTAATTTTAGGCTTGTTATTGTGTGTTTTAATCCAACTTACACTTTCCTTAATATGCTTTCTTACCACAAAATGATCAGGCAGTGCTGGTAAGCTTAAAGTGTTTTCCAGTGTGCCATTCTTTTTCTAAAAGCCTTATATCTTGCTGTTAACATACACTTCAACATGATGGACATTAAAGAAAAGTTGAAAGATATATTTTTAGCTTATCATAGGAATATATTGGCTACTTATATGACCTTTAAGTTGTTAGATACCAAAGTAAATTTATTATTATTAAAAAAAGTTCTCTTAGGTATCATCTTTTTTCATTCTGTCTTCATCGCATCTTAAGATACTGAGATTCGTTGTTTTTCACACTTGTGTTTATGTATGTGTGAAACTACATCTTTCTAGATACATTATATATGCAGGTTCTCTTTCTCAGATATGGGGGAGTTTAGCTACAAATCCTCTGGAGAAAACTGGATGAGGGAGTCCTGTGCAAAGAAGCAAAATTCTCTTATCCCTCCTTAGCTAGTGAAAGGCCTTCCTATTTGAGTTTTTAATACTTCAGCTTTAGATTACAGTTGAGATGCAACTAATGTGCTTTGAGTGCTCCTCATACAGTACTTTTTCTCATGATTTTGGAGTAGTAGCCTAACACTGCTGGTGTTATAAATACGACTTTAAACAAAGCAAAGGCAGTTATTCTTTGTGATTTTATAGTTGGAATTAGGTTCTTTACTGACAGTAATATACAGACAAAACTAAATAGAAGATCTCAGTAAAGTTCATGTGGGCTCATGCGAATGACCGGGTTCAACAGCAAAGAGAGGAATATTCAGTCACTTATTAAAAACTTTCCAGGAAGAAAATGGGAAACATTGCTGTGATTGGTGAGAAGTGCTGCTTTCCAATATTAGTTGCTTCTATTCCTTTTGAGTTCCTGTGTTTTATTTCTGGGATACTGTTTTAAAAAAAGGGAAGCTGGTAAGATACCAAATGTTTCATGCTGAAATTTGAGCTGACCAACAGCTTAAAATCGTTGCTTTTAATTTTGAGGAGTATATGGTGAGATGTTTTCATTTTATCTAGAAAGGAAAAAAATAATGAATTGCCATGAACAGAAGCACGTTGTGCCCCTGAGAGACTGTGAGGTTCACACATGTGCCAAAATAAGGTTGCTCGTTACCCCTGTGAAGGCTAAGATATTTGATGAGTTTTCAGGTTACTGAAGGTGCACTACGTACCAGCCTAAGGAGTTAATTTTCAGACATCTAATTTCAGAAAGACATTTGGTGTCCTGGCAAGGGCATTTCACTTACCCTGAAGAGTTGTGGTAGCTATGGCAACACAGCAACTTAAAATATTTCTTACGTCACATTGCCTGTGACTTTGAATGGGTTTGGACACTCATAACGCTTGTTACACTGTTGAAATGGCTTGTTTGCTTGTGCATCTTCTCAACTGGGTCCATCTCAATTAGATGGTAATTCAGAGCAGACACTGAATTTTGTTCACCATAGTATCTCCATGATCATGTTAAGGGCCTAGCATTACAAAAGGGGGGCCAATAATTACCTGATGAATGAATGAATGAGTGAATAAATCTCATGCTCTAATACAGATTCTGATTTGAAAAAAGGGCAAAGGAAAACAGTGGTGGCCATATTGATGGACATAATCTTATAGATGCCAACTTTATATCAGAGGTGACCTATTTTTCCATAATGAGAACCTTTTCCTCCAAGTGTCTCCAAGTGTTCAGGCGTCCTTTCAAATTTCTGCTGTCTTAGGCCCATTCTTTACCAGTTGTTGGTGACACACATGTTGTAGACACTCTTGCTTCAGGTTCCTTAACCACTTTCCTCTTCAGCTTTGTTTAAGGGTTATAAGGTAAAACATGAAAACTCAGACAAAGTTTAAAGTCAATGCCAAACCATCATCAAAAGCAAGAGTCTCTATAACTAGTCTACAAAGTTTGCTAGGTTCTCCCTATTCAATGCACCAATCAGTATTTGACGATAGGAGTCACGCTTTGAGATATATCTTGTCCAGGTGTGTGCAGCATTGACTAAGGACATGCAATCAAGCAGTAATGTATTTTGGATGTTGTTCTGTCTGCACGTGTTCTTCTCTCGCTACCGTAGCAGTGAATCTCTGCTATGGAACATGCAACTTGTTAAGGCAGGTTCTCAAGAGTATAATTAAGGCCGTGGAGACCTGTACTGTGAGGCCTGCATGTAGACAGGCCAGCGTGCTTGTCCTCCTAGTCACCTTCTAAAAAGTTCTACTCAGTGTGATAAAAACACTTTTTTCCTAAGTTGTAAAAGTGGTAGAAAATACGGCAGAAAGTTTAGAAGACAGCCAAAAGAAAAAAGATCAAAATCCCATCCCTATGTTGCGACAGTTTTACCACATATGAGAAATCCCACCCAGTTATTTTTGTGCATATTTTTACATCGTGGTATTCACAATAAAATACATTTCACTTTCTGCTCTTATTACTTAACATTGCATCATTCATATTTTCCATGTTTCCATGTTGTTATATTCACACATATTATTTATAGCTTCAGAAAGCGTATATCCTTGTTAGCCCGCTCTGGAAGGATAATATATACACCAAGGGATGAGACAATTGTGTGTGGGTTTTTCGTTTTGTTTTGCAAACCTGTAAGTTTACTGCTCTAGTGATTTAGGACTGAGTTAGCTTATTACATTTATGTAAAAGTAATTACTTTTCCGTAAGTATAATAATGTCATAATAAATATATATAAATAATAAATATAACTTGTTGAAGGTATCCTCAGCTCTTCCTTTTAGTTAACACAATCATCAGAATTTCTCTCTCTTTCCCCCACCTCAGAGACTGTAGTTAAGACGTCATTGCATTTTATTATCCCCTTTGTAGAAATAAAAAATACCAAAGAGGTTAAATGGCTTTTCTAGTTTTAAAACAAGTGGCAGCCACAGTGTAGCACTCTTGAGTCTTACTGTAGACTGTGGTACTATGGTTTTGGCTCCTAGCATCTTTTCTTCCATTTTTACTTCTTATAACACGTCCCATTTCTCCCTGGCCTGGTTGATCACTGAACCCATTCACTTGGACAAAATATTAATCCAGAGGTGAGAACATCCAAGCAATTATCATTCTTCCCTGGGATTGATTTAAGGAAGTTGGGGTTGCCCGACTAGGAAGGTGTTAAGTCGGTGCTGCTGGCAGCTATCTTTCCTGCCATCTGGGAGAAGGTGTGTCTTCAATTTAAAAAAAAAAAAAATGCTGAACAGAGATGAGAGGTGGTGAGACAGAGAGCTGAAGCACTAAGGTCCTGGTTCCTAGAGCTCTTCATTCAGTTCTGGGAATTACTCTCGTGTCTTTTCTGCCACTATGAGGCAAAAAACTTAAACTTTCTTATGTTAGGTTTAATTGTGTTTTTATAACTTGCAACCAGAGAAGTCCTAACTCATTCAGTTCCTGTAACTGTAGATAAGACATTTATCCACCACCAGTGAAGAGCACCCTCAGTAGATACGGTTAAGAGACTCAGCTCCCAATAATAATGTAAAGCTGTGAAAATGAGGTAACATACATATCCTGCAGAATATTTTGGAAATTAAGCATTTTCACTTCTTTTGATAACCAGTTAATGTTTGAAGAACCTAGGCCCAATAGAATCGATAATGTAGATAGTTCCCAAAGTGTAGGCCAATAGACTTGCAGTTCATATGAGGGTGTGCTAACCTAAAATGCAGGAGGGTGGGATCAGAAAGTGAGAAAGGGGTAAGAACCTAATAGTCCTGGATTGACCATGATTTCTTAGGAATTAAACAAAATGCGGGAAAGAGGGGTTGAGAGAGATAAGAACCAACGGCTGTCACATTTCTGTACCCTTTAAAAAAAAAATCTCTGTAATATATTAGATTGCTTATAGTTGCCTACAGTTCCATTGTTTTTAAAGAAGTAAAAACTGTTAACAGATGAACAGAAAAGCTCTGGTGCATAACATGGTTACCTTAGTGTTTTAAACTATATTAACACTCTATTTGGATTGATTGAATTCATCATAGTTAATTCTGTTGATGGGAGTTGGGGGGGGAACTAATTTGACAAAAAAGACCTGAATTTATTATATCATTGTTAAGTAAATAGTATAATTTTGAAGAAATCTCAGCCTCAAATTTTCTCTTGCAGGCATTTTTGAAAAAAGAAAATATTTACATTTAAAATATTAACATTCTGCTACAGAAAAACGAAATGAAGATAAAATGCCTTAGTACTTTAAGCTTAATAAAGCATATATTCATCATGATCACTATATATTTTTAATTTAACATGGTAATATAAAATCCAGATTAAGACTTGAAAATGACATTGACAGAACAGTTTTGCAAGAAAAGTGATTTTGTTAGGGCAAACAGTAAGGCTGTTAGCGTCATGCATTAATATTTTATTTTAAATAATTGTGTGATTATCCTTTTAGTAACATATGAATTCCCTAGCACTTTTGTTTTATGACCTCATTCTTAGAAATTCCAGTGGCTTGTTTTCTTGTATGTTCCCTAATTGTGGTGATCTTAAACAGATCTTCAGTTTTAAATCTGCCAGTTGTTCTAATACAGATGCATAAATATATTTTCTCCAGTTGGCTATTTATTACAAAGACAGCTTGTTTGTGGGCACCGTCAGGACATCTGCATTTTATTGGATTTAATTTTTAGTAATAAAGACCTCCCACATTTATAGATTCTTTCCAGCACAAATTAGCCTGTGTGGGAAGCAAAGAACTATCAGTCAGGGAGAAAATGTGAATCCATATGGTGCCAATGATTCTGTTTCCCTGGCTACAATGAAGAAAGAGTTGAGCGTAGACGGTTTCCCCTAGCAGATCTTTGTTTTTTTCTCAAAAGCTTGCTAGAACAGGATTGGTGTCAGTCCCAACGCAGTACCTTTCAGCCAGCCCAGCTCATCCATGTACCACGCATCAAGTCATAGACGCTCAACTGAAATATCGAGGGTGAATTCTCCTTTTCTTCTAATCTTGTTCTGTTTCTCTTACATGTGTGCCCAGTCCCTGGCTCTTGCCATTCTCTTCCATTTTGGGGCTCACCTCTGCCCTTTGTACTTGTTTTGGTTTTGCCAGTCCAAATCCTCAGCACTTTCTCAGGGCTTTGGTTCAGGTTCCCACACAGGGTCTATGATATGGAGAAATCTTTTAAAAAAAACGTGCTTGTGTCAAAAAGCAGTCAAAACATTCTATCTTCAGCTTTTTAAAGGTGACAAACTATACTTGGTAATAGAACTTGAACAGATGATGGCTATTCTTCACTTTTAAAAGTTATATATAATTCCCTGTTGTGAGAGAACAGACAGGAACTGAAAGTTTTTCTTTCGGTTGACACCAAAGTACCCGGAACAGTTCATTTCCCTTGGTCAATGTCATCCATGGGATGAGGAGGAAACTGGGCATAGCATGCATACACTTTACTATCAGTGTTAAGTCCTTCAGCACAAGAAGAAACCTATTATCTCTGCCTCTTGGCAACTCTTAATCTCAGCCAGAGAGAAGATGCTGCTTTTTTTTTTTTTTCCCGTGCGCGGGCCTCTCACTGTTGTGGCCTCTCCCATTGCGGAGCACAGGCTCCGGACGCGCAGGCTCAGCGGCCATGGCTCACGGGCCCAGCCGCTCCGCGGCATGTGGGATCTTCCCGGACCGGGGCACGAACCCGTTTCCCCTGCCTCGGTAGGCGGACTCTCAACCACTGCGCCACCAGGGAAGCCCGATGCTGCTTCTTAAACACTACTATGTTTATGTCTCCGTGAGATTTTGGTAAATTTAAATTTAGTTTAACAAGTTTCCTAGCTGTAGAAGGTGATACAAATATTGATGACTTATCCTTAAAAATTTATTATCTAGTACAGTGGGTAGAACTGTGTTCCCTACCCCCCACCCCCAATAAGATATGTACACATTTCTAAACGCTGGTACCTGTGAATGTGACCTTAGTTGGAAATAGGGTCATTGCAGATGAAACCAGTTTAAGATGAGGTCATACTGAATTAGGGTGGGCCCTAAGCCAATGACTGGTGCCTTATAAGAAGAGGGAAATGTGCCCACATAGACACAGAGGGAGAACACCGTGTGATGACGGAGGCAGAGATTTGAGTGATGTGTCTATAAGCCAAAGAAGGCCAAGGACCGATTGCTGGCAACCCCCGAAAGCTACAAAGAGGAATTCCCTAAGAATTCTTCCCTGCAGCTTGGAGAGAAAGCATGGCTCTGTTGACACCTTGATTTCAAACTTGTAGCTTCCACATTTTTGAGAGAATAAATTTCTACTGTTTTTAGCCACTCAGTTTGTGGTTATCTGTTATGAAACTACTGCACTAGTTAAGGAGGCAGAAATGTGAACAATAAACTGTCACACAGTTTTAGAGACCTATGGAAGCGTAAAGAAAGGAGACATTGCTTTCTAAATGTCATGGGCAATAATTTTTGGAACATCAGGTTTCTTTGCAGAAACTTAGTAAGCTATCTGACTTTTAAATGTACTGTGTGATTCTTTTTTTATTGAGGTATGATTGACATACAACATTGTATGAGTTTCAGATGTACAGCTAAATGATTCCATGTTTGTATGTACAGTTGCAAAATGATCACCACAATAAGTCTAGTTAACAGTCTGTCACTATACATAGTTACAGAAGTTTTTTCTTGTGATGAGAACTTTTAAGATTTAGCAATTTTTAAATATGCAATACATTATTGTTAACTATGGTCACCACGATGTACATTATATCCCCTTGACGTATTTTATAACTGGAAGTTTGTACCTTTTGACTCCCTTCAGCCATTTCACCCAATACTTACACCCCGCCTCTGGCAACCACCAATCTGTTCTCTGTATCTATAAGCTTTTTTTCTTTTCTTTTCTTTCTTTCTTTTTTTGAGATTTCACTTATAAATGAGATCATATGTTGTCTTTCTCTGACTTATTTCAGTTAGCATAATGCCCTCAAGGTCCATCCATGTTGTTGCAAATGGCAAGATTTCATTATTTTGTATGGCTGAATAATACCCCATTGCATGTATAAACGAGTACCACATCTTCTTTATCCATTCATCTGTTGATGGACACAGGTTGCTTCCAAATCTTGGCTATTGTAAATAATGCTGTGAACATGGGGGTGCATATATCTTTTCGAGTTAGCATTTTCCTTTCTTCAAATGAACACCCAGGATTGGAATTGCTGGTTTGTATGGTAGTTCGATTTTTAATTATTTTGAGGAAACTTTATACTGTTTTCCATAGTGGCTACACCAACTTACATTCTCATCTACAGTGCACAAGTTTCCCTTTTCTCCATATCCTCACCAACAATGTTATTTCTTGACTTTTTGATGATAGCTGTTCCAACAGGTGTGAGGTGTATCTCATTGTGATTTCGAATTGCATTGCCCTGATGATTTGTGATGTTGAACTTCTTTTCATGTTGGCCATCTGTATGTCTTCTTTGGAAAAAAGCCTGTTCAAGTTGTCTGACCATTTCTATTTTACTTTATTTTATTTTATTTTGGCTGCACTGCACAGCTTGTGGGATCTTAGTTCCCTGACCAGGGATTGAGCCTGGGCCCTGAGCAGTGAAAGCACAGAGTCCTAAACACTGGAATGCCAGGGAATTCCCTCTGCCCATTTTAAAATCATATTTTAAAAAATATTGAGTTGTATGAGTTCTTTATGTATTATAGATATTACCCCCTTAACAGCTATATGATTTGCAAATGTTTTATCCCATTCAGTAGGTTGCCTTTTCATTTTGTTGATTGTTTCCTTTGCTGTGCAGAGCTTCTTAGTTTGATGTAGTCTCACTTGTTTATTTTCACTTTTTTTTTTTTTTTTTTTGCGGTATGGAGGCCTCTCCCTGTTGTGGCCTCTCCCGTTGCGGAGCACAGGCTCCGGACGCGCAGGCTCAGCAGCCATGGCTCACGGGCCCAGCCGCTTTGCGGCATGTGGGATCTTCCCCAACCGGGGCACGAACCCGCGTCCTCTGCATCAGCAGGCGGACTCTCAACCACTGCACCACCAGGGAAGCCCTATTTTCACTTTTGTTGCCTTTGCTTTTGGTATCAAATCCAAAAAAATCATCACCAAGATCGATGTCAAGTTGCTTACTGCCCATGTTTTCTTCTAGGAGATTTATGGTTTTAGGTCTTATATTCAAGTCTTTAATCCATTTTGAGTTAATTTGGTGTATGGTGTAAGGTAGCGGTCCAGTTTTATCCTTTGCATGCAGCTGTCCAATTTTCCCAGTATCATTTATTGAAGAGATTGTCCTTTCTCCACTGTATATCCTTGGCTCCTTTGTCATAAATTAACTGACATATACATTGGTTTATTTCTGAGCTTTCTATTCTGTTTTATTAATCCATGTGCCTGTTTTTATGCTAATACCATTCTCTTTGGATTACTACTGCTTTGTAATATAAATAGTTTGAAACCAGGAAGCATGATGCCTCCAGCTTTGTTTTTCTTTCTCAAGATTACTTTCGCTATTTGGAGTTTTTTGTGGTTCCATACAAATTTTAGAATTGTTTGTTCTATTTCTGTGAAAAATGCCATTGGAATTTTTATAGGGATTGCATTGAATCTGTATATTGCTTTGGGCATTATGGACATTTAAAAAATATTAATTCTTCCAATCCATAGCACAGAATATTTTCCATTTATTTGTGTCTTCTTCAATTTTTTAAAATCAATTATTATTATTTTTTATGTTTATTTATTTATTTATTTTTGGCTGCGTTGGGTCTTCGTTGCTGCGCACGGGCTTTCTCTAGCTGCGGCGAGTGGGGGCTACTCTTCGTTGTGGTGCGTGTGCTTCTCATTGCGGTGGCTTCTCTTGTTGCGGAGCATGGGCTCTAGATGAGTGGGCTTCAGTAGCTGTGGCATGCGGGCTTAGTTGCTCCGCAGCATGTGGGATCTTCCTGGTCCAGGGCTCTAACCTGTGTCTCTTGCATTGGCAGGCCGATTCTTAACCACTGTGCCACCAGGGAAGTCCCTATTTTATTATTTTTGATGGAATTGTAAATGGGATTGTTTTCTTAATTTTTCTTTATGACATTTTGTTGTTACTGTATGGAAACAACAGATTTCTATGTATTTATTTTGTATCCTGAAACTTCACTGAATTCATTTATTAGTTTAAAGTGTTTTTGGTGGTCTTTAGGGTTTTCTACATTTAATATCATAGCATCTGCAAATAGTGACAGTTTTTCTTCTTCATTTCCAAACTGAATTTCTATGATTTCCTTTTCTTGCCTAATTGCTATGGCTTGGATTTCCAATTACTGTGTGATTTAAAATGAGTCACCTCATCACTCTGAACCTGTTTATCATCAGTGAAAGAGGGGCTTTGGCCCTCCAGATGATCTCTGAAGTCTGTTTCACTTGTAATATTTCATTCCTCTAAATCTGTAATATAGTCTGAGTTTTCTTGAATTGTTTATGTATAATTTAAAAAGTTATTAGGTTAAGGGGTAAAAAGTCACCTATGGGATTTAGGTGTCTCCACTTCCTGCCCCTCTTACCCCTGAAAGGGATGAACTGAAGTGTGTGACTAGAGTATTTTATTCCCCAAGATGAGCTTCATTTCAGGTGTACAGAGATGAAGGGCAAACTTTTAGCTTAGGTGCTGCTCAAGCCGCCTTCTCTCTGGCAAGCATGTTTGAATAAAGAAATAAACACTAACGTCTGTCCATGGACTAATCAACCTAACAGTATAGTTGAACAGAGGAAATTAATGTGGGTTTGAATCTGGGCTTGAGTGGACTCCCTGCGCAGGCAGTTTAAAATCCCTAAGCCTGTTTCTTTATCTGTAAAACGGCAATAACATCATCTTATTGGTCATCTAGAGGATGACATGAAATAGAATACTGTACATATTTTTTAAGTGCCTAGTATCCAGTGGACACTTAAAACTGTTACTTGCCTTGATGATATCCCTTATTTGTGGAATCTAAAAAATACAACAAATATTGTATTTGTGAATATAACGAAAAGGAAACAGACTCACGGATATAGAGAACAAATTAATGGTTATCAGTGGCAGGGGGTAGAGGCAATACAGGGGTGGCGGAGTGGGAGGTACAAACTACGGGGTGTAAGATTAGCTACAGGGATGTACTGTATCAATACAACACGGGGAATATAGCCAATATTTCGTAATAACTGTAAATAGAGTTTAACCTTTAAAACTTATATAAAAAATAGAATTAAAAAAATCACCAACCTATACAATTAAGAGCAAACAAATGCTTGTTGTTTGAAACGACTTTAAAAAAAAGTTACTTGCTTACAAAATCCTCGCTTAGAAAGGAAACTGAAAACCTCTGGGGTACCCCCGCCTTCCGGGTAGGCTGGAGTCGGGAATCAAACACCCTTCTCCCCTCTCCCTCCCCTCCCCCTGCCCACCGGCGGCCCCCAGCGGCCAGGAGCCCGGAACAGCACCGCCGGGAGGAGTCAGAGGCGGGGCCGGCGGAAGTGCTTGCTCGCCGCTGTCAGCTGCGCCGGAAGTTCCTGGCCTGGCCTGGAGGTAACCTTAGGGTCTTCGCCGCAGGAGCAGGCACGGCCGCCGCGGGGGTGGGCTTTGCTAGTCCGAGCCTCAGCCGGTGCCAGGTCTGTTAGGTGCCAGGAATCGCCGGGGTGCGCAGGAGTTCGCTGAGGTTCCCGGGGAGTAGGAACCGCGGGCGCAGGGCCGCCCAGCCGACATGTCTCTAGTGGCAGAAGCCTTCGTCTCGCAGATCGCAGGTAGCGTGCATGGCCGCGGACCCGGACGGAGGCGGGGACCGGCGTGGGGCAGTCGTGGGGAGCACTGTGGGCTTTAGGACTGCAGGTTTCCTCCAGCCTTGCAGCATTAGACGCTGAACCCAGGCCTGGGGATGGAGGTGGGCACTGACTACCAGCCGCATCTCATAGATGAGAAAACGGAGGGGGAGAAATTTGGCCAAGGTCACCCGGTAGGACTGGGAGTTCCATCTGTCTTTCCTGGGCACGGCTTTGTCCAGCTGCCCACTGGGTCTGGCCGTGTTGGGGTGCGTGGAGAACGCCGTGGGTTGGAATTAAGGTAGGGACGTGGCCACAGGGGCAGGGCTTCCGAAGGCTTCAGTGATTAAGTATGGGGGCAACCTCGGTGTGGGACCTGAAGTTTAAGGTGATTGTCAGTAGTGAGTCGCCATTGTCATTTGAGTGGCCACCGAAGTTTCCTCTCCGAGCAGCACAGTATTATCATTTGTTACGTCTCTAGGATTCATTGACACATTTTTAAGTCTACATGAATTTTTTGAAACACCTTTGACTTGACGGACTGAACATGACTGATGTAAATAGATTTATAATGTATTTCTGTTATCGAGGTTCTTATTTACTGTAGTGAAAGAAATTACATATTGTTGAGAAAGTGAGGAGACTATTGTAGGTGTAGGTTGATGGGTCATAGTTAATCTTTAAATGGAGTTAATCTTAAACAGCCTAGCAGTATTCTCACGGTGAGTATGGTAAATATTCAGTCACGAGGATAAATAGGGACATTTACAATAAGGTAGTATTTTTGAAATGGAAAGTACTGAATGTGTTACAGAATTTGCCAAAATGTTTTTCATTGCATTTGTGTGAACATACACTTCTTTTTTTCCTTTTTTCACTTAAAGACTGTTTTCTAAAAGAGAGGGAAGCTCCCACTAGATTGCAAGCTTCATGAAAGCTGGGATAATACTTACTTTGTCTCTAGTATCCTTTTTTCTTTTTAAAATTTATTTATTTATTTTTGGCTGCCTTGGGTCTTCATTGCTGCGTGAGGGCTTCTCTCTAGTTGCGGTGAGTAGGGCCTACTCTTTGTAGCGGTGCGCAGGCTTCTCATTGCAGTGGCTTCTCTTGTTGCAGAGCACGGGCTCTAGGCATGTGAGCTTCAGTAGTTGTGGCTCGTGGGCTCTAGAGCGCAGGCTCAGTAGTTGTGGCACACGGGCTTCGTTGCTCCGCAGCGTGTGGCATCTTCCCGGACCAGGGCTAGAACCCCTGTCCCCTGCATTGGCAGGTGGATTCTTAACCACTGCACCAACAGGAAAGTCCCTGTCTCTAGTATCTTGAGGACCTGTCAGTTGGTGCTCAGTAAATATTCGTGACCTGAATCAATGAATAATCTTGAGATTTCAAACAACGATTATTTCTATTTATACCATTTATGTTTTAAAAAATTAGATCATTAATTTAATTTAGATTGCTGCTATGTTAAAATATTTCAGTGTATGCTGATATTAGTATACTGTATTCCCTAATGTGTGATTTCTTTTAAAGAAAAAATGATGAATATCTTTTAGTAAGCTTTTAATAAGTTTGGAACTTTGCTTCCATTAGTGAAATTTAAGAATTTCTAGGAATTTTATCAGTCTGTCATCTTAGCTTTTTGGAGTGATCACTCTAGGAGGAGGCGTTTATAGATGGATAATTCAATAAATGGTGTTGGGACAACTTGTAAGTCATAACATTGCTAGAATAAATTCCAGATGAATTAAAGATTTAAGTGTAAAATAAGAACAAAAACCAAATTGTAATAAAATAATTAGGAAAAAATATAGGAGATATAGCGTAGGAGGCCCAAGCAAGACACAGAATTCAGAGTTCATGGAAGAAAAAAATTATGGATTTTATTGCACATAAATTTAAAAAGCTTTGTACAATGAGAGACATAAGTTTCTACAAATTAAGAAAAAGACAGTCCAACAGAATCAAAGATAAAGGACAGGAACAGGCAGTTCACAAAAGGGGAAATGCAAATCAGCAGTGAAGGTATGAAAAGATGCTCTCCACTAATTTCCACTCAGTTGGACCCTCAAAGTATTGGTGAGTCTGTAAGAAATCACTGCCTTTTGGGAACTTAACATAGCAATATTTATTTAAATGCTGTTACTTGACCCAGAAATTCTTCTTAATGAGATTTATCTGATAGAAATAGAAGGACCAGTATTTAAAGAAATATACAACAGTAATAATTGTGGTATTATTTGTAATAGCAAAAACCCAGAAATGTCCTAAGTTATGGCATGCCCACATTATTACAGATACTAAAAATTAAGAGGTATATCTGTTAAATGTATTGGCTTGAAAACTCTGATTATCTTAAGTAAAAACAAGTTATAGAATAGTGTATGTGTGTATATGTATATAGTATGAACCCACTGTCGTTAAATAAACGAACCCTGTATAAACATGTATATGTAAGCAAAGAAAAATGTAGAAGAATATTCAACTAATTTTAACTAGTAATGTCAGGGTAATAAGGTTAGGATGTTGGTGGAGTGAGAATATTTTACTTTTGAATTTAAATGGTTCTAATTTTAAAAATTTGAAAGATTATATTTTGGCAACAGCGAAAAAAGGGTGGCTATACCAATAATTTATATGAAACCTTGTATTTGACTTGTAAGTGTGACTCAAATCTAACAACTAATCACAGCAGTCTGCTTCTGGCAGTAATAACGGTGTTCTTGGAAGAGATCAACCTCAAGAGATTAGAGATATATATCTACATAGTCCCGTTATAACTTAATAAGTAAATGTGAATCTGTTTTTGTAGTTGAGAGCTCTGTTTTTTAATGTGTTTAACACTTTGCTTATTATTCTTTCTTTCAGTGGGCCAACAAACTGGTATTTCTTTTGGAAACATTTAACGACATCTTACATCTATCTGTGCTATTCATGAAGTGCCTTCCTTGAGAACCTCATTCTTAAGGACATCTTTTTGAAAGCCTTCTCTGAACTCCCCCATTTAAATGAACCTTCTGTCGCTTTACCACTAGTGTATCCCTCACCAAGTCCTCTCAGTTCTTACTCCTTATTATGACTCAGTAGCTATTCTGTCCATCTCCACTGCTATATTATTACCTTAGTTTACAGCTTTGTTATTTCTTGCTTGGATTACTGTAGTAGTGTCTGAATAGGTTTTCCTGCTTTCAGTCTGTTCTCTTTCTAGTACAGCCTCTACACTGCAAAGCCCCTGTGGGTTTTTGTCTGTTTGTGTTGTTTTATTTTTATTTTCCTAAAATGCAGATTTAACTCCTCTTGTTTTAACACCTCATTGGTTCCCCACTGTCAGTAGACTGGAGTGAGGCATACAAGAGCCTCCGTGAGTTATTCCAAGTCTGTCTCTCCAGCCTCATCTCTCATCACCCCTTTCCTTGAACTCTTGCCTTTCTAAACTATTAGTAAATAAATAAACTATTAGTAGTGTCCATTTTTGGCAAATGTTGCCTTTTCCCTGAACTGTCCACTTTGCTTGGATAACTCCTGTTTGTCCTTTAAGACTCTGAGCACATTTTAGCCTGTAAGTCTACCTGACATTTTTTTCCTGTGTAATAAGAAAGGTTTATTGTTTTTTTTCTTTTTTTCTCATAATAAAAATGATACATTACTACTGTAGAAAATGAAAACAATCCAAAAGAATACAAAGTAAAAATCACCTAAAATCATAAATTTAAAATCTCATCCTCATCATTAAAACTTTGGTGAACAAAGCTACCTCATTTACTCTCCCTACAAATAAAAAAAATGAACATAAATAATATATAATATGATTACTTTTTTGTAATCTGTTTAGTCATGTAGCATATCGAGATCTCCTTCCATGTCTATGAATGGACTGACATATATATCATCATTGTTAAATGGTTGCATTAGTATTTCACGGTAATGAAGAAATCATAATTAGCTTATCTAGTCTTATTATGATGGGTATTTGGGTGTTGTATTAATTCGGCCTGAGAAGCAGAAGTGGTAGGAGCTCTAGCGCTACTTCTAGCTCTGTATACACTCACACACACACACACACACAAACACACACCCCTCATGCACGCACGCACGTGGAACTGGCTTATGCTGTTGTTGTGGGGTTGGCCAAGCAAATGCTAAGTCCAAAGGCAGACAGCCCTGAAGGGGGTCCAGGAAGAGGAGGGAGCACGTGCCACAGGTGCTGCTTGCAGGGCCCGAGCTCAGGGAGGACTTAGGTCCTCTGTTGGTAAGTTGGGCCCACCCAGGATAATCTCCCTTTTGATTAACACAAGGTCAGCTGATCCTGGACTTTAATTATATCAGCAAAATCCCTTCACAGCAACGCCTAGATTAGTATTTGAATAACTGGGAGATGTTTGCTACAAAATGGCTGTTGCCTCCCTTCTGTCTTCCCAACACCTGCTGGAGGATACCCCTTGTAGCTCACCCTAATAAACAGTAGAAAGGGTATTCTGGCAGATGTAGTTCAGTCTAGCCAGTTTCACGTACCTCAAAACCATCACAGGTGTATATGACTTTGTAAACAGTGCTTACAAATACATATTTGTGTATCTGAGTAGTTTCTTTGGATAAATTTCTTAAAGTGGGAGAGAATTTTGAATTTTTCTTTTAACTCAGTGACATGGAAATAAATGGTAACTTATGATTTTGAATTAATAGCTTGGATCTCTAGATAATGATATGCTAGATTAAGAACTTTAAAAAGAGGATGAAAATAGTCCTGGATATTGAGTGGTTTTCAAAATCTTTTGTAATAGCGTATGTATTTTAAATTTTAACTTGTTTTTTTAACTGGCAAAATTTTCCAATACATTAGTCGAGTTTCAGGTTAAAAAAAATTATTTTTTTCAGATAGTTGGGTAGGCACATATCCTGGGGAAGGATTGAGTATTCCCATTTGGGTTGTATGACCATATTTGGAGTAGTTACTGTAGCCGAAAGGACAGAGTACTGTGAAGGACAGGCCTGACTCACTTGCCCATCTCTTTACCAGGAGCGACTCCAGTTTTTAGGGCTCCACAGTGCCACCAGATACACGCAAAAAGCTTAGAGAGGTGCTGAGCGCTAAACTGCAGGAATCTCTTACAGTGTTGATCACTTCCTTCACCTTGCTTTCTTCCTGTGGACTTGGAAGTGAGAGTCAGACCTGGGTTCTTATTCAGCTACTTGCTAAATGTGTGACCTTGGGCAAATTACTTGCCTTTTTAAGCCTCAGGTTTCTTATTTGCAAAGTGGTAAAGATAATTATAGATTATTTAAGGAATAGATGACAAAGGATAGAAAATGCTTGGCATTGTGTCTGGGACATAGTAAGCACTCAATAAGTGTTCATTAATATTATTTTTAGCTCATTTACCTATCAGTTTTTCTCTTTTACTGGACTTTGCTTCTGTCTTCCTGTGTGAAGATATAAGTTTGGTAAAGCTTTTAAAATTACCTATAAATAGGGCTTCCCTGGTGGCGCAGTGGTTGAGAGTCCGCCTGCTAATGCAGGCGACACGGGTTCGTGCCCCGGTCCGGGAGGATCCCACATGCCGCGGAGCGGCTGGGCCCGTGAGCCATGGCCGCTGGGCCTGCGCGTCCGGGGCCTGCGCGTCCGGAGCCTGCGCTCCGCAGCGGGAGAGGCCACAACAGTGAAGGGCCTGCGTACCGGAAAAAAAAAAATTACCTATAAATAGAATACATAATTTATTTCAATAATATAAAACATCTATAAACAGTTACTTTTATTAAAATTACTCCTGTAATAAATTATTATAAGATATTTGTTTCAAGATTATACCTTTGATAAGTTCCAACCATATTTATCTTCATTATATAATTGGATCTTCAGTATAGGTCATAGGTATAAATACTCTGAGACTTTTTCAGTGGTGATTTGTTTGTTAGCATTGCCAAAAGGTTTTAGCCTTAAAAACTTAGCTGCTAAGTATCTGGTTGATGATAAGAGCAAGCGTCCTTTTTTTTTTTTCCTTTTCTGCGGTACGCAGGCCTCTCACTGCTGTGGCCTGTCCAGTTGCGGAGCACAGGCTCCGGACGCGCTGGCCCAGAGGCCATGGCTCACGGGCCCAGCCGCTCTGCGGCATGTGGGATCCTCCTAGACCGGGGCACGAACCCGTGTCCCCTGCATTGGCAGGCGGACTCTCAACCACTGCGCCGCCACCAGGGAAGCCCCTAAGCGTCCATTTTTGACCGACTGTGCTAGATGATATATTGATACATAGTTGCTAGTATTAACAATTTGATCATGTTAGGCATTTTTCTTGTTTTATGGATGAGGAAATTGAAACTCTGTTAGGTAATAGAGTATAAAGGTTAGGAACAAGGCCATTGGAGTGAGACAACTGAATTCTAAGCTCAGTTCTGCTCTCTGTTTTATGATCTTGGGCAGAGCTTTCTAGGCCACAGTTTCCTTATTTGTGAAAAGGGGATAGTATATTTTATAATGTATTCTAATCACCGAGGGTAGTACATGGTATGTTCAGTATGTGGTAGTTTGTTACTGCTTTTGTTCCCTAGGTGCCTCTGAGGATGTTACCTTTGTACTGTTATCCCTTTACCATTTTGGTCAGCAAAATATCCAAAGTGTCTTTATTTTTATTAATTTCTATACCATCGTTTCTGAATGATCTTATTACTTCACTAATGTGTTGATATAGTTTAAGCATATTAGTTAATTTCATCATACTATGATTATTAATCTTTTGAAATCAGGACAATATCTGTTCTGTTCTTTATTTAGAAGCTCTGTAAACTATGTAAAGGATGAAAAAGAAGACTTGGAATATTTCATTTATCTCATTGTGGGCATGCAGGTGCTTAATTATTTAAATTTATTATTAATTTCATTCTCGCAGTTGCATTAATTTATGGTATGATCTAGGAAAGTAGTTTTATAGGTTCCATGGCACCGATATATAAGCATTTTGAAAGTAAGTATAATCAATATAGGCATGTTTAAAAAATTTTGTTTTTATATCAGTAATAAAGTGCTTTTTATTCCATCTTTCTTCCACATGAATACTGGGAAATTTGGACTTTGAAAGCATCTCAGAAGCGTCTTAGAGGCCCAAAGTGGAAACTATGGGTTAAAGGTCCTTTGTAAGATAGAAGTGATGCTATTGCTCACAAGATATATTAAGAGTGAAGAAAATGATAGTCAAGGCTCTTACATCTGTATATCTAATATCTAATAATTGCAACAGATATTTGAAAAAATACAATGCGTTCAATTCTTTTGCTCTTGAAAATAAAGATATTTTGTTAGTTATTTGTAGTCCACATTCTGAGGATTCTCCAGTATTGAGGGAGGCACGGAGGAATTATTGAGAGGTTATTGAAGTGGCCATTACATTTCAGAGAATCTTTTTTCATTTGTATTAGTTGTATGAATAGACTCATACCGTAGTGCTTATCACCTTGGCACATATAAAGTTGATATTGAAGGGGCAGATGGAGAAGCAAAACAAAGACAAAATAGGTTATACTTTAGATTAGAGGCAAAATACAGTTTATTGACAGCAGTGTGACCTATTTTCTTTTATCATATGAAGAGGTTGAAAACCAAATTCTTAAAGACAATGTTTATTTCCTTTTAGAAAACTTTGGTATGCTGTTAAGATCACTTGGAACGCTTGTTTTTGATCTCGTATAATAGTCCATATTAAGCATAATGTGAGTTTTGATTTTCTTGTGTGCTTCATTAACATTCTGTACTCTGAAATTACATGATTTTTCATTTTTAACTTAAAAGATTTTGGTGATGTATGCCCCATAAAATTTGTCAGTCTTTCTTCTGTGAAGACTTTTTTTTTTTTTTGCGGTACGCAGGCCTTTCACTGTTGTGGCCTCTCCCGTTGCAGAGCACAGGCTCAGGACGCGCAGGTTCAGCGGCCATGGCTCACGGGCCCAGCTGCTACGCAGCATGTGGGATCTTCCCCGACCGGGGCACGAACCCGTGTCCCCTGCATCGGCAGGCGGACTCTCAACCACTGCGCCACCAGGGAAGCCCCTTCTGTGAAGACTTCTGAGTTATTAATGTTAGCTCAAGCCTTTCATATATGAGTGAAAATTGAAAGAAAACATCAAACTTCTTAACATTTTTCAAACATTTTTGATATTTCTTGATAAGTAGTTTTCAGATGGGCTGAAGATGTCACATGAAGATGAGATATTAAATTCAGGCTTCTCATTTTTTGTTCAAAGACAGAAGTTATAATATTCAGCAAATCCAGCCACAGACATTTATGTGTAGAAGTTTCTGCCTTGCCAGTAAGAGAAATGCACATTTTAATTTTTTATTGCTTTGTAAATGATCCTGTACTCTATTCTTGAACACTTCTTATTTTTGTACGCTCTATAAATGAATCATGGTTTTGAACTTTCCTACATCAGTAATAAAAATGAAATTTGATTGGTTAGTAATAAAGAAGGTTCTTTTCATAAGAACAATCATTTTGTCATGGCAATTCCCGTTAACTGTAACTGCATTAGCAAAATAGAAACCGTAAAAAGCATTTCATTATGCTTGTACACTTAGCTATGTTTTTGTACTGATTATATATATATATATATTTTTAAACATCTTTATTGGGGTATAATTGCTTTACCATGGTGTGTTAGTTTCTGCTTTATAACAAAGTGAATCAGTTATACATATACATTGATTATATATTTTTATCTCTAAGAACTTTTATAAACCAGAGAAGTTTCTTCATGGCTTAACCTGAGATGTTATCATTCCTAATTTGGTTAGATGGTTTTATTTCTAGACTTACAGCAATTTTTTGCTGTCAGATATCTTTTAGGCTTTAGATAGCAAAAGACCTGCTTGTATTTTCCACAGAATATGTCTTTAGGTTGCGTATCTAATTTGCATTAGGTGCTCTGCTAAGTGCTGGGGTACAAAAATGAGTAACAGTTGTTGCCTTTGGTGAACTTATATTCTTGTGTTGGTCAGATCCATTGAAACAAATACAAAGTGGTGTATCCTGTAATAGAAATGCTAATTTACTGAGCCTTTTACCTCACTTCTCTCAAACTGAATTAGGGGTGTTAGATATTTAGTGAACATCTCAACTCCTCTCCCTGCCCCTCACCTTCTGTCTAGCGCACTTGTGATTATTTTTTTTACCCGGTTCATATTTCGTCTCCTCTCGTGAATTCTTTCCTGTTTTCCTCAAGCTGATTGTTATTTCTTCAAGAGGATTCCTGTAGTGCTTTATACATCCCTCTGGTCTGATGCTTATATTAATAACTGCTACTGAGTACATTCTGTGAGCTTAGAGACTGTATATGGCATTTACGTAGTTTATCTAATTTTATTCTTCCAAGAACCTTACAAGGTAGATGATATTTCCCGTTTTTACAGATGAAGTAAATGAGGCAAGAAGAGGCTATGCAACTTGGCTAAGGTCACTTAGGCAATAAGTTGTAGAGTTGGGAGGGGAACCCGGGCATGTCTCACTTCAAGACTTATGTTTTTTCCCTACACCACCTGTATTCATTTATTGTATTGTAAATGGTTATGTGCATCTCAGTCACCTCTTCTCACTTCCTCTGCTCTGTGCCCCCCACCCGCTCAACAAAATTAGATCTTAGAGAGCAATGGCAGTTTTATATTCATCTTTGTCCATTTATCATAGTCCCTGGTACATTTTCCAAGTTTAATAACCTATGGTTGTTTAGTTAAGTGCTTTAATATATTTTTTTTAGCCTCTCTGAGGATTTTCTATCCCTGTGCTTCTGTTCATGAAGGGATTCTGTGATGGTTGGTCTATGTTATCTTATTTCTTGTTTGTTTTTTCCTTTTTTTTTTGTTGTTGTTCTTGGGGAATCTGGCAATTCTGCCAAGACTTCTGCAGGTATAACAACAGATCAAATCCTCTGTAGGGAGTCATCTGTTTCACGGCTAGCTGAGAGGAGTGAGGGAGGAGGAATAGAGAGTTCTTTGGTTACCTAGCTTGATATGAGAGAGTGAGTATATGTCACGTACTAGAAAAGGGCAGATACTTAAAATAATAGGTACTATTGTTACAGTGATTGTAATTGGTTTAGAGTAGTGGAGAGGATTGTTTCTTAGTTGGAGGGACATTTATTTTCCATTTTCTAGGATTAGATTTAGAGAACCATTAAATCTTGAAGGTTAACACTGTTAACAATGTTGAGGTCTGATACTTGTGTGGGACTGTTTGTCTTCTCTCTGTTTTTTGGCCAGATACTGCACTTTTAATCTTAACCAGCTGTTTTTGCATAGTTCTGCTATCGATCTCATATTCATCTCTATTTCTGAGAAAAGTTCAGACACAGTGTCAGTGTTTCCTCTTTTATGAATTACAGATTACCATTTTTAAAAAGAGAATTCAAATTTTGAGCCCTAGCTACAAGGTTCATATCTATTCATAGTCACCTGGGGTTGGCCTGCTGTTTATTGGAAATTAATGAAAAATGGTGGATCTTTTTTATAATGGGGTGAAGTCTAAATATAACCATTTGAGAGGATGACACATGAATCCTTACTGAGAATGGAAGGTTTTCAGTTTAACTTGTATTCATTTTAGCCTGAGTTATTGGCTTGCTGATGCTGTGAATTTGTTTTCTTCACCCTTGTTAACCTCCAGAAGTTTGTCAGTTTTATGAAATTGATCCTTGAATACTATTTTGAAATTGATCTCTAGTGTCACATAGATAGGTTCAGATGGCTCACGTTCAAGTCTCATAACTACTAACTTAATTTTACTTTCCTTATTGATTACATCTAATGGAAAAACTATCATTTAACCACTTTTTGGTTCCAAAGCAAGTGCAGCCTCAGTTCATTAGTCTTAAAAGCTTATTCTGGAACACTATTAAATTGCAGCATGTTACTAAAGCATGTTTTAAAACATGGCTTTAAGCCATATCCACAAATACTTAAGTAGAATAAGATGGGTAAGAATCTTCTTGAATAAAATTAATCTACATAGATCCTTACTGCCACATTCTATGAGGCAAATGAATAAAAGGGGTGAAAAGAACTTAATCTTATTTGAAGTGTACTCCATGTCCTGTGGACAGTACTTTTTTTTTTTTGTGATGGTGGTCGCAGACCATCTGCATCAGATTTACTGGAAGTGTGTGTGGCAAGTTTGGATTCTTGGCCCTCGTTTCTACAGTATCAGAATATCTGAGTTTAGGGTTTGGTGGAAATATGCAATTTTACAGAGTTCCTTAGCGGATTCATGTACATTAATGGTTGAGAACCATTGTTGTAGGATGATTGTAATTTCTTTAATTATAATTAATTAATTATTATAATTATTACCTAAGAACGTTTATTTGTGGGCTTTGTAAGAAGTTAGCTAATACAGTTCTGTGTTCATTGAATCCGGAGCCAGACTACCTGGGTTCAAACCCTGGCTCTTGTCACTTACTAGTCACTGTGACTTTGGCAAATTACTTATGGTTGTTCCTTAATTTTCTTATTGTAAAATAGGGATAATAATAGTAGTGTCTACCTCATAAAGTTGTTGTGAGGTAGTTACTATGTCAGGCACTTAAGTGCACAATAAATGCAATAAGTCTTTTAAAATCTATTTCAGTTTTACTGAGGTATAATTTATATACCCTTTTAAAGTGTACCATTAATTTTTAAAATATATTTGCAGAGTTGTGATTATTACCACAATCCAGTTGTAGAAGAAACATTTTCATCACCCCCAAAAGAAATTTCTTGCCTGTTTACAGTCATTCCCATTCCCATCCCAGCCTGAATCAACCACTAACCTACTTTCTGTTTCTGTAGATTTGCCTATTCTGAACATTTCATATAAATGGAATCATACAATGTGTTTTCTTTAGTGACTGGCTTTTTTCACTGGGAATAATGCTTTTGAAGTTAATCTGTGTCGTAACAGGTATTAATGCTTGGCTCTTTTTTTATTGCCAAATAGTATTCTATGGTATGGATATACCGCATTTAGTTTATCGACTCATCAGTTGATGGTCATTTAGGTTGTTTCCACCTTTTGTTTACTGTGAATAACACTGCTGTGAACATTCTTGTACAAATCTTTGTGTGGATATGTTTTTCCATTTCTCCTGGGTGAATACCTAGGAGTGGAATTGCTGAGTCATAATGGCAATTCTGTGTTTAACATTTTAAGAAACCTCCAAACATTTTATACTCCCACCAGCAGTGTGTGAGAGTTCCAAATGCTGTACATCCTCTAAACATTTGTTATTGTCTGTCTTGTTGATTAAAGCCATTCTAGTGGGTGTGAGGTGGTGGCATCTCATTGTGGTTTTGATTTGCATTTCTCTAACAACTCATGATACTGAGTATCTTTTCATGTGCTTGTTTGGCCATTCATGTATCTCCTTTGGAGAAATATCTATTCATATCCTATGCCCATTGAAAGGATTGAGTTATTTGTCATCTTTGTTATTGAGTTGTAAGTTTTTTATATATTCTAGATACTAGCTATAAGGGTCTTAATGGACTCTTAACTGCTGTCACCATCCCCCCCGCCCCCCACCATTATCATCTGCCTCAGTAGCAGTCTAGGTAGTTTTTGACCAGAAAGAGGTAGATTCTCATTATTCTCTAGTTTCATTTGGGCACCGGCTTTGGTTGTAAGAGAGAAGTTCTGCCCTTTACAAGTTTTCCTAAATTTTCAATCTGTTTTGCTTTCCTTCTTCTGCCTCCTGAATGGCAGGATATTAGAACCCATTTGCCTTGGATATTAATTCTAATGTATCATTCATTCATGTGCCCTCACTTTGAATCATTTTAGTCCTTTGTTTACCACGTTGTTACAAATGAATAGGTGGTTGGAGATATTGATGAGGGATTTGTGGGGTTGATGATTTGTCTGCCATGGGCTCAGTAAATTGGCATTCATTTGGCATTCTGGAGATTGTGTGCTGTTTTATGTAATTTTTTTTCTTAGCTCTGTGTAACATGTAGACAGAATTAAGCCTTGTTATGGGTGTATCAGATGATCTTTATTGTTATTTTCAGATAGGCTCCAGTATTCGTCAGAGTTTTAAACTTGAAACATTATAAAGATAACAGATAGGGAGATGGACCATATGGTACCACTAAATTCTAAGTGCCTTAAAGGCAGTGACTTGATTTTCTTTATAATTTTATCCCTAGTGCTTAGAATGGTACCTGGCACATTATATTCAGGGTGTGTGTGTGTGTGTGTGTGTGTGTGTGTGTGTGTGTGTTCTGTGAATATTTATTGAACGACTGATAAAATGGATTTGTAGAATGTGGCTTAATTTACTTTCTAAAATGAGAGCTATGTACAGTTTACTACACATACTTATATGCAGCAAGCAATATAGAATATGCAGTGGATTCTGATGTCAATCAACAAGTTTTTAAGGACTGATGATAACTTGTAGCCAAGGGAATGGTTCTAGTGTGAATCTTCTTCCAAAGTTTGGCAATCCCTTTGTATTTTTGTCTTACACTTCTCTAGTCTGTCTTAGAATGTCTGCTCCTTGCTTCAGGACCCTTATTTCAATCTAAGGTGTTTTTTTTTTTTTTTTTTTTTGGTGGTACGCGGGCCTCTCACTGTTGCGGCCTCTCCCATTGCGGAGCACAGGCTCTGGACGCGCAGGCTCATGGTTTTAAGTTTATGGAAATGACAGCATGGCACTACACCTCTCCATTCTCTAACATGAGCCACTTTCTTTAAAATTTTTAAAAATTGAAGTATAGTTGATGTACAATATTGTATAAGTTATGAGTGTACAATATAGTGATTCACAATTTTTAAAGGTTATATTCCATTTATAGTTATTATGAAATATTGGGTATATTCCCTGGGTTGTACGATACATGAGCCACTTTCTGACGCGAACATTGATCTCCAACTGTTGAGGTGATGGGAGAATGTTTTTGTTTTTTTTTTTAATAAATTTATTTATTTATTTTTGGCTGAGTTGGGCCTTCGTTGCTGTGCGCGATCTTTCTCTAGTTGCAGCCAGCGGGGGCTACTCTTTGATGCGTTGCTCGGGCTTCTCACTGCGTTGGCTTCTCTTTGTTGCAGAGCACGGACTTTAGGTGTGTGGGCTTCAGTAGTTGTGTCACGTGGGCTCAGTTGTGGAGTAGTTGCTCCGCGGCATGTGGGATCTTCCTGGACCGGGGCCCGAACCCATGTTCCCTGCATTGGCAGGTGGATTCTTAATCACTGCGCCACCAGGGAAGTCTGAGAATGATTTTAAACTCTTATTGTGCGAAGCGTCATGTCCTGCTTACACATCTTTGAATTGTACTATAGTTTGCAGGCTGAATTGTTGAATCTAATATATAGCTCTTAAAATTCTAGCTTTGATAAAGTCACATGTCATCATATTTTAACTCTGAACATCTTAAAAATCTACTTTAAATGAAGGCTTCATATCATAACTGCCTAAAACTTGACAGGTGTTGAACTTAGTGTCTATGTTGATATCACTGAGATCATCAGTATAGTATTTATGTCAAACAGTAAATTTATTTCCTTCCTTTCTCTGTGTGTCTTGCAGTAACTTGTCCATGTTTAAGAGCTGTCAAATGTTCTTTGAGCATTTTGTTATATTAGTCGTATTTGCATTTACACCTTTGGCAGAACGACATCCAAATTTGGAGATAGGTTGCATGCGTTTCTTATTCCTTTAGACTGTCTAAATAGTCTTTGGAAGCAGAAGAGATGACATCAATGAGCTTTTGGAATCTAGTTGCCTAAGGATAAACTGGGTTTGACTTCATTAGTGCACAAATGATAGTTTTGTGTACAGTTATTATAGCATTAATCTACTTGATGGATTGGAAATATGACAGTACTGAAGCAGCATGTAATATTAGTGCCTATTATCCTACAAATTATGTCTTCACCTACATTCATATGCCAGAGGAGTCATGTTGTACACTAAGAATGAAGAATTAAAAAAAAAAAACCCCGACAACAGAGGGCATCTCTTTTTATGGCCCTTCTCTTGTCCTTTTAGATTAGATCATCAAGAGATGGACTTTAGAATTAGACTTGTTTATTAGGTCATAGCACTTTCATACTGTGAAATACCCTGAATTGAATGGAATAGATAGATCATTTGCCACCAGAATGACTTATCACCCAACTTGATACTATAGAGAATACTGCAGGTAAAATGGAGTCTTTAAGAAACCTAGGTATATACATATGTGAATTTGTTGGCCAGTAGTCATTTCTCTAAAAATTGTAATGGATTTGTAGTAAAGAATATTGATGTTTTTGTTATATTGGTTGATAAAGCTTAAAAATAATAGGTACCTGGGGCTTCCCTGGTGGAGCAGTGGTTGAGAGTCCACCTGTCGATGCAGGGGACATGGGTTCGTGCCCCGGTCCAGGAAGATACCACATGCCACGGAGCGGCTGGGCCCGTGGGCCATGGCCGCTGAGCCTGTGCGTCCGGAGCCTGTGCTCCACAACAGGAGAGGCCGCAACAGTGAGAGGCCCGCGTACCACCAAAAAAAAAAAAAAAAAAAAAAAAAAAGTAATAGGTACCTTAAAGATAATTAAATGAGAATCAAGTATGTATTTCTGGGGGCTATGGGTTTTGCTTTATCATGTGTGTATTTCTAGCACGAATTCATTTATTTATGTATTGTTTATTTTATTTTATTTTATTTATTTATTTTTTTGCGGTACGCGGGCCTCTCACCGCTGTGGCCTCTCCCGCTGCGGAGCAGCAGGCTCAGCGGCCATGGCCCATGGGCCCAGCCGCTCCGCGGCATGTGGGACCCTCCCGGACCGGGGTACGAACCCGTGTCCCCTGCATCGGCAGGCGGACTCTCAACCACTGCGCCACCAGGGAAGCCCTGTATTGTTTGTTTTATATTAGGGCTTTCAAAAGTCCAAAAGTATGTGTTCTCTCTCTTTCTAAGCTTTTTCCTCCTCCAACATAAATACTTGTGGGAGGTAGAAAATATCTTTGAAAAATTTAAAAACATTCCTTTGCATAAAAAAAGCTATCACTAAAGGCTGAGACTTTAAGAGGAATCACCTTTGCTCCTGGTAAAAGAGACACTAGTGTAAAAATACTCAGGGCAGTTTTACCTGGGCAAAATTGGAAAGAAAGTAAAGGATAAAGGGGTTAAAAGACCTTTAATAATGTTATTTGGATAGAAAGTTATGCGGTGTTCTGATATTTGCTTTATTTCTAGATGTTTTTTATTTATACCTGTAAAATAGGAATATATTTCTTCTTTATAAAAATGATAAACACTTTCATGGACCTTTTGCTAGGGAATAAGAAGTCATTCTAATTTTCAAGAATGAATGTAGGTCACTAAGAGTATCTTGGAGTAAGTTATTGCTTTGGTATGAAAATGATATAGTAGTTTCTGATTGTGAAAGAATTAATTTCTGAAAGGTGGGTAGTTTTACTTTGGAACTCTTGTGGTAAAGATTAGTTTTAAATGATACTTAGACCAAAAAAATTTAAATATTGCGTAATTTGAATTTCATATTTTGGCATGTATTGTACATATTATTATAAATGCCATATTCAGGTTTGGAGCAATTGAGAAGCCTAGTCTTTAATAAATAATCTCAGGACCATAGGAATTTTCACATTCTAGGAACTTAACTGCCTAGAAACGGAGATAAGATATTGACATAATAATAGAATAGAGAAGAAAGCAATATATGATATAAGACAAGTACAAACTGCTATGAGCAGTATAGATAAAGGAGAAATTAGATTTGTTTAGTTACAAAAGCCTTCTTGATAGAGGTAGCATTTTAAGCTTGGTCTTGAAAAAGGTGTAGGATTTGGATATGTGGTAGGGAAGGAATATTCTGGACAGAGGGGAACAATTTGAGCAAAGTCACTAAGGTGAGGAAGTATGAAGTATATGGGGGAAATTTTAAGTACTCTGGTAGGATACAAGGGTACTATTATTAGGTAGATGGGTAGGCCGGTATTCCCTTCCCCCCACCGCCATTAATTTGTGTGTGTTTTTTCCAAGCTTTTTTCGTGGTCAAAAAAGGTGATTTCACTAGAATAGAGGAGGACTCTTCTTTGTTCAAGGGTACGTGAATGGCTGGGTTCCCTGTTGAAACTTCAAATAAGTAGTTATTTAATTAGAACAATGTTTTCCAAGGTGGGGTGAGGTATATATACACCCTGTTTTATGCAGGACAATCCTTTGAAGTACAGGAAGAAAATATTGGAACTTAGGTTTCAGTTTATTTTTAACTGTTTTTTTTTTAGTGTATGTTTTATAATGTGCATGATTTATTAGCTTAGGAATACCAGCCATATGATTTCCAAATCTATTTGGGTCTGCATACTCAAGTATTTCTTTTTTTTTTTTTTGGCTGCGTTGGGTCTTCTTTGCTGCGCGCGGGCCCTCTCTAGCGCAGCGAACCGGCGCTACCCATCGTGGTGGTGGGCGGGCTTCTCGTTGGGTGGCCTCTCCCGTTGTCAAGCACAGGCTCCAGCAGCCGCAGCACGCAGGCTCAGTAGTTGTGGCTTGCGGGCTCCAGAGTGCAGGCTCAGCAGCTGTGGCACACGGGCCCAGCTGCTCCGCAGCATGTGGGATCCGCCCCGACCAGGGCTTGAACCTGTGTCCCCTGCATCGGCAGGCAGATTCCCAAACACTGCGCCACCGGAGAAGCCCCCTCAAGTATTTTATTGATGGGGACATGAGATTTTAAAAAGTGATATGTTAGAGTTAAAGAATATGGAAAGGGGAATAGTGAGATGACTTGTCAGATGGTTGAGGGCCTTGTGTTGGTCTTAGGAGCATTTCAACAGTAATATCCAGTGAAAATTGTATATTTGGTATAAAACATAGAAACAGATTTCCAGTTTTAGGGTCAGTGCATAGGTAAGTTTACAGGATTAGATTCTGCCAACTATTTCAGGCAGCTGTTTAATATTTTCATAGTTGTGCGATTGGTTGTAGTATTGGAGTTCTCTGGGTAAAAGTTTCCCTTTTTTTGGCCAGGTTGTGTAGTTTTCTTATCTTCCCTGATTCATTCTTAGCCTAAACAGTACAGAATCATAATAATGATAGTAGTAATAGTAAACACAAACATTTATTCAACCAGCATTTACTGATTGCCTGTTTGGTGCTAGGTTCTAGGAATTAGGTGGTAAGCAAAAATCAGACATGAACACTGGATTCATGTGCTTATTTTCTAGTGGGGGAGGTAAACAAGTAGTCCTCAAATCCCTGTAAAAATGTTGACTGTGATAAGTGGTTCAAAGAAGTGTGCATCTTATTCAAGCTTGAAACAGAGAGGGTTTGAACTATTCCGGAGGTCACTGAAGTCTTCCCTGAGGACAGGACCAGCTACATAATTTGTAGGGCCCAGTGCAAAATGAAAATATGAGGCCCCTGTTTAAAAGAACAAGGGCCTCAAGACTGGCACAGCAGAACATAAAAGCACCCGTGGAGCCCTTCTAAGTACGGGCTCTGTGCAGCTGTTCAGGTTGTAAGTCTATGAAGCTGGCCCAACCTGAGGAAGTGATGTTTTTGCTAAGATGTAAGGACACTAAAGGAGGGGAAGATAGCTCCAGGGTAGAGGAAACAGCTTAAATGAATCTCTGGGGCAGGAAGGAACGTGATGCATTCAGAAACTGGTGAAGGCCATTGTGGCTGGTGTATAGAGTGGGTGGAGAGGAATGATGAGGCCAGAGAGGGAGAGAGGGTGATGTGTAAGGCCAAGCCGATCTTTATTCCAAGAGCCACACAAACTACTGATGTGTATGAAGCATAAAAATTACTTTTGATATGCAAATAATACCAGTAATTGGCACCTTGACAGTGTTAGACAACGTTGTCTCTCAGTCCTCATTTTCTATCAGTCTCCTTTTCAGAAACATTTATCCTCACCTTCTATATTTATTCTAAGCTTGGCCCTTCCCTGAGGCAGGTTTAAAAAGGCTCTTCACATCAGGGAGAGATTTTGGTGGTAGAAATTGAAAATAGGATAGGTGAGTCATGAAATTTTATTCACTATTGAATTAGTCTGTGGTCTAAAACATTTTAGGTTGGCTAAAGTAAAACTAGTAAGAGATGAAAATGTTTTATTATTTATTTTTAAAGATTTTTCTTTTTAAATGAGGCAGATTTTTAAGGTCTGTTGTCAGTACTATTATTTTGAATTCTTAATCTCCCTCTCTTTTACACATGATCAGGGACAAGGGTGGATATTAACTTCCCTAACCTTGGGAAAGAGGAGTGGGGAAGAAATTGTATTTTTGGACTTTGTGTTTCACATAACAGGCATTCTCAGTGAAAAGGCTTTAATTAATATTACCCAAACCAAGAAATAGGCTTTGTACTTTGTTATGTGTAGATAATGTTCATGATTCATGGACTTACTTATGAAAGCTCATTTCCTAGAAAGAAACCTACATGGTTGATTTGTAGATCCATTGCCATGCCACACAACTTAGTATTTTCACTATTGTCTCTCTGTTGAATAACACACCAGCCATTTCTTCTCCCATGTCATTCATTCCCTGATCATTCCCTGCATACTCTGCTATTTCTTGCCTCCTGGACTATGGATATACTGGAATTCCAAGCTGCTAAAATAGCATGGTTATATAGGTTTATATCCGCCTACTTGCCTTCTCTTTTTAAATGATAGGTTCTGTTTGTGAAGATAACATCAAATGTTTTGGCAGAGTTACTTTCTGAGAATTTACTTTCAATAATAATTCCTGAGTTGGAACATAGCCTGTATATTGGAGCAAGGAAAATATACTCCGTCATCCCCATTTCCAGCTTTAGGTTCTTAATAACAGAGCTTTTAGTATTTGTAGATAACTCCTTTGTTCTTACTTGCAGTCGGGTAATATGTTGCAAGATTTCTGTTACTTTTACATATGTCGGTTGTATTATATCAGGAGAAAGGGGGTGATGATAAATGAACTTTTAACTGGAATTACTGAACACAGAAGTTCCTATTCATATGAGAACTCTGATACTGCAGAGTAGTGATGTAGCTTCTGATTTATCAAAGAACACTTAAATTATATTCAGCATATATTTAATGCTAAGTGTATGTTTTGAAAATTTGTAATTCATGTCTAATATGTACACAAAATAGCTAACCGAAAGTTAAAATTACCGGAATATTTAATTAGAGCACCCTATTACTTTAACATAGTTGATAATTAAGTTCAGTAAAACTTTGATTAGCCAGAATGTTTAGGAGATTGACTGGTAGGTTTCTTTCCATGCACAATTAATGATCACCAACTGTACGCAAAACATGGCACAGTGTGGCATACACAGATGCATATGACGTATTTGTGTCCTCAAGGAACTTAATTTCAATGTCTTTGGAACTTCTGTAAATTTTATTCCTCTGCCTTATTGCTTTCTTTAATAAGATTAATATAATGCATATAATTGAGTCTTTGATGATGTAGACTCTTATAATGAATGAACCTCATTGTATTGTTTCTTATATAGATGTAAACAGTGTAGGTGTGCTGATCATACAGTTTATCCTAAAAGGTTATTTTTTAGTAAATTGCTGATGTCAGCTTGTTTTTGTTTCCCTGACTTTTATTTTTAAAACTGTTACATAGGTTAATTGGGTTCTTATTGAAATTTTACTTTGTTAAAAAGTTTACAGTAACATATAGTAATATTTAGTTGCACTGCCTTTTTGGTATGTGAGTTGAAATTCAGTAGCCTTTACATATATGTATACAGACAGTCCCTAACTTACAACGGTTTGACTTACGATTTTTCGACTTTATGATAGAGCAAAAGCAATACGCATTCAGTAGAAACTGTATTTCAAGTTGTGAATCTTGATCTTTGCTTGGGCTAGCGATATGTAACTAGATACTCTTGATGCTGGGCAGCAGCAGGGAGTCACAGCTCCCAGTCAGCCACGAAATCACAAAATCAAAAGGGTGAACAACTGATACTCTTACCACCATTCTGTACCCATAAAACCATCCTGTTTTTCACTTTCAGTACAGTATTCCATAAATTACATGAGGTATTCAACACTTTATTATAAAACAGGCTTTGTGTTAGATGATTTTGCCCAACTGTAAGCTAATGTAAGTGTTTTGAGCACGTTTAATGTGGGCTAGGCTAGGCTATGATGTTTGGTAGGTGAGGTATATTAAATGCATTTTCAACTTACAGTGGGTTTATCGGGATGTAAACCCATGGTAGGTCAAGGGAGGTCTGTAATACTGTGGATAACAGTGTGCAAAACTGTGTATGGTCCATTATTTGCTTGGTGACTTCATGTATTATCCCTAAGTATGAGTTTAATTTTGTGTAGCCCAGACCAAACCAAAATTTATAATTTACAATAATACAATGTTTTTCTTTTCATTCTAAAGTGGAAGTAAAAGGAAATTAAGGTGTCCACCCCTCCCTCCCACTCCTAAGACTGTTTTAGTGCATCTTAAATGATCAGTCTTAAGAAAAAAATGCTTCATGTGTATAAATTTATTTTTTAAAAAACCAGCTGGAAGTATATATTAAAAAAATAATTTGTTACTGTGTCACAGAGACTGTATTAATTTAAACACAGTAAGAAAAATACCAATTATTATCAAATTTCATATTTGACTTTCTTGCTGACAGCAAATATAGTTAGAATGTTAGAATTGGTGATTCTGATGTTTTATGGCTTTTACAAAGAAGAATTCAACAAATGATATGCTGTATATTCTGTCAGTGGAGGCATTGCTTCTTAAGTGCAGTTGATTAGACAAATTCAATCCTAGTGCTTTTTCCAAGCACTGGTAGGTTGCTAATATTCTCTTTGTAGTTGGAGTCTTCTCTGGATGAGAAATTGAGTCAAGGTCAAGCCTGGCTTCAGGCCTAAAATTAGCTTTAGTAGCTCTATTTCGCATTGTAGGTACTTAACTGCTTCATCATGTTACTTCCCTTTGTTTTTGTGAGATGGTATTGGTGAGGTCAAGGCAATGAAATGTAGACAACAACAGGATTCCTCTGTCTGTTTAAATACTACCAGCTTATGAGGAAAGATGCACAGCCTGATACAGATGTATTTGATTCTTTCATACAGTGTTGTCTTTTGAAAATTTACTTTGTTAAAAGTTTACAGTAAAATATTATAAATATTGCTTCACTACTTTTCTTTTTGATAGTAAACTGAAATTCAGTATCTTTTTATATGCATGAGTAACATTTTGGATATGTCTGTGTTTGAAGGAGGCTAAAGGAGTAGTAGCATTTAGGCTGTTTTATTTTTTTAATTTTCCCTTTTGATTGGGCAAGATGTCTTCCACCTCCTCCCCATAAAAAATGAAACTGCCACCAAACATTCACTTAAAAGAAATTATCTAACCTGCTTATATAGGTTCCCATAGAATCTAAAGTAGTGTGACTAGTTGCCATATTTAAGGTGTCCTTGGCAATTGACTTTAAATGCTCTAGGCAAATGTATGTGATTATTAATTTGGTTGGTCATTGATATGTTTTTACCCTATGTGCCTAATTATCACTGCTGTGTTTCCACAGCTGCAGAACCTTGGCCTGAAAATGCTACATTATATCAGCAGCTGAAAGGTAGGTACTTGTTCTCAGTTAAAAATGGCTTTGTATCAAAATATATTTATTACCAAAAACACCCTTCAATAATAGAATCCTTTGCAAAGAGAACATAAAATATAAAGAAGGGATTCCCTTGTATAATTTGTCTAGGAGATTTTACCTAAATTTATATCTGCCAGTGTAAACCAACTATTCATGGCCTATAAGGTCCTTAGTTTATTATTGACTCATTATATTGGCTGCTGTAGGCAGTGTAAAATGATGTGGTTGCAGGAGCAGTTGGCAGATTTACTGTGCCAATAGCTGACACAGCAGATTTTTGAAGTCCTGTGGTAAAGTGGGCTCTCAGTAAAAAGGAACTGTTAAAATGTATAGGCTAGGATGGTTCAGGCTCCCTTTAGCAGCTCTTCATATATCATCAGGTCACATTATGGACCCCATTTGGGGCTCAGCAGCCTGCTACAGTTGTCAGAAGACTGCAAAGTAATGAAGACTAATAGGCAGCAGCCCTAGTCTTCTAAGCATGGAATTTTTATTGCAGCGAACTTGTCATCTTTCTTTTGTGTGACAGACCTAGACACACTGTGTAATATTAACTGTAAGCTGGTTTTATATGATTTTGAATGCTTTTACTTTTAACTAGAGAGGTTTGAGTAGAGATACTATTTTACTTAATGAAAAGAAGAGGAGTTTCTTGAAAACTTGGAAAACGAATTTGTTTTTAAGTGAGCGATTTTCATTATATATTGTTGATAAAATACAGTAAGTGATCAATTAGTTTTAGAGGAAATTGTTGATAATATACAATAAGTGATCAAATAGTTTCAGAGTAAATAGTTTTGTTTCATTGTTATTTACATACTATGATAATTTAATCAAAATTATAATCACACATTGATATAGACATATAGACACAAGAGCATTGATATAGAACTTCATGATTACATTTTCTTTTTAGAAATAGGAATAGTTTTTAAAAATGAAAACACTTATAAATGTATTTTACTTGTTTAGCAGTTATGCTTTTGACTCAGACCTTTCATTGTATTTCCACAGGGGAGCAAATTTTGCTTTCTGACAATGCAGCTTCTCTTGCTGTGCAGGTAAGTATGTAAATAATGTAATTTTTTAAATTTTGAGTTGCAAATTTTTTTTCCTCTCCAGTCTGATACTGTATGTTTAGAATTTTTTATGATTTATCATTATCAATATAACATCTCTTTGTGAAGTATAATTTTATTATGTAATATTATTCAGGTAATTGTTGCCAGTATGTAAAGTGAACATAAAAATCTTCATTATTCATTCTTTTTATAAACATCACTTATGTTGTGGGTCCATTTTCTTTATTTGCTGTTTTGCTTTTGGCTAGATATGATGGTATTGATTAGTTGGGGTGATATGTTCATTTATAGGCACAAAACTATTTTCTAACTTAATTTGTAAAGTTTTATTCACTACATATTTTTAAGCATCATTCTCTCATTCTAGCCTTAATCCATTTGGTAATCATGAAGCAAACATATTCTTCTCCAGCCATTCCTTATATATTTATCGATTACATTAGTGTCTGTTATCCCCAGACCACTTACTGAATATAATAACTCTTCAAGATGTATATCACAGTTGTGTAATCCAAAAGATTAGTGGCCCTGTAAACTTTAAACTGCACTATAGGAAGAATAGGATACTTGGGAATTGTTTGCCTTAAAAAAAAAAAGAGAAATGTTTATGTAGATTATGGAATTATAATTATTGAAACATTTTACATATTTAGTTGCTGTTTGGTTAGCTTACATAGTTTGAATCACAGAGGATTTTATTGTGTAGCACTTAAAAGAGAAATCTAAGACGTGACATTTGTTGGAGATGAGACTGTGAGCTTCTTGAGGACAGAAAGAAAA
Organism: Aethalodelphis obliquidens; assembly: GCF_003676395.1. NCBI lineage: Eukaryota > Metazoa > Chordata > Mammalia > Artiodactyla > Delphinidae > Aethalodelphis > Aethalodelphis obliquidens. Next base: position 56,414,396 of record NW_020837946.1, on the reverse strand, counting down.
GGAAGAAGAGGGACTGCTTTTGCTGCGTTCTAGGCATGATGCTAGGCACTTGGTCATCTTGTTTTTTTTAAATTCAACTTGATAATCATCTGGGCTTAATAACTATGTCTGATACATAGTTTGTCATTCAGTACATTTTAGTTTTGTTTAAGGCAGGGAAAGAAAGAAAAGACAGAAAGAAATGTGTTTGGACAATAATTTATTTGTATGAGTGTGAGCTTTTTTAAGTTTCTTTCTTTTAGAAGATTTATATATTTTTACCAAGAATATAAATTTTGTTTATTTTATTTACTTACCTTTATTTTATCTTTAGGCACTAGTATTATAACTAGTGTATTTTCTTTCTTACGGTAATCTTTGAGAGGCAGAACTTCTTAGTTGGTTATACTTAATAAATATGGACTTTTTACTGCCTTTTTGGCAGGGGGGATAAGGAAGTTGAAATTTAAGTTTAGTTTTCAAATACTAATGACACAGTGTCTAGCTTATAAAATGTACTCAATAAATATTTGTTGAATGAAGGGTTTATAAGTGTGGTAGAAGCAATCTTGCTTGATAACTGATAGCACAAGTAAATTATTTGCTGTGTGTGAAATAGTGTCTTCAATCTTTATACTTTTGAAAAGATAGCTTCAGGGCACAGTGAATTTTTTTTTTTTAACATCTTTATTGGAGTATAATTGCTTTACAGTGGTGTGTTAGTTTCTGCTTTATAACAAAGTGAATCAGCTATACATATACATATATCCCCATATCTCTTCCCTCTTGTGTCTCCCTCTCTCCCACCCTCCCTATCTCACCCATCTAGGTGGTCACAAAGCACCGAACTGATCTCCCTGTGCTATGCGGCTGCTTCCCACTAGCTATCTATTTTACGTTTGGTAGTGTATATATGTCCATGCCTCTCTCTCACTTTGTCACAGCTTACCCTTCCCCCTCCCCATATCCTCAAGTCCATTCTCTAGTAGGTCTGCATCTTTATTCCTGTCCTGCTTCTAGGTTCTTCATGACCATTTTTTTTTTTTTTAGATTCCATATATATGTGTTAGCATACTGTATTTGTTTTTCTCTTTCTGACTTACTTCACTCTGTATGACAGACTCTAGGTCCATCTACCTCATTACAAATAACTCAATTTCGTTTCTTTTTATGGCTGAGTAATATTCCATTGTATATATGTGCCACATCTTCTTTATCCATTCATCTGTTGATGGACACTTAGGTTGCTTCCATGTCCTGGCTGTTGTAAATAGAGCTGCAATGAACATTGTGGTACATGACTCTTTTTGAATTATGGTTTTCTCAGAGTATATGCCCAGTAGTGGGATTGCTGGGTCGTATGGTAATTCCATTTTTAGTTTTTTAAGGAACCTCCATCCTGTTCTCCACAGTGGCTGTATCAATTTACATTCCCACCAACAGTGCAGGAGGGTTCCCTTTTCTCCACACCCTCTCCAGCATTTATGGTTTGTAGATTTTTTGATGATGGCCATTCTGACTGGTGTCAGGTGATACCTCATTGTAGTATTGATTTGCATTTTTCTAATGATTAGTGATGTTGAGCATCCTTTCATGTGTTTGTTGGCAATCTGTATATCTTCTTTGGAGAAATGTCTGTTTAGGTCTTCTGCCCATTTTTGGATTGGGTTGTTTGTTTTTTTGATATTGAGCTGCATGAGCTGCTTGTAAATTTTGGAGATGAATCCTTTGTCAGTTGCTTCATTTGCAAATATTTTCTCCCATTCTGAGGGTTGTCTTTTCGTCTTGTTTATGGTTTCCTTTGCTGCACAAAAGCTTTTGAGTTTCATTAGGTCCCATTTGTTTATTTTTGTTTTTATTTCCATTTCTTTAGGAAGTGGGTCAAAAAGGATCTTGCTGTGATTTATGTCATAGAGAGTTCTGCCTATGTTTTCCTCTAAGTTTTATAGTGTCTGGCCTTACATTTAGGTCTTTAATCCATTTTTAGTTTATTTTTGTGTATGGTGTTAGGGAGTGTTCTAATTTCATTCTTTTACATGTAGGTGTCCAGTTTTCTCAGCACCACTTATTGAAGAGGCTGTCTTTTCTCCATTGCATACTCTTGCCTCCTTTATCAAAAATCAGGTGACCATATGAGGGCACAGTGAATATTTTAGCTCAAGCACTAATTCTTAACCCTTTTTTTAAAAAAATATTTATTTATTTATTTTTGGCTGTGTTGAGTCTTCGTTTCTGTGTGAGGGCTTTCTCTAGTTGTGGCAAGCGGGGGCCACTCTTCATCACGGTGCGTAGGCCTCTCACTATTGCGGCCTCTCTTGTTGCAGAGCACAGACTCCAGACGTGCAGGCTCAGTAGTTGTGGCTCACGGGCCAAGTTGCTCCGCGGCATGTGGGATCTTCCCAGACCAGGGCTCGAACCCGTGTCCCCTGCATTAGCAGGCAGATTCTCAACCACTGCGCCACCAGGGAAGCCCCCTCTTAACCCTTTTTTAGTTGCCATTTTTGGGATAACTCTTTCAGGATCTCATGAAAGCTACTATGGAATGTTTCTCTAGGAAACATTCCAGTGCGTATAGAAGTATAAACATACCCAGGCAATTCTGCATGTGGTTTCAGGAGGCTTACTGATATCCCTGCTGAAGGTATCTGGGGGTCCCTTGTTAAGAGCCTCTAAAACTAAAGAATAGTAGTTTAGGAAGTACTGAAGTAATTTTCACCAATAGGAAGGTTATTTTGGGTAGGAATAGACCAGTAGTTCTTAACTGAGGGAGGATTACTACCCCACAGAGGACATTTGACAGTGTTTAGACATTTATTTTTTTTTTAACATCTTTATTGGAGTATAATTGCTTTACAAACTTGTGTTAGTTTCTGCTGTATAACAAAGTGCATCAGCTATATGCATACATATATCCCCATATCCCCTCCCTCTTGCATCTCCCTCCCACCTTCCCTATCCCACCCCTCTAGGTGGTCACAAAGCACCAAGCTGATCTCCCTGTGCTATGCGGCTGCTTCCCACTAGCCATCTATTTTACATTTGGTACTGTATATGTCAATGTTACTCTCTCACTTCATCCCAGTTTACCCTTCCCCGTCCCCGTGTCCTCAAGTCCATTCTCTACATCTGCATCTTTATTCCTGTCCTGCCCCTAGTTTCATGAGAACCATGCTTTTTTTTTCTTTTTTTAGATTCCATATATATGTGTTAGCATACAGTATTTGTTTTTCTCTTTCTGACTTACTTCACCCTGTATGACAGATTCTAGGTCCATCCACCTCACTACAAATAACTCAATTTCGTTTCCTTTTATGACCAAGTAATATTCCATTGTATATACGTGCCACATCTTCTTTATCCATTCATCTGTCAGTGGACTCTTAGGTTACTTCCGTGTCCTGGCTATTGTAAATAGAGCTGCAATGAACATTGTGGTACATGACTCTTTTTTGATTATGATTTTCTCAGGGTATATGCCCAGTAGTGGGATCGCTGGGTCATATGGTAGTTCTGTATCAATTTACATTCCCACCAACAGTGCAAGAGGGTTCCCTTTTCTCCACACCCTCTCTAGCATTTATGGTTTGTAGATTTTTTGATGATGGCCATTCTGACTGGTGTGAGGTGATACTTCATTGTAGTTTTTTTTTTTTTTTTTCTCATTGTAGTTTTGATTTGCATTTCTCTAATGATTAGCGATGCTGAGCATCTTTTCATGTATTTGTTGGCAATCTGTATGCCTTCTCTGGAGAAATGTCTATTTAGATCTTCCGCCCATCGTTGGTTTGGGTTGTTTGTTTTTTTGATCTGGAGCTGCATGAGCTGTTTGCGTATTTTGGAGATTAATCCTTTGTCTGTTGCTTCATTTGCATATATTTTCTCCCATTCTGAGGGTTGTCTTTCCGTCTTGTTTATGGTTTCCTTTGCTGTGCAAAAGTTTTTAAGTTTCATTAGGTCCCATTTGTATTTTGGGTAGGAATAGACCAGTAGTTCTTAACTGAGGGAGGATTACTACCCCAAAGAGGACACTTGACAGTGTTTAGACATTTTGATTGTCACAACTGCTAGGGAGGCTGCTTTTGGCATCTATTGGGTAGACACCAGGGATGCTGTGAAACAGTGCATGAGATAGTCCCTCCACAGAAAGAATTATCCAGCCCCAAATGTAAATGGTGTCAATGTTGAGAAACCCTAGAATAGATGGTTTAAATAGTTTTCAGCCCAAACCAAGATATCGTTATATTACTGTTAAAAAAAATTAACATTTTAAATAATCTGGGGAAGGAAAGAATAAAGAAATCTTAGTGTGTACCTTATCTAGTAATTCTGTTTTTATGGTTCTTATTAATTTCCTTTCTCACCATGGCATCTCAAATCACAGTTGCAATTAAAACCAGAAAATAAGAACCTTTTAAAATGCAGAATTTTGCATAACTTTTAATTTTTTTTGTTATCCTACATATGTCACTTAGATGATAAATTAACCAGCATATATTAAAAATTCTTGGTTTTCTTCAATATTCTTTGACTTGACAGCTGATAGTAGCCATGACTATAAATGTGACTTTTCCAGATATCTGATGTAAACTTTATGGAGTAATTTTCTTCTATATAGTGGACCAGTATCCGTTTAGAAGAATCAGTTAAATGTATAAAATTGATCAAAACAATGTGATGGGTATCCATAAACTGGTTATTTTCTAGAAGATATCAGATATCAAGCATCGGATATTTTAGTAGTCTGCCAGTTAAGCCATCAGGAAATTTAAATTTTACTTACCACATAGAATTGGCATTTATTATATTCCTGGAACTGAGTGGTTAGATTTTTTTTTGTTGTTGTTAAAGGAACTTCTTTGATTTCAGTTTAAAAGAAAATAAATTTTTTTTCCCCCATGGCTGTTATTTCCTCTTAGATTTGCTTTCCTTCTTTCATCCACAAAGTATTGGTATTACCTGAAGTGTTTGCCTAGTCATAAAATAATCTTGTATGTTGAATATTTTGAAGTATTAGAGTAGCGTGTTCCTCTGGTTCTCATGAGCAGTGTGTGTGTGTATAAATATATATACACACACACATATATATGGCAAGGTGCACATACACAGTATTACATACACAAACGTGGGGGAGAGAAATCTTCTATTTCATAATATTACTTCCACTTTGAAGCTTGTAATGGTTGGTAAAAGAATTTTGATAACAATTCTCTGTTGCTATCCTCTCATCCCCTAAACCTAAATCAACTGTCCAGTAAATATATAATGTATATAATGTTGCCCATATATGTAATTTAAAATTTTGAAGTAGCCCCACTAAAAGAAGTAAAAAGAAACAGGTGAAATTAATTTTAATAATATATTTTATTTAATATTATCAAATATTATCATTTTAACATGTAATCAGTACATAATTTATTAACGTGATGTTTTTGGTTTTTTTATATTAAGTTCAAAATCTGTTGTGTATTTCACACTTACAGCACATCTCAATTTCTGCCAACCACATTTCAAGTACTCTGTATGTAGCTGGTGGCTCTTGTATTGGGCAGTACGTGTCCAGAAATACTGTATGAGCAAATGCATATGGACTTCAAAGTTTTCTGCAGAAAATGTTTCATTTGATTTTTCTTCAAGAAGTTTATGTCTTTACTGATTCAGTATATGTTGTTTTTTATAGCAGATTCCACAAATGAAAATGGGTGGTTGGTCTCTGTTGCAAATACCTTAAACATTACTCTTTGTTTCAAGTTTCCTCATCTGTAAAATGGAGATATAATAGAAGCTATCCTACTGGGTGTCATGAAGACTGAATGTGTTAAAAAATATGTAAAATATATATAAAAATTAAAGCATTTAGAAAAGCACCTGGCATATTGTAAACATGCAATGAATATTGGTTATTATTTCCTTCTTTCCTGATTCTTTGACAGAAATATACATAATCAGTGTCAGCATCAGGAATGGAAGCTTGCAGGCTTTGTAATGCCTAAAGTAATTAAAATAAATGTTAGGTGTAAGAATTATTTTTGGACATATTTAAAGCTGTATGAACATTAATAATTTTTATATTCATTGTTTCATTCCGTAACTAAAAGTTGTTAATATAGAGTGCTTGAATTCAAACAAACCATTATTTTAATAATACTAAATAAGGTTTGTTTTAAAGTTGAGTATTTATTGAATGCTTTTATTGTCTAAGGCACCTTATTGAGAGCTTTTATGTGCATTATCTCATTCAATCTTTACCGTAACCCTAGTGTAGGGCACTATTATTAAGCTCATTTTAAAGATGTGGAAACTGAAGCTCAGGAAAGCTCTGGCCAAGGTCATAGAGCCCACAAATTGAGGAGGTAAACAGACACCAACAGCATTGGTGGAGTGCCTACTATGTACTCATCACTGTGCTGAGCACTTAATTCTTATGAGCTCATTTAATCCTTATAATAACTCTATGAGGTCAGTGCTGTTATAATCCCCATTCTGCAGATAATATTAATAAGAACAACAGTAATAACTGAAGCTAAAATTTACACAGCACTTACTCCATGCGCCAGGTCTTGTTCCGTGTGCTTTAGGTATCATAGATAATGTTTACACACAGGCACCATATGAGGTAGGTAGCATTGTTATTTCCATTTTGCAGATTAGGAAGTTGAGGCAGAGAGGTTAAGCAATTGGCCCAAACTTATATAATTAGTAGTTGACAGAGTTGGAATGCAAATCCAGGGAGTCTGGGTCTAGAGTCCACCCTTGTAACACCTTGCTGCATACCAGTCCAGTCCAGTGATACAGACCTTTGGAGTTTTATCCAAAAATAAGTAGACACTTAATTCAAAAATCATTTCTGACATTTCCTAGCAAATTGTATCTTACAGTTTACGGATTACATTAAGATGTGAGAGAGAGATATGTTGCAGCTTTTGGATCTCTGAGATGTGATAAAGGTAGTATTACCTATGTTATGGGTTATTAGGAAGTTCAAGTTAGGTAATAAATGGGAAATTCTTTTGAAAAAAGTGAAAGCAATAGAACTACAAGATGATGTTGAATGCTGAGTTAGTGCCTATTTTTGCTTCAAAGATTTATATACATATTTTGTGAATGTCTTTATATAATAAAATGTTACTTCTAGTAAGTTTTAGAAAGGATTTTTGTTTATTATATATGAAGCCAATTTAAAAAGAAACCTGTTTTCCTTTTTTGTATGGCTTAATCTAAATATTGTAAAAGTTTAGTTATTGAATTTATTTTTTAGAGAGTGTCTCAAACTGATGATTATTAGAATGCTGAATGAAAAAGTAGTCTTACTTTTTACTTCTTCATTTTTTAGTTACTTCAAGTAAGAATAACATTTAAGCTCAGGTTAAGGGAAATAATATTCTTATTTTTTCCTATCCTTTGTGAATAAATACTTAATCTCTAAAAATGAAAGGGAACACACAGAAAAAAACTATATTCTTTCTGTTGAATATGTTGTTTTTTTTCCTTCAGGTTTTGTGGTTTTTATTAACACAGGCTGTTACAAAAAAAAATTTGTTTTGCTTTTTTAAAATTATATCTAGTCATATAGATAGACTAGAAAGAATTATTTACTATTGGTACAAAAGGAAATAAACTGGGAGACCGAAGTCCTATTTTAACAGTAGGAAAATATAGTTTAAGCTATTCCATTGAGAGCCTGCCTCTCTGTATGCTCCCCCAAGTTTAATCATTAAAAATGTCAGCATTTTTATAGGCCCCATTAATACTGGGCCATGAACACTAACATGTCAGATCTGCTGATAAGCAGTTAGCTGACCCTTGCTTTTTCCTTTTCACAATTGATGCTTTTTAGGTGGACATATTAATTTGAAGTTAAATGATAACATCCTAATGTAGTGATTGGGGAAGAACAGGAAAGAGGAGTATCTCTCTTTCCTTCAGGACTGCAGGTCAATTGTTGCATTGGAGAAAGAACTGTGATTATGAAATTACAGCTGTTGTAAACTTGTTGTGTCATTCAGATGGTCACAGTGGACAACTTACCTATAGAACTTTAGAGGAAATGATTTTGAATTTTCAGTTTGGTTTAATACATTTTCTACTTTAAACAGCTTGTTTATGGTTGTATGTAGTTTCTAAGTGTCAGTTTAAACCTGATATAAATACAATAGGTGGGAATGCAGTGATACATTCATTTTAATAGAGAATTAATAGAATACTATTTTATGTAAAACATTTTTAAATTGATATCTTTCTTAAAGTTTTATAAAGTATAAAATTTTAGTTTTTTAAAGTATGTTTATCCCTTCCACTTGATCATTTTCTGCAAGATGAGGCTTCTGTGTTCACTTTCAGGATTTGGAGAAGGAAAGCTAAGGGATAGAGAGAATTTAGTGGATCCTTTTCAGTGTTCTAAAATGAGCAAAATAAAGGCTGCAGATGTTTCCTTGATATCACTGAATTTAAATTCTTCAGATTGAATGTGTTACATTACATTACCTTTTTTATATCAGAAGTATTATAAAGCATTTTGGTGATATATGCATATAACACCTGGAATGATTTAAATGTATAAAATGTGACCTTTAGGAGGGATGATTGTGAACTTAAAGTGCAAATAGAATTTAGCAGATTAAAAAAATTCTCAGTGTTAATATTAATCCCTCAACACATAAATGGTATGGTGTATATAAAACATTTAAATTAATCTTACAGATTTGTGAAAATGAAGTATATTCAAAATAGAATTAGATGGCTATTAGAGTTGTCATTTTTAGTAATTAGTGAAATAATGTAAAATGGTTATACAGGATAATGGTTTGCTAATATAAATATCTATTTAACTTAGCAGAAATTTACATTTCTGTAGTTCTGAGAGTTTGCAAGTTAGAGTATCAACCGTATACTTTTCTGTTTAAAAAGTAAATAGCAAGCAGGATTTTAAAATTTGTTACTGTTAAACAGAACAATAAAGACATAGCAGTAAGATGAAAAAAATGACAGTCTATTTTTTAAACAGAAAAAGGCTAGAATTCTTCATGATTAGATATACAGTATCAACGTAATCGATCTAGCAGCATTATATTTGAGCTGAAAATGCACTTAAATTTGAGACCATACACTACCCCGTGTGAGCGAAACATCTTTCATATAGTTCTAAGATGAAATTACCCTTGAATGAATAGCATCTTCATTTATCTTCAAACCTCTTCTGTGCTTTTAGTGAATCTACTCTTTCAACATTCTACAACAAGAATTACATTATACCATTATACCAGAGTATTTCTGCAGTGTGAAATAGATTGGTTTGGAAAATGAACCTGGCTTTGATATAAATTACATTGCCAGGTACAAAGGAATTTGTTATTTTGTTTAAAATAGTCACAAATATAATTAAGGTCTTAATTTATGTTAAACTACAAATATGGCTATTACTTTAACTGGATTAGGAACTTAATCTGTCACTTCAAGAACGATACCTAACACTCTTCATTTGTAACCTTAGATACATTATTTCAATTACAGGGTCTGCAGCTGTTTGATATAAAAAGTGAATTATTTTGTAGATAGATTTGTTCATGGTTTTTAATTTTAAAACATGTCTCTTCAGTAAGGTGGAAAATAATCCTTCAGTTGTTGTCACAGATTTTCCTTTGTGTTTGGGTAAAACAAGATATGAATTAAAATTCAGAACCATTTTTATTTTGTGCCCTGAAAATGGTATTGCGTGCTTTAGAATAGTTCTTAGTGAGTTCTTACCTAAAATATTTCAAATTTAATTATGAAATGAATAGAAGCTTTGTCCTAAAGAAGAAAACCTGAGGCCTGCTGTCTAACGATAACTGGTAATGGTTGGACTGAAAATGGATTTTTTTCTATTTAGAATTTGGATAATTTTGTTAATGTTAAGTTTACATACATTTAGAAACTATGTTTATAATCCCTTAAATTCTACAGTGTTAATCAATTTAAAGCACTCAATCTTTTAAAAGGTTATTGAGGACAATTCTTTAAAATTTTGAGTTCTTTTAATATTTTTATTGGCAAGCAATGTTGATTTTATTGCTTAAGTGCAATTAAAGAGTATTGTTATGTATTTAACTTATAAGATAAATGTTCATTTTATTTTTGGAATAAAGAAAAGAAGTTAATTGGTGTTGTTCACTGGTAAATGATTCAGTATCGAGTTACCATTAGGTTATTAAAATGAAATGAATACATTTTATATTGCTGCCATCTACTATTTAACTTATACTGAGAATTTTAAATTTAGTGGGTTTTGTTGTTATTGTTATTGTTATTTTTCTCAGTTGGGAATATTTAATCTGTAAATCACAAAACTTTACAACATTCATTATAGGAACTCAGAAAAAAAGTAGTTTCCTGTCATTATTCCCAAATTGTTCATTGAGTGCCAGCTCTGTGACTGGTACTATATTAGGTTCTTGGGTTACAAGAATTATTCTTTCTGTGTCTTTGACTATTTTATAACTCTTTTACTTAATTTTGACCCTATGATTTACTTTTATTTATATTTAATTCTAACAGGGAAAGCTTATATCTTTTCCTATTCTGGTTATCTTTTTTGTTGCTTTCTTTCTGCACTTGATTTTTTTCTACAGCTGTCAGATATTGATATATTTAAACTTGAGTCATATATTCCAAGAGTGGTTTTCAGGTGAGAGTTGTGTTAATTAGGAAGGTCCTATTTTCTGATGTGGTGTTTCATATGTGCTCCCAATAGCATTTCATGTTTTTGGTAACAAACTTGCTGTATTTAGAGCTTTTTGTGCATATTGAATTGTGGTTTCTGATGATTTCTGCATAGCTAATTTTTTAAGAAGTTGAATTCCTGTTATTGTTTTTCTAAAACATACCTACTTAAATACCTCTGAATTTAACAGGAGTTACATTGATCTTTTTAATGCAGTGAGCTTTGGTAACATAAAATAACAAAATGCTAATCTTTATTGTAGCTTACTCGTTTTCTATGAACTTAGGTATGTTTGTATTTATTGTGAATATCTGTGTCTTATTCATTAAGCAATCGTTTATTGAGAACCTGTGGTGTGCTGAGGATAAAGTAGTGAACAAGATAGGCGTGGTCATCATGTACTAATGGAACTTATGTTCTGTAGGGGGAGGCCTTTTATCAGTTTCATCAGTGTGTATGACTTTGAAAAATTATTTGTAAAGTAAAAGTTTATGTCAATACCAAAATGTCTTCAGTTGTTTTTGCCTTGTTGAGAAGATTTTATATTGTATAAGCTTTTGGTTATGTTCCCTTATTTATTCTTTTAATATCTACTTAGAGATTTCTGTCTTAGTGCACAATTTTTCTATTTTGATTATAAATAAATATAACTAAGTTACAGTATATAATTATTATTTGCCCTTTTCTCTTAAGGAGGTGTTTAATAGGTAATAAAATAAGTGAAGTTTTCTTGTGAAATCACCAAGGTTAAATAGTCTTTCTTCTTTTGCAGATAGCTTTATGAGTATTTATTATTACTAATATTATTACTACTAATTTTAATAATAATACCTTATATTTATTGAAATACTATTTGCCAGACAGTATGTAAAGTGTTTTACATACAATACTTCAGTTAATTTGCAGAATAAGGTGTCTTCATTTTAGAAATGGGAAAGCTTACAAGGTAAAGAAACTTTCTCAGATTAACAGTCATCACCAAGATTCCACCCAGAGCTGTCTTACTGCTCTATTAACTTCTTTTTGTTCTATATTGACTTTTAAGACTGATGCAGGGGATTCCAGTTTTTCAAAAGACACCATAGTCTCCCACTTAAACAGTTTGCTTCTTAAATCTCTACTCTGTTAGGATCCATTAGGTTCTGCTAGGGCACTTAACCAGTGACAAATAAGGAGTGAGAGTGTGCTAATAGTAGCCCAGTCATAAGAGTGGTATGGCTTATGAGTCAGCAACAGAAAGTCAAATTACTCTAAATGATGGTAAGGACAGCATCTCAATGAGGCAGCATCTTCCATGTGCAAATGCAGTGACCAGGGTGGGCCTGTTGTTGGCTGGCTGTGTTTCCATTCAACCAGGGTTGAGCCCTTTACACCATTTCATGAACTGAATATTTTTAATTACCTTTTTGGTTGTTGTTAACATAATGCAATTAAAACAAAGGATATTTGATATTTTAAGGTTTTTAAGGTTGTAGATTCTATTTCCTTACTTTTGTCAGGGACCATCATAATTATTGTTTTCTGTAAAAGAAATTGATGACTTTTTGGCTTAAATTTAATTCCACTGATTTCCCTCTAGATTTTTTCTGGAACACTATTTGAGATGTTTCGTTTTGTTTGATTTGCTCATTAATGTTATTCTGCTTACCTGCTTATATTAATTGTGAGACTTGCATGCTTATTTTAAATTTTCTGACAACTGGGACATAGTTGCTGAGATTTTAAAGGACTCCGGCTGACAGTGGCTCCTTCATGTGTTACTTCTCAGTAAATTTTCAGAAGATAATACTGTTCTTATCAGATGGTTTCTTAGCTTCTTAAAGCTTCTTGTTTAACCAGGTGTTAAATTGACTTTTCAGTTTTTAAGCGTGGTGGGCTATAGATGCAGAAAAGATCAAAGATTAAAACTGTCCTTGATTGTGTTTTTATTCTGCATAATATCTGTAGCTCTACCCATTTCTTAACACCTTGATATTACCATACTTGCAGGAAAGTGTTGACAAAGATGATACTGATTTGTGGGTATTTCTGTCACCTTTGTTCATAAAAGAGATGGGGTGGCCTTTGAGATTGGGCTTCTTGATGTTTCATTAGAATCTGTTTATTTGGTTTCAAAGCATATAACTGTGCCATTTGCAACTCCAGACCTTTGAAAAGAGAGCAGAGTTTTCTGCTGTTCATTGCCTGTCAGAAGTCTAATGGAGAAGCGGTAATTAGAGAAGACCATCTAAAGACCCCTGAATCCTCCTCCTCGCACCAAAACCTGCTCATCCCACAGTTTTTCCTATTTTGGTAAATGGCAATTCTGTCTTTCTTATTGTTTATGTGAGAAACTTTGAGTCATCTTTGGAGTCCTCCAAAGGACATAGTCCTTTTTTTGCTATGTCCACATCCAGTTACCAGCAAATCTTTTTGGCCCTACCTTGAAAACATAGCCAGAATCTGACTTCTTACCACCTCCAGCTCTCCTATCCTGGCCTGGGCTGCCATCATTTCTTGCCTGGATTAGTGCAAAATTTTCTTAACTAGTTCTTGTGTTTCCACCCTTCTACTCTTTACAATCTAATCTCTGTATAGTGGTTTGTAATCCTTTAAAATGTCAGTCAGATTCCAGCAATCCTCAGCTCAAGCCCCTGTAATGATTGTTCGTCTCACTCGGATTAAAAGCCACAATCCTTACAATTATCTATATGTCCTACATGATCTCCTGGTTGTCTCTCTGAGCTTGTCTCTTACCACTCACTTCCTTAGTCTGCATTGTCACACAGGTCTCGTTGCTGTTCCTCAAACACTCCAGTTGAAGCACAGAACTGCTTTGAACTTGGACTGCTCTTCTCCTAGAAACCTACATGGCTTGCTCCCTAACTTTCTTCAGGTTTATGCTCAAATGTTATGTTACCGGTGAACCCTTATCTGACCATCCTACATATAGTGGCAATACCCTCACACTGCTTTGTATTTCTAAGTAGCAGGAATCACAGTGGATCTATTCTTGTTTATTTGCTTATCATCTGTCTCCATTAGAATGTAAACTCCATGAGGTCTGGGACCACTCTATTCCCAGTGTCAAGAACAGTTTCTGATATTACAGCACGTGCTCAATAATACTGAGTGAGTGAGTGAATAATTGCTTTCCATTCATTCTTCTAGATATTCAAAATTATATCCTCCTACCAAGTTAGTTCACAGGAAGCTATGCAATGGACCAAATAAATTAGCTTTTTGCAGGCCTTATTAAGCTATGGTTTAAGTGATTTGCTCCAGGCCTTTAGAAGAAAAATAATACAAAAAGGAATTCTGCATTTGGTGTATACTGTCTTATGTCATTCAGTAGCCCAGATGAGAAATGTCTTTGGAGTTTAGTGTGAGAAGTTCAGTTGAGGGGCAACCCCATTCTCTTTTGAAGGCTACAAATATTCCATTAATAGATTCACCACAGTTTATTGAACCAGTCTCTTATTGATGGATATTAGGCTATTGTTATAATTATTACTTTGCTACTATAAATAGGGCTTAGGTGTGAATATCCTTATATATATCTTATATAATCTTATGTAAATATGCCCATATGATATATTTCTAGCAATACAATTACTGGGTCAAAGGCTATGTGTATTTAGAATTTTGGTAGATGTTACCAATGTGCCCTTTAAAAAGATTACATTGATTTATACCCCGACCAGTGGTTGAGTATAAATTTTGTTTTGAATTTTGACAAAAGCAGCCTTTTTTTTCCCCCTGTGTTTTTATTATCAGAAGTTTCTATTGTTTCATTTAGAAAAGTTCATGTATGACTAGAACTAGGTGTACTGAGTTTTGGATTCTCTACTCTTTGTTTATTTTGTGGTTTACGTATTGTTCAGATTTTTGTGTGTTTGTTCATTTATTCATTGAGCTGATAATTATTATCTGTTATGTACCAGGCACATAACTGGGAATTACAGCAGTAAAAGCTAGTTTTAGAAGACAGAGTGTTCTGAAATGAGAAGGAAGAGGAATCAGAAGCCTTGCCACCGTGTTACTGAAGGATTGCTGTTACAGGATCCCTGTCTATATTTCTGACGTTCTTTTTTTAAAAATTTATTTTATTGACGTATAGTTGATTGACAATGTTGTGTTAATTTCTACTATACAGGAAAGTGATTCAGTTATACATATATGTACATTCTTTTTCATATTCTTTCCCATTCTGGTCTATCACAGGATACCGAATGTAGTTCCCTGTGCTCTACAGTAGGACCTTGTTGTTTATCCATCCTATATATAGTAGTTTGTTTCTGCTAACCCCACACTCCCAGTTCATTCATCCCTCCCACTGCTGCCACCCCCACCCCACCTGACCCCAGCAATCACAAGACATTCCTTTATCTGCAACATGTGTTAGGTTTTCCCCCAACATTTAAGATGCTAGTTTTATGATCTAATAAAAGGAGTGGCACTGTTATCTAAAATAACTTTAGAATATAGGATTTAAAGTATTTGTAAGGGTCACATTGATTGGTAACAGATTGTTCTTATTTCTTTAGACTCCTGGCCTTAGTTTCAATTATATGTAAATGAAATATATTGTTTCTCAAAACTAGTTTTTACAAAATATTTGAGCTGTAGTTCCCAGAAGATATGATTCAGAAGTAATTACTGAAGAAATAGAATTTAGAATCTTCATGGATTATCATAGGTGTTACCTTCTGGGATTGTTTCTAGAATTTCTCTGATTTAAAAGTTGTCCAAGTATG
Organism: Aethalodelphis obliquidens; assembly: GCF_003676395.1. Taxonomy (NCBI): domain Eukaryota; kingdom Metazoa; phylum Chordata; class Mammalia; order Artiodactyla; family Delphinidae; genus Aethalodelphis; species Aethalodelphis obliquidens. The sequence goes on along the minus strand of NW_020837946.1, from coordinate 56,398,985 downwards.
CTATTTCTAAAGAATTTAGAGTTAAGAAAAATGTGTAATCTTTTTATATTTTTTGCTTTTTTATAATAGCAATTGGTAACATTATATATCCTTTTTAGCTTGGAATCAGGAATTTTAGAGTTGCTGCTCATGTTAACGGACATTTGAGTTCCTTTATTTGATTATATGGACGAAGTTGCTAGGAGCATTCTTGTATGTTAGTGGCTATATGCCTCGTTTCTTTTTGGTGTATTTCTGGGAGGGGAATTGTTGGCTGACAGAGTAGGCATCTGCTTAATAGTCAATATTACCAAACAGTTCAAAGTGGTTGGCTCGTTTACCACTCCCACCATCAATATATGGGAGTCTTATCACACACAGAAAACAGTCGACTGTCCCACCCTTACCTCACCCCAAATCCTGATACCCAGAAACAACCACTTTCTGTTCTTTCAGCTGTATTTTTTTTCCCTTGGTATTTACCTCTATATTTCTAAGTAAGATGCTTGTGTTGCCATTTCATTTTTTAATTTAAATATATCTATTGAATTCCACTATGAAATTTACCATTTGCAGCTCTCTTCCGCTTCTCCTTCTCCATTTTCCCAATAGTTCTTTAACTTTTGTTAAATTAATATTCAGTGTTTATATTATAATTAGAATGTAAATATTGACCCCAGCTGAGTGGCTTAGTGTACAATGAACATATTCTTTCTATATGATTTTTTTTCCATTGAGTAAATAATTGCTTTATTTAATTCATTTGGGTAGTTTTCTCTCCTAAACTCTTTGAACTGTAAAACTCCCCCTCACAATGGTCAAACGCGTCAGGTCCTTTATTTATTTATTTATTTATTTCTTGGAACTATTACCTTAGAAAGCCCTGTTCCTTCTACTTTAATTGGGACAGTTTCTTACTTGGTTGGCGTCATAGCTCGTTGTTAAGACTGCTGTTCATCATCATTCAGGGAATTCTTCTTGCCTTCCTTTTGTGTTGGATTCCCTAATTTTCTGTATCCTATGTTCTTTTTTTCTTGGTTTATTATTTTTATTTTAGGCTTTTAAAAAAGACCTTGCTTGTGTTATGTTTTTTTAAAATTCTATCTTCACACCTGATTGATTCCTTGGCCACATGTAGAATTTTAGGTTGGCAAGATTTTTTGTTAGAATTTTGAAAGCCTTTTGTCATCCTTTAGCTTTTGGAGCTTCTTTTGAGACATTCAGTGTCATCTCAGTCCTTTGTATGCTTTGCTTCTTTTCATTTTCCTTTTTTCCCTTTTTCTTTCTTTCTTTTTTTCCTTTCTTTCCCTTTTTCTCTCCTTTCTTCCCTCCCTCCTTTCCTTTCTTCCTATATGCCTTGAATAGATTCCTTGACCTCCCTGTACTTCTGTTTTCTCATCTTAAAATAGGGATTTTTTTTTTGTACCTACCTCATAGAGTTAAGCTCTTATGCAAGTACCTGGCACATAGTAAGTGCTCAATGAATATTAGCCATTATAATTTTTCTTTGAAGTTGCTGTCTGCATTTTCTGTTTCCTCTCAACTACTTTTTTTTGTAGTTTGTTTTGGCTCTGTATGTTTGAGGCTTTCCTCAAATATCTGTTGATCTCTGCTAACAATTTATATTTAAGATTGAGGCACTAAAAAGCTGATGGGGCATTGAGGAACTTTTTGACATGCGGGCTTCACTATAGACTGATTGCACAGTGGCCATTTTTTGGCCACTGTCCCTACCCCTCACTAAAATCATCAGTATTGGTAGGTGTTTTCTATGGAGGGGTACTCTGGAGGACTTACTGTGGCTGCCAGTGTTTGGGAGCTGAGAGGGAGAGGGTGCTGTGGCTCTCTACAGTGTACATACTTTCCCTTAACCTTCCTTCCAGTGTGACCCTCTACCCAGGGCCCTCTGCTGTGCTTGGGTCCTGAGTCAGGAGCCTCTCTGGTTGGGTTTCTCCAGAGAATGAACCCCTGTCTCCTGCCAGATTGGGGGCGGGCTAGTTGTCTGATGCTTTTACAGACTTTCATCCAGTTCTCCTATTTTTACTCCTTTACCTCACCTCTGCCTTCTGTGGTACTTGGTGCCTCCAGTTTCGGAATCTTCCCAGTTTCTGTGTTGCAAATGTATTGATTTTCTCCTCTGCATGCCCTTAGGTTTCAGCTTCCTCTGCCCTGCTAAGTCTGCTTTTTATCTTTAAAAATGGGTTGACATCTCTGGTCTGCTTTGGTCTCCTCTTCCATTCTTCGTGTTTTTCTGGGTTTACACATTTTCTGCTTCTTCACTGTTACTTCATTGGATTTTTTGAAAGGTTGCAGAGATAAATGTGTAAGTTCAATCCTTCATGTTTAACTGGTTCTCGATGATCTAGTATTACTTTTTTCCTTTGAATTTTTTTGTGGAAATAAAAAAATATACAGACGTACCCTTCAATGAATTTTTTTGACACTATGAACTTAATTAATTCACTCAATATGTTGAAACTACATGAAGCTGATTAAATTTCAGGGTCTTAGACTTTAGGTACTGGGTATTATGTTCTGTGTGCATGTGTGTGTGTTTGAAAAGTCCTACCATGTCATATGTTTAGGTACTCAGTAAATTTATATTCAAAGAATATATTGATTGGCTGTGCTTTAATTTATTCATTCTAAAGTTCTTAGTTTTCACATTTTAATAAACTTACCTGACCCATTTTGTCAATTGGGGTTGCTCAGCAAATGAGTAAACCCTATATTAGTTCTTTCTGAAAATTGAAAATATTATGGTGTTTAATGTCTCACAGTCATCACTGTAATACTATGCAGGTTGTTTTTATAATATTTAGCCTAATCTCTTTCAGATGATGTCAGCCTGTTTTGCTAAGGTATCTTTTATGCACTGATTACCATTGCTATTGCTATTGCTATTACCATTGCTATTGCAATAGACCCACAGTGTCCAGTAGAACTTTCTGTGATGACGGAAATGTTCTGTTATTTGTACTGGCCAATAAATATGGTAGCCACTAGCCACATATGGCTGTTGAGCATGTGAAATGGCTATTGAGCATGTGAAATGGCTAGTGTGACTGGGGAACTGAATTAAAAATTTTATTCAAATTTAATCAATTTAAATTTAAGTTAAATAGCCACAGGTGACTAGTGGCTACCATACTAGACAGCACAGTTGTAAATCATTGTTCTCATAGGATCTGCTAGATTTTTTATTTAAATTATTTTATGTTGTCAATCACTTGAATTAGTTTGGAATAATGTATCCAACAGAGGAATAGGAGTTGGCTGAATTTTCCTAACTTTCCTTATTATGATTAGAACTACATTTTTCTTTGTATTTACATAAGAATAAAAGTATGCAGATTGCTATTCAGAATTGAAAATAAAATGTGTTTTAGGTTGGTGTATCACACCTGTTTTAATTAGAGTATTTGAGGTGCTGATAAGAGATTGAAAATGCAAGTGAAAGGTGAAAGTCCTATTCTGGAGCCTCAGAGATTTTTCTCCTGTGCTACAAGAGAAAGGAGAAATACTGTTGAATCAAAGTCTGTTTTGGATTTGGAATTTTTATATTCTTGAAGACAGTAATGGTAATGTTTTGGTTTGCATTTTTAATGTTTGGATGAAAATACTGTGTTTGTGACATCAGACTTCTTTGTGATTAATTCAGATTAATTCAGAAAATTTCTTTTGAATCAGGGATGAAGAATAATTGCAGTAAATGCCATAAAGTTAATCTTTGGCTAAGTAGAATTGTGCCATCAATTGAGGTCTGTGGTAAGTTGAATGTTGTTAAATTGGTTAAAATTAAGCCAGTTAGTTTTTAGTAAAGAAGTAAAAAATTCACAGGACTGGAAACATGGCTTCAATTGTAGAACGTTTCAATTTTGCTTAATCTCTTTTAGTGAAACACAGCTTTTTGGAACAATGATTAGTACAGTTACCAATATACATGGAGGTTAGCAAAATATACCATATTTACTATTTTATATAGTACTATGATTGATAACTAACAACTGAGTATTATTCTGACCTTTGAGAAGATGCATTAAGCAGTTCTTTCAAATTCTTTTTGTTCTTCTGAAGGCCTAAACCCCCTCTTGGTCCTACATTCTCGGCAGATGGTTTTTTCTCCCATTTCACAGAATATGAGCACTCCCTCATTTTCTTGTCCTTCTCACTTATCAGATTGCAGTCATCATCACTGATGCTGACCACCCCTTGCAAGTACAGTGGAAAAAGTGTCCTGTTTCCTGAAAAAAACAGATGCTTCCACCTGTGCTCTTATTTCATTCCTTTTTATCTTCTCATGGATCTTGTATGTCAGTTATTTTGGCTGGTTCTTGTCATTTCAGCCTATTTCCTATATAAGTTTTAACAAGCTCAACCTTTTTCCATCATTGGGTACAGATACATATATAATAGAAGGGAGCTGACCCTTCTTAATTCCCTTCTTCCTTCTCAGTCTTCTTGAAAGGTCTCTTTATACTTATTCTAATTCTTCCCTTCTTAGCAATCCGTGTTTTAACAAGCCTTCCACATGACTTTGATGGTACACTGAAGCTTGAGAACCACTACCTGGAGCCCATACTTGTGGGCCAACCAAGAAGCTCACTATTATTGTTATAAATTGGGAGCATAGGTTATAGTATTTAGAGGACTGTTAGCTATACTTACATAGACATAGAGGAGTCAACTTTTGTTTGGGTGAGGTGCTGTTTAAACCTAGAAACAGTAATTGTTGGTAAATTAGTCAGGATTAGGTTTGGCTGTGAGTTATGGAAAACCCAAAATAGCAGTGGCTTAAAAAGATAGAAGTTTCTTTCTTTTCTTTCTTTCTTTTTTTAATACAAGTAATCCAGGTTTGGGACTGAATGATTATCAAAAACTTAGGCTTCCTGCTTCTTCTTGTTGCTCTACCATCTTCAACACTCAGCTTTTACTGTGATTCAGTTTGGCTACGGTGGCTGTAAGTCATCTTTTTCACATTCTAGTCAGCAAGAAGGAAAAAGAGGAGAGGTCATATCTCTTCTTTTTAAAGAAACTTCCCGAGCAGTTGCCCGGAACTTTGAGTCCCGTTGGCCAGAATTTAGACATTGGTCACACCCAGTTGGAAGGAAGCTTTGGAAATAAAGTTCTTATTTCAGGCAGTCATGTGTGAAGATATAATTAATGATTTTAAAAAATTGTTGTATAAAATTATATGGTTTGCATTTACCATAAATAATTTAACAGTTCCCTATTGTTAGACAATTAAGTCACTTATAAAATTTTTGTTGTTATAAACAAAGTAAAAATAAACAATTCTATACCTTTAAAAAGTGAGTTAATAAGCATGAAAGCTACACATTAGGATGTTGAGTATTATTGGAGAGAACTTTGAAGTAGTAAAATTAACATTTTGAGAGTTTTCCCCTAAGACAGGAAAGATAAGGATTCTGTAAAGAAGTGGAAGTTAGTAATAGCTTATAAAGTTTGGACTTTAGTCATCTGTTAAAGAAAATTAAATAAATACACAGTATTGCTGACTTACATAAACTAATGCAGTAAAATAAGTGGATAATTTACATTTGTGTGTATAAATGCTTTAAGTTTTATACATTTACTGGTGTCTAAGTCATATTGATTTTTAGTATTGAAATGACATTTTATTTTTGTCTTAGAGTACAAATCTTTCACTTTAAGTTGATTCATTCTTTTTCTTTTCCTGAGCTATTAAGTTTGGAAAAGAAATAAATAAAAAGTTGTGTTCGAATATGCATATACTTTCACTAGACTTACTGTAGACTTCTCTTGGTTGACAGGCCTTTTTGCAGATGTGTAATCTGCCCGTCAAAGTGGTTTGCAGGGCAAATGCAGAATATATGTCTCCATCTGGTAAGTGTTTTTTAGTTTTGTTTTTCTTCTCTGTTAATATTCTGCATTGATAAAATTGCAGTGATAGTCCAGTTTGTACCTAGATTTTTTAAATGCCTATATTTTTTGTTTACCCTTTGAAGAATTTTCCCATTCTATAAAGTAACAGTTGCAAACTTGACAGTCTTGGGGTGACATGTCTACTCATTTCAACTCTGTGGTCAGAGATGATTACTGGAAAGTTAGGGGAATTGTTTCAAATAGTAAATGTTAAGAAAATACATAATCTCAGATTTCCCCCAGTCTTATTTACATAGGACTGTTCCTTCTTCAGAAAACAAATTTTAATATGTGAATCCATTTATTATTAAATACACTTCTCTAAATTGTATTCTCCCATTATGCCAATGGAAGAAGAGAGATTGTGGAATAATTAAATTAATGTGTCATAGATCTGTCTTTGAATGTCTTTGGTCTTTGGTTTCTGATTCTTTTTGTTTCATTTTAAGTTTTTAAGTTACTTTTTCTTACTAAGGTTTTAGCCTTTCTGTTATTTTTTATAATCAGTATTGCCTTTTCTGTGTATCATGTATTAGTAGATTAAGGTACAGTTTTAAATAAATGTGATTCAGGTAATTTTTAATATAAAAATATAGTGCCACCAAATCTGATAAATAAATAGAATTGGTATGGGTTATTATAATTATGGTTTTGCTGGAGCAATAATAACACATAGAACCACTGCTTTATGAATAAATTCGTTGAATATAACTGATTGGTACAAGTGTATTACGTTGCTTTTTAGGGAGACATTTATCGATCTCTTTATTGTGATGATAATTTAGGAATGACTTGGATCGTTAGGAATGACATTTTTTTCATCATAAACTCTTAAGGGTGGTAATAATTGTCAACAGTTGTGAAGACACCCTCTCTATACACACTGAAAATTCTATATGAATATCTCTACATTTATAGGTTTATGAATATACATTTTAAAAACGTTTCAATAAAATAATTTTTAGACTTATAAACATATACATCTTTTAGATTCTTGAAGGCTATTAATTGAATCATTTTGTTTTAAGTTTATACATAGGTTTTATAAACTTTATTGAATTCTGGTGAAATGAATTATATTGGGTTCTGTCCATCTTCTTCCTCTGTGTAGTCATACAAAGAGTGTAGATATACATATAAAAAGGTTAGTAATCTAATACTAAAGTTAATATCTTTGACAAATCAAGGAAAAGCCATATAGCTTATCCACCTATTTCCTAAAATGACTGTACTATATGTAGTATTACCTAGGTAGTTATCCATCTTTATAGATTCTAGGAAAGACAAACATAAATAGTATAGAGACTACAATACATGCATATATACATATATGCATAGGAGAAGTCTCCTATAGGTAGATGAAAATGACACTTTCTATTAAGGTATTTAAATTTCATCATCTCTAGTGTTTCTTTCATCATATGATTTGGGTGACCGTGGGAATGTGTTATATTTTATTTGCTTGTTTGATCTGGTTGTTGGTAGATTTTTAAAGCAGAGAACATCATGGAATAGACCACTTGGCTAAGAGTTAGGAAATTTTTAGTCTAACCCTTCTGTGACTTTGTCACATGTTAACAGTTTTCTTGGGAAATTTCACTTCTTTTCTTTGAGCCTCAGTGGCTTCATCTGTAATATGAGATGGTTGCATTAGATGACATCCAAGGTCCTTTCTATTTCTAATATTCTCTGAATAAATAAACTTGCTTGGCAACATCTTGCTTTCTTTAAATATAAAAGTTCCAAAAATGATTATTCTGCCTAAAATGAGAAGCAGGGCCTTTGGGGTTTTTTTTATGACCTTTGATTGGTGCCAGAGAATAACTGTCTCACTCTGCTTTTGCCTGATCACCTCCAATAATAAGGATATAACACTGGCTCCACCTTAAGTCAGGCTAGTGACAGAAAACATTATTTACTTCTAACTTGTTGCCTTGATTTTTAAAAAAAATTAATTAATTAATTAATTTTTTGGCTGCGTTGGGTCTTCGTTGCTGTGCATGGGCTTTCTCTAGTTGTGGCGAGCAGGGGCTACTCTTCATTGCGGTGCACGGGCTTCTCATTGTGGTGGCTTCTCTTGTTGCGGAGCATGGGCTTTAGGCGCCTGAGCTTCAGTAGTTGTGGCACGTGGGCTCAGTATTTGTGGTTCGCGGGCTCTAGAGCGCAAGCTCAGTAGTTGTGGAATGCGGGCTTAGTTGCTCCATGGCATGTGAGATCTTCCTGGACCAGGGCTCAAACCCGTGTCCCCTGTATTGGCAGGTGGATTCTTATCCACTGCACCACCAGGTAAGTTCCTTGTTGCCTTGATTTTTATTTATTTCTTTGTATTTAGAGATATATGAGTATTCAATTGGCTACCCACACTGCTTCCCTGCTTCAGAATCTACAATGCTCAAAGTATTTTTAAGAAAAGAAATAAAATACAGGCATACCTTGAGATACTGTGGGGTTTGGTTCCAGACCACCACAGTAAAGCGAATATCACAATAAAGTGAGTCACATGGATATTTTTGGTTTCCCAATGCATATAAAAGTTATGTTTACACTGTACTGTAGTCTGTTAAGTGTGAAATAACATTATGGCTAAAAGAACACTATACATATCTCCATTAGGAATATTTTATTGCTAAAAAATGCTAACCATCATCTGAGCCTTCAGTGAGTCAAAACCTTTTTGCGGGCGGAGGGTCTTACCTCCATATTGATGGCTGCTGGCTGATCAGGGTGGTGGTTGCTGAAGGTTGGGATGGCTCTGGCCATTTCTTATTGTTTCTTTCATTCATTAATTCATTCACTCATTGATTGATTGATTGCTGCATTGGGTCTTCGTTGCTGTGCGCGGGCCCCCTCCAGTTGCGGTCAGTGGGGGCCACTCTTCGTTGTGGTGTGTGGGCTTCTCATTGCAGTGTCTTCCCTTGTTGTGGAGCATGGGCTCTAGGTGCGTGGGCTTCAGTAGTTGTGGCACATGGCATCAGTAGTTGTGGCTTGCGGGCTGTAGAGTGTAGGCTCAGTAGCTGTGGCGAACGGGCTCAGTTGCTCCGCAGTATGTGGGATCTTCCCGGACCAGGTCTTGAACCTGTGTCCCGTGCATTGGCAGGCGGATTCTCAACCACTGTGCCACCAGGGAAGTCCCTGGCCATTTCTTAAAATAAGACAGCATTGAAGTTTGCCTTTTCGATTGACTCTTCCTTTCACAAACGATTTCTCTGTAGCATGGAATGCTGTTTGATAGCATTTTACCCACAGTAGAACGTCTTTCAGAATTGCAGTCAGTCCTCTCAAGCCCTGGTGCTGTTTTATAAACTAAGTTTATGTAATATTCTAAATCCTTTGTTGTCATTTCAACAGTCTTCACAGCATCTTCACTAAGAGTAGATTTTATTTCAAGAAACCACTTTCTTTGCTCATCCATAAGAAGCAACTCCTCATCCTTTAAAGTTTTATATTTATAACAAATATAATAATAATGAAAATGTTTGAAGTATTGTGAAAATTACCAAAATGTGATACAGAGACATAAAGTAAGCAAATGCTGTTGGAAAAATGGCACCAATACACTTACTCAATCGGGGTTGCCACGTACCTTCAGTTTGTAAAAACACGCAATATCTGCAAAGCACAATAAAGCAAAGTACAATAAGACAAGGTATGCCAGTATAAACTCTGTCTTCCAAGAACTCCAAACTGGATAATGAAAATGAGAAATATACTTTGATCTCAAAATGTACCACCACAAAATACTCTTCGGTCTAGACATTCATTCACAAATCGTTTTCATTCTTTGGTCATATTATCTCAGAGGACCTGCACTATTTCTATCAGTATAGTAGTTACAAAGATATTATCCTAAGTTTAAAAAGAGTATGATCTAATTCTTAATGCAGATAAGAAATTTTTTTCTCTTTTGAAAGATTTATAAAGCGGTAGAAAAAAGGAATGCAGAATTCAGTGTTTTTATATTGGTAAATGGAAATGTCTTCTAAATACCTCTGTTGAGTTGTATTCCAAAAGGCCTGCCTTTCCTTTGTAATGTCCTGTGGACGCAGATGAAGCTTTTGTTGGTGCTGTGCACCTCATCCATTACCCTCAGGCTGTCTAAGCCAGAGAGGAGTGAATCTCTTGAAAAGGACCACGAAGAAGCCAGCTGTTAGTGTGAACTCTATTTGAACTAGGTCTGACAAAGTTTCATCCTCTAGCATTTGAGGTAGACTTTATTGCTATTTGGAGATCGTCATCTCTGATAATTTCATCTATTATTAGTATTTGAAAAAATGAAATATTACTTTTTTAATGTGGCATTTATTTAGGGAAACCAGTTTTTGTAAGCATACTAATTCTTTTTTCCCCACATGTGTTGGGAGCATACTTTGTATTATAATTTATAAGCTAGCATACCTTCAAAGATTGTTATTGTCTTAATTCCTGAAATTTTTGAGTCAGATAACATTTATTAATGCACCATTATGTGCTTAAACAATTGATCTGAATGGGTACCTGAGATTTGAAAGTAGTAGATGTAAAAAAAAAAAAAAATAAGCTTCATAAATGTAGCTTAAATATAGATTGATTCATTGTACTCTGAAGGGAAGGCCTAGTTTAATTTTTTCGGATCTATCAGTGGTCATGAACCAATGACTAGGCTTGGTTCATATAATTTGAATAATTAGTATTTACTGCTATATAGTGATTTATTAGTGTTAGCTCTGAAAAGGGAATATTTTGATCTGTTATTACATATAAGAACTCTAGAAATGAATCTCCTTTTTTTTTCTTTTGTTTTAAAATTAGTAATTAATGTTTAAAAATTTTTAGAATTTAACATATGCATTTAACTATAATTTTCAAAAGTCATAGTGTTAGGAAACTGTGTGTATTAATAAAACATATCCCAGTTTTGTGTTGATTTCCTTTTTAGCACAAACTTTAATTTATGAAGAGTGTTTTCACATTTTTTTTCCCCCTCAACAGGTAAAGTACCTTTTATTCACGTAGGAAATCAAGTAGTATCGGAACTTGGTCCAATAGTCCAATTCGTTAAAGCCAAGGTAATAAAAAAGATATTAAATGCATTTGATCACAGTTACTTTTAAATAAGTCATTCATCATTCTTTAGGGTGTTGTAACATTTACGTTGATTTTAACCTAGTTTTACAAAATGCTGATATAAACTACCAGAGAAATATTTCTAAAGAGTAAGTTTTTCCCCCCATAATGTAAGTCAGTGGCAGAAGAGGCCATTTGACTTTTACAAAGTGATAGATAATTTTCTAACTCATGCTTAAGAGAATTTTGGTCACAAATGAAAACTCTTCATTGTTGTAAAATATCAGGTTAACCTTTGAGAAGAGAGTTATAGAATATGTTTAAAAGTTGAATGTATCAATGCTAATTTACCCATTTGAATTATTATTCAGTTTAGATTTTAATAGTTATCAAAGAACAACCTCCATTAACATTTTGGGGAACATGCTTCCAGAATTTTTTTTTGCATATGTAGAAAAATACAGGTCATACTATTATGTATTATTTTGCAAACTGCCTTTTAAAATCATCAGTGTGTTTTGAAATTCTTCCATTTAATGACTATAGATATATGTTATCCTTTTAAATTGTTGTATAATATTCTATCATATGGATGTATTATGATTTATTTAAGTCTTTATTGATGGACACTGAAGTTGTTGCCAATTTTCTGCTGTTATTGAGTGCTAATACAAATATTCTTGTACGTACACCTTTGTACACTCGTTAAGTTATCTCCTTAGGATAAATTCCTAAGAGTGATAATACAGTGTTATAGGGTATGCATTTTAAAAATCTTACAACTAAAGCTTATACTATTTTATGCATCTACTCATTACTATACTGTATTAGAATTTAAAAATTAGTGTCTATTTCCCTATCCTTTACTAATAACATTTAAGAAAATCTTTGACCACTTTATAAGTAACACATGTCAATCTTTGGAATTTATTTTATTACTAAAAAGGTTAGTCTCTTAAAAAAAACAAGGTTTACTGACCATCGCTCTTTTCTTCTTTTGTGAAATAATAATGTAATTTTGTCTCTTGAAAGATACATTTTTATAATGACAAGTAAATACTTATTAATATTTTGTAGTGATAGCAAAGTATTATTTTTTCACATAAAATAATTATGTTTTAGGGGGCATTTTGGAAATGAATCCATTGGACATTTACAGTAAAACATTGATGTTGTATTACTTGGTAGTAAGATAACTGAAAGTTTTTGTATATTTAATATGATGCTCTTTTAAAGTTTTTTAAATTCCCTTTAGGGCCATTCTCTTAGTGATGGGCTGGATGAAGTCCAAAAAGCAGAAATGAAAGCCTACATGGAATTAGTCAACAATATGCTGTTGACTGCAGAGGTATAATAGAAGATAATAGGCCTTGAAAATAAGCTTTTTCTCTCATAAAAGATCATTTTTCTTATGGGTTATGTTAAAGTTACTGAAAAATAGGAAAACAGTCAAGCCACTTCTAGGGCTAGTGTCGTTAACCAAATTATTTGATCATTATCATTGAACAAGCTGCCTGATATTATCATTTCTAGTTTTTCTGTTTGTAAACAGGAGTGACTCTTGCCCACTCATTATTTTATTTTGGTCTTGTGAAATTCACTTAAATGGTATCTGTAAAATACTTTAATGGCATTTAGAGATGTATTCTATGAATAAGAAATATTTTTATAGGTACCACCATTAAGTTTAATAATTCTATGTAGCAACATTAGCCAAGAAAAAACAAAAACAACCCTCACATATGTGACTTTTATGACGTTAGCTTATAAAAAATTACCCTGGCAAGAAGTAACTTTCTTTATCCATTTTCTCTTTGATACTTTAAAGTTTTGGTGACTGTTTTTTTTTTTCCTAGTTGTATCTTCAGTGGTGTGATGAAGCTACTGTAGGGGAGGTGAGTGGTTCTGCAACATTTATCTTAATTAAAATTTAATGAAAAAACACTTTTGCTCAGAATCATCAGTCCCTGCTCATAAATGAAACATTGTGGTTTATACCATTAGTGATATAGTTTTTCACTTTAATTTTGCTTGCACATACGTTTTAGGGAAGCTGTGTGTCATTGTTTGATATAACTGGTTGCAGAGTATGTGAAAGTTTATATATTTTTAAAGAGAATGGTTTAAAATTTTAATTTTTAGATTGCAAGCTATGTTTTGTTTTATTTTTTCAGATTGCTCTGTTTGTGGTCTCTGGAAATATATTTCCCTTAGAATTTTATTTGTGAAAACAGGCTATGTCTTTAGAATCATGTTTTTAACATAATCTTTTTGCTTTAGATCACTCATGCTAGGTATGGATCTCCTTACCCTTGGCCTCTGAATCATATTTTGGCCTATCAGAAACAGTGGGAAGTCAAACGTAAGATGAAAGCTATTGGATGGGGTAACAAGACACTGGACCAGGTCAGTTCAGATTGAAGTTGGTAAAACCCTCAACTTTAATACATAAAGAAAAAAGATTTTTAATTGTTGGTCCTTTAAAAAAAAATCCCAGGGGACTTCCTGGCGGTCCAGTGGTTAAGACTCTGCACTTCCAATGCAGGGGGTGCCAGTTCCATCCCAGGTCGGGGAGCTAAGATCCCACACGCTGCGCGGCGCAGCCAAAAAAACACACTAACTCCCAACATAATAAAAAAAATTAACAAAACATTTGCTCTTATTTTCTCTGACATGAAGTACTTTTTTGTTTTATAAAAATCACACATGCTTATTGTAAAACAAATTATGTAATACCAAAAACTTCAAAAACGGAATAAAAGTTGGCTGGAATCCTACCATCTAGAAATTGCCACTGTTAACTATATGGAGAACATTCTTCTAGGTGTCTCTTAATAACATTTTCTTTAAATGGGGTCATAGTATAACTGCCACTCTATAACCTAATTTTTTTTATCCATTCAGCAATACATTGTGGACATTTTTTTATGCCAATAAATATAGATCTGCAGCATCAGGGCTTAAAAAGAAAAACCCAACCCTATTAGATGCAGTGCTTAATATACCTGCTTTTCTTTGGTCTTAAATTTACTGAAGTAGCAAAATTATAAAAATATATATCTTGTCAAGGTCATGAGTTTGAGCATCATTAAGCTAATTAATGTCTCATTTTCAAGGATACCCCTAGTCCTAGTCAGCCAACTCATTGATGTGTGCCGTTGGCCACAAGGGGGATTGGGTAAATGAAGAGGGATGGAGTAAATAAAATCTATTTCCACTAGTGGGAAAACAATTCAAATGATTTTTACTCATGGTAGGTCAGCAGTGTCATCTTTATGAAGCAGATTTTTTAATATATGTGAAGTCATTTGATTATATGGATTCAGGAAAACATTTTTGTAGAGAGTAGAATTTTGAGATAAAAACTTCCTTGATCATAATCCTTATAAGTAACTTAAATGTACTTGTATTTAAAGGAAATTTGCTTTCAAATTTTCTTCCGGTTTCTTGTATAGAAATTATTACGTATGTTCTCTATGTGGTCTATAGTCTGATTTAAATATACTAAAAATGGTTACCTAAATTTATATTTTTATTATAAACTATGATACATATTAAGTTTTAGACACATTTTATTGCTTTGCTAATTTAAATATTTTTCTCTGGGGTCTGTTGCTTGTGTTAGGTCTTAGAAGATGTAGACCAGTGCTGTCAAGCTCTTTCTCAAAGACTGGGAACACAACCGTATTTCTTCAATAAGCAGTAAGAATTTATTTTTTTTAGTTAGTTTCTTTTCTGTATTATTATTTTATCATACATGTCGTATCAAACATTTTATCATAGAGGAATTGTTTTATCAAGAAATATTTACGAAAAGATTTAGTTATATTAAAGTTCATTTTTGCATTCATTAACCATTTAATTTCTTGGGTGTCAGGCATAGCACTAGCTTCTGGGAGACCAAGATTTCTAAAATGCAGTGCTAGCTATTAAGAATTTTCTCCTGACGGTAGACAATGTAAACCAGTCATTATTGTATGATATGATAGAGGTTCTACTAGAGGTAGTTCAAGGTGCTTTGTATGGAACTATGACATGTTAACAAAATCTGAGCTTGCAAACTACTATTAAAACGTGAAGTGTAGCCATACTTGTCTGTAAAGGATGATACCCTGAGGACTAGAAAAGTGAATAAAACTAAACTGTAAACAATATTGTTGGATGGACAAGCATTATGATGAACTTTTCTTTTAAAATTTAATGAAAATATTTGTAAAGCATAGAAATAATTGTGAAGGATATAGATTAAATATATGTATGTGTATATATGTAAATTGAGTAATTCATGTTTTATTAAGACAGAATTTTTTTGTAATTTGGAAAATAATATCTAACATAGGCAAAGAATGAATTTTCCTTTTTTTTTTAAAGTTACAATTTTAGTATATCAGAATCAGCTATCCTGTGATCCAGTTTAAGATGGGTTTAAATTAGCATTTTAACCTCATTGGTTTGCTTAGAATTCTAATCTTTTCTTGGCTTTTTAATAAAAATCTCTTGACTTTTAGATGGATAATTTTTTTTAAATTTTTTTAATTTTTTATTTTTTGGGGTACACGGGCCTCTCACTGCTGTGGCCTCTCCCGTTGCGGAGCACAGGCTCTGGACGCGCAGACTCAGCGGCCATGGCTCACGGGCCCAGCCGCTCCGCGGCATGTGGGATCTTCCCGGACCCGGGCACGAACCCGTGTCCCCTGCATCGGCAGGTGGACTCTCAACCACTGCGCCACCAGGGAAGCCCTAGATTGATAATTTTTAAAAAGGTTTATTTGTTATTATTTACATCTTCATAGGCATTCATCTATAGCTATATCAAACATCTTTTGGTAGAGATGTTAATATTTGTAGCAAAAATGGCTATGGTGATAGCTTGGAAATATTAAAGTTATATTAATGTATGTGCTATACAACTGATATTAAAATAAAATTGGGCTCTGTTGATCTTTGAAGCAGAAAGGTCATAGAGTTCAAACCATGAAATCCTGGTAGGTAAAGTTTCTACAGCTATGTTCTTATTTCTAGTGATGTTTGCTATGCTGATTCTAGTTGTTTCGTCTCTAATACAAAAGAAAGGTATCAAAATGTTAGTATTATGTAGTCCCCTTTCTTTCTGATATAGGAATTCTTAGGAGCTGAAAAGCTCAGAAGGGGTGCATTTTATTGTTTGAAGTGCATCACTCTGTTTTAGGAGTTAGTTTTGTTATGCACCCTGTCTCCATGGGAAGCCAGGATAATAGATCTAACTTATTTTTCTCCTCATTGAAACTCAGTGTCAAAGAGTTAGTAACCAGGTATCATTTGGCATGTGATTCAGTGGAAATATCAAGAAATATTTTTCTTCATAAGGGTATAATTATTATTATTTTTAACAACCTTATTGGAGTATAATTGCTTTACAATGGTGTGTTAGTTTCTGCTTTATAACAAAGTGAATCAGCTATACATATATCCCCATATCTCCTCGCTATTGCATCTCCCTCGCATCTTCCCTATCCCACCCCTCTAGGTGGTCACAAAGCACCGAGCTATTTTACACTACCAAATGTAAAATAGATAGCTAGTAGGAAGCAGCTGCATAGCCCAGGGAGATCAGCTCGGGTATAATTATTTTTAAACTTGTAATGAAAAATTCAAAATTTAGAATAGGTACAAAAACAATTGAGAAACTGTTTAACTGGTATTAAGATGTAGGTTTTTGAAATAATTTTACCTTATATGAGACTTAGATAAACATTTTTATGATTGAAGTATAGAATAGTTTTAATTTTTAGTTTTAATTGTTTAATATTAAAACTTATTTCCCTGTGTATCCTCTCCTTACCCTCTAAAATTAGAATCAGCTTTTTTTCTAGCTTACCTACTAGACATGTTGAGAGGCCTCATGAAAGAAACTCAGTAGCTTTACTTGATGTGAGAAAGGGAAAGATAGTTGAGGGAGATCTTGCAGCAAGAATAGTAATTGGGAAAAGAGGACAAAGAAGCTAAATGGTGGAAAGGAAAAAGGAAAGCGAATTTGAAAAAAATTAGAAATAATACAAAGTAGATACTAACAATTGTCCTTTTTATCTTTCATAATATATAGTTGGTAGCTTTTAAATATTTAAATCATATTTCTAAAATGCAGCTCAAACAAAATCTGTGTTATCTGTTGAATCTGTGATCTTGCTGATGTGATATCTGTTAACACACCTACACAAAGACTGGGTAATTTATTCCCTTTCACCTGGTGAGTGCATTTGGAATAAAAAACCAGAACTGTTCTTGAAGTGATATTTTCATGTTACCTTTTTAATAAAGGGGAAGAAGAAGAAAAAAATAATTTTTCTAAATGTAATCAGAATAGAAAGAGTTAATACTACTCCAAAGCATTTATGAGCTCCTTGAGGGTTTTTGTTTTCCAAACAAAACCTATTAGAGGAAGCTCAGTAAATGTTGGTTAAGACTAGATTAAATTGAATGAGAAATTGGAAAAGGAGTTAGGTTTGAAAAAGAAAAAGTACTGCTATTAACCATTAAGTAAATGGTAAAATTTGAAAATATACCTTCATATACTGATAGGAAAGTATTTTGAAGAAATGATGCAAAAATTATACTTGGGAACCTTAAGAAAAATTTCAGGGGGTAATGGGATTTCATTGAAGTTTATTCAACTGAGAAATCACTAGTTAAGAAAATTAAGGGGAAATTGCTCAAAAATATCCAAAAGCAAAATATAGCAAAGTTGATGGCAAGGGGCTTGATTTACAAATTTGAATGATAGTCCTAAAGATCAGTGATTGATACATAAAGAAAGGATATGTAGATTATTTCTGTTAGTATGAAGAAATGACAAGTTAATAGTATAATGGGAAAGAAAAATTGGGGAACATTCAGACAAAATTAATGTTTTTGAAACTAGACTGTGAAACGTATCAGAAAGAGAGAAAGAAATATGGAACCATAATAATTGAAGAAAAAGATAAGTACAAAAAAATTTTTAGTGGGAAAGGTTAGGAAAACATTCGCATTTTATGGTACTGTTTTTATTTTGATATTCAAATGAAAGAATAGTAGATAATCGGTGGATGTTAGCTGAACCTGTTGTGGCAGCGATTTTACAATATATTTATGTAAATCAAACCATCATGTTGTACACCTTAAACTTATACAGTGATGTATGTTAATTATTTGCCAATAAAACTGGAAAAAAAAAGAATAGTAGGTAACCAACAGAAACGTGGAAAGAATGATAATGCAAGATGAGAAGGCAACAATGTGAAAGTTGTTGAAGGTCTTAGGAGGAGAGTTGCTATCTATATCCAAATTACAATCTACAAACTACTTAGTAAGCAGAAGGGTGGAAATGTTATGTTTTCTCTCCATATTGTATAGAAAAGGTAATTAAAACTGGAGGTACATGAAATCTTGGCTTGATTAAACAATTCAGTGGAAGTATTGGCTAAAGTGTAATTTTTTGTCCTTGTCTCTCATAGGAGTTGCAAATATTTTTCTGAGCTTATTGCTTTTTTTAAAAGTCAGGTTTATCGTGGCATAATTTACAAAAAGTAAAATTGACGCTTTTATGTGTATAGTTCTGTGAGTTTTAGCAGTGGTATACAGTTGTGTCCCCATTACCACAGTGTACTTTTTTTTTTTTTTAAGTATATTTTTGGCTGTGTTGGGTCTTTGTTGCTGCGCACAGGCTTTCTCTAGTTGGGGCGATCAGGGGGCTACTCTTTGTTGTGGTGTGTGGGCTTCTCATTGCAGTGGTTTCTCGTTGTGGAGCACGGGCTCTAGGCGCGTGGGCTTCAGTAGTTGTGGCACGCGGGCTCAGCAGTTGTGCCTCATGGGCTCTAGAGCGCAGGCTCAGTAGTTCTGGCTCATGGGCTTAGTTGCTCTGCGGCATGTGGGATCCTCCCGGACCAGGGCTCGAACCCGTGTCCCCTGCATTGGCAGGCAGATTCTTAACCACTGCGCCACCAGGGAAGCCCACAGTGTACTTTTTAAAAAGAAAGAATTGTGGGAATTGATAACATATATGTCAGAGTCAACTAATATAAGTAGTTGCTGAAATTTGTAAGGATTACAAAAAATATGCATTAAGTTATGTGTGTGTTTTGTTTGATTTAGTATAGTGTATTCTGCTTCCTGTTAGATGTTCTAAAAGTAATTTGTCACGAAGTTGCTATCTTTAGGTAACATCAGATCAGTTTTTGTATGCTCATTACCCTACATAATTCAGCACCTTTTGAGTTATGTGGATGTATATTTGAAGCAAATAATATTTTGACCACTTCAGGGGTACTTCTAGACTACTCTGGTTTGAACATACCTTCATTCCTGAGCTCATTCAGAGCCTTCCCTTATTGATAAAAGATGCCCATCTACCCTACTGGAAGTTGCATCAGAGAATATATTCACCTTTTCTTAGGCTCTTGTACAAGAAGCAGAGGGTAGTTAATCCTAAATAAGGATTAGGAAAATAAATCCTAAATTGGTAAGATACACGTTTTAAGAAATATGTTTAGGGATCTGGAAGAGTTGGTGTTTATATTACTTCTCACAAAGTGCCTCAGCTCAATATTTATCCACCTTCTACATCCTTGGTTTTTCTCAGGTATCCATTTGTTATTGATTCTTCATCTGTAATGCTAGGATCATGGTGCTGTTAAGTCCCAGGACACTTGTGAGTTTTTAAAACTATCCTATTGACTACCCTCTTAAACATGGCCATAAATTGCACATTTGACTTTGATTAATACTTCATGAATGTGTCAAAAGAGGGAAGGCTTTGGAAGAATGTGAATAACTACTATTGAAAAATTAAATATCCTATACAACTTAGGCAGGATGCTTTCTTTCTCTTTCGTGTATTCATTCAGCAAATAACCATTCAGTTCCTTAGATACTTTGCTAAGAACTGGGGTTATAAAGATATATGCAGTGTTATCTTTAGAGAACTTAGAGTATAATGGGGGAAACATTAAGTAAACAGTTATAGTATGGTATGAGAAGTACTTCACCTTTTTATCGATTCATTAAACAAATATTTATTGAGAACCTACTTTGGGCCAGGCATTGTTGCAGGTGTTGGGGACACAGCAGGAAACAAGTAGACTATGTCCTGGTAGAAAGAGATAGACAGTTAATTAAAAACAAATATTAGATAGTTTTAAGTGCCATATAGAGAATTAAAATAGAATCACATCACAATAAGCGGCTATATGTCCACTTTAGTTTGAGTGGTCAGGGGACGCTGACCACTCAAACTAAGATGTGATATTTAAGTTGTATTCTGAAAAACAAGGAGGAGCCAGCAGTATGAAGTCAAGGGCAGGGTGTTCCAGGCAGCAGGAATAGTTGGGTCAAGGCCCTAAGATTGGCTAGAGTTTATGTTCAAATGGAAGAAGCAAAACCATTTATGGTTGTGTGTAGAGAATGGTAGGAGATGAGGCTGAAGAGGTAAACAGGAGCCAGATCTTCTAAGATTTGTATGTTTTGGATAAGGAGTTTGGCATGTTAGTGTAAGTGGAGTGGAAATTCATTCCAATGTTTTATGCTTGGAGGAGATATAGATAAGTGGTGGCATTCAGGACATATTTTGGTGGTTGTGTCTCACCAGGCTTGCTAATGGATATGGGAGGGTAAGAGAAAGAGAGGACTGAAGAGTAACTCAGATTTTTGGCTTGAACAGGTGGTGGGTAGTGGTGACTTTTATTTTGGGAAGATGAGGGGACAAGCAGGTTTGAGATGCTTATTCAGCATTCAAGTGGAATTGTTACATAGGCCTTTGAATGTATGATTCTGGACTTCAGGGGAGAGATTCAGATTGGAGATAAATATTTTAGGAATTAGTGGCATGAAGAGATACAAAGCCATGCAACTATTAAAAGAAGTCATTCATCAGTGGCGATCAAGGCCACATAGCTAGTAAGTGACAGAATTAGGATTTGACGGACCCCCAAATCTGTTTTGCCAAACCAGATTACTGCAACATATTTTTACAGTTTAGGTCGACTAATATGTTTTCTCAGTAACTTTTTCACTGTAGGGCTGACAGCAATAATTAGTTCATAATAATGATGGTATTTTCTCCTTTTGTAATATTGTACTAGTACAGTACAATGAGGGGGCTCAGGGTGCTGACCCTTTGCTGCAGCTGAAAATCCATGTATAACTTTACAGTCAGACCTCTGCATCTGTGGTTCTACATCTGCAGATTCAGTCAACCCTGGATTGTGTAGTATTGTAGTACGTATTTATTGAAAAAAAACCTGCGTGTAAGTGGACCTTCACAGTTCAAACCAGTATTTTTTAAAAATTAATTAATTAATTAATTATTGGCTGCGTTGGGTCTTTGTCGCTACGCACGGGCTTTCTCTAGTTGCAGCGAGTGGGGGCTACTCTTTGTTGCAGTGCACGGGCTTCTCATTGCAGTGGCTTCTCTTGCTGCGGAGCACGGGCTCAGTAGTTGTGGCTCAGGGCTCTAGAGCACAGGCTCAGAGAGGTGTGGTACATGGGCTTAGTTGTGGCGCACGGGCTTAGTTGCTCCGCGGCATGTGAGATCCTCCCAGACAAGGGCTCGAACCCTTGTCCCCTGCATTGGCAGGTGGATTCTTAACCGCTGCGCCACCAGGGAAGCCCTCAAACCAGTGTTGTTCAAGGGTCTACTGTAATTATTTTAATGTAATATAGATTGGTGATGTCCCATTTATAGACCGTTAGTAGCAAGGTAGATAAATTTCATCTTTTTGTTAGTAATATATAATTAAAGGGAAAGAAAACATAGAAAAAATTTTGTTGAAGCCATTCTTACATCTCCTTCAGAAATCTAAGTTTACTTTTAAAATGGTAAAATTAAAATTAAATCATGTTGTAATATGATGATCAGGTAATCAGGTATCATTCTGTTTTCCTAGCACCACAGTGAAATTCTCTGCTTTGACAGCATTTTGGTTATGCATCTACAAAAGCACTTACTAAATTGTGTTGTGGTAATTTATGTTTTGTGTCCATGTCTTAGAATATCTTTCTTGCTTTTATATCTTTAGCATCTGGCATAGTTCCTGGCACACTGGAGACCTGTTGTATATATTTAGTGAATAAATTAATGAATAAAATGAATATGATCATTTACACCAATATTATTATTATTTTAAGGTTACACACTATATAATTCCATTTGTGTGACATTCTTTTTTCTTTTACACCAATATTATTTTAACACATTTAAATGATGCCATTTAAAAAAGCAAGTCACACAACTAGCAAATCGTAGTTTAAAAGATCTTTTTTTCTTTCATATCTTATAACAGAAACTCCAATAAAATAGAATAAATTCTATCAAGTTGGGGTAGGATTTATTGCTTACATGACTTTTTTTCTTTTAAATAGATGAATAAAGTGTTTAAAAAAATAGTATATAGTCTACCATACAAGTTAAACACTGTTCATGTTACTCTCATTTCTGCTTTTGTCTTAGGCCTACTGAACTAGATGCACTGGTATTTGGCCATCTGTACACCATTCTTACCACACAGTTGACCAATGATGAACTTTCTGAGAAGGTGAAAAACTATAGCAACCTCCTTGCTTTCTGTAGAAGAATCGAACAACACTATTTTGGTAAAGTCAGCTCATCCATCAGATTGTCTTAGAGTTATGTGTTAATTTAGTTATTATTTTTAAAAAGTTTGACTTTTGAAATATATGTTACTTGAATGATGTAATAGATAATAGTATCAGAATTTTACAACCAAAAATACTGCTTTTCACAACCTCAAAACAAATTACGTAATGTATCGTATACGTGTACCTTATACTGCTATTTGTGTATACATTAAAATAATTTTGAATGATTTCATTTGATATGTTGTACTCTATATCTTGAAATTTTTGGTTTCTTTGACACATGTATGCATATAAAAATAAAGCTCAAACAACTGTGTGGCCGGTGTATTTACTTTCTTTCCATCTTTCTGAAAGCTACTCTCTGAGCTTTATACATGGAATAAACAGTGTCTTTTCTAAGGCAATAATTTGTATTCCATACTCCCAAGATTACTTTGTAGATGTAATGCATGGTAAACCTGGTCACGGGAAGAATGTTCTTAACGGTGAGCACTTAGAAAATGCGCATGATTACAAAGTGATTAAATCCTGGAACAGATTACCATTTAAGAGCATTTTTCTTATCTAAACTTTATTGAACTTAAAAACATTTTATCAGAGCAGCTATTATTTACATTTGATAAAGGGATAAGTTTCAAGGACCTTATTTTTTTGAAACTTCTTTTTGGAGAAAATAATATTTTAATAATGCTGTTTTATTCCTTTTGTGGGGAAGGGAGGATAGATTTCACAGAAGTATCAATTTATACGTAAGCATAAAAGATTATATGCTGTATTTCTTTCAGTTTTTCTAATATTTTATGTAAAGCCAGAGATGCTATAAAAGAGTCAGATGTACAAATAATTTCTTGAAAATGTCTAGAATAGTAGTACTTCTATATTCCTTTTTATGTACCAGACATTTTAACTCATTTAATCCTTACAAAAACTATGAAGGTTATTATTCCCAGTTCACAGAAGAGGAAATGGAGACACAAAATGGGTAATACCTTGCCCAAGGTCATAGAGTTAGTAAGTGGTAGAGTTGGAATTCAAACCTAGGCGTCTGGCATCTGTTTGGCTTTTAAAGAAAACTACATTTTTTTTTTTAAGATTATGGATTTATACCTTATAAGGGATGTATTAGGTTCTCCTTAGCCCAAGTCCCACATAAACTTTGGGTGCTCCCTTTTGACTATGGTGCTATTTATTATTTTCCTGAACTAATTTTGTAATTTGTTTTATTATTAAAATAAAAATTTCCAAGTTATCTGTGCTTTTGTACAATTTTTATGACAGTTTTTTTTGGTATGTATTTTTGTATGCTTGTTTTATACTGAATGATGCTCTTTTAATAATGCCATAGGGCTTCCCTGGTGGCGCAGTGGTTGAGAGTCCACCTGCCGGTGCAGGGGACGCGGGTTCGTGTCCCGGTCCGGGAAGATCCCACATGCCGCGGAGTGGCTGGGCCCGTGAGCCATGGCCGCTGAGCCTGCGCGTCTGGAGCCTGTGCTCCGCAATGGGAGAGGTCACGACAGTGAGAGGCCCGCGTACCGCAAAAGAAAAAAAATAATAATAATGCCATAACGTTCATTTCATAGAACAAGTACCTTCTGTACTCAGTATATAAAATCTAGACTTTTTTCTTCGAGCTTTTTGGATATAAAGATATTACAACAACATGGGCTCTGATATTTTAATCTTAATCATTACAACTGGCTGGCTGTATTATCTTAATATGAGAAACTTTGGCAGACAATGGTTGTTTATTCCAAGTTGAGATATTTACTCTTATTTAAGACTTACTGACTATGGATCACTTTGATAGAGGTCTTGTTTTTCTCTAGTGTTGAGTGAATCACCCTCAAAACAGAATGTCTTAAAAAGTAGAAAACTTGACATTCAGTTATGGTTATTTAATACCTGCTTTTATCTTTTAAATTTGGGTCCATCAAACCAAGTCACAGTAGCTAAAAATTACCACTGAAAAGCTAGTTTGCTGACCAAAGAGTTAAAGGTTTTGCTGCCAAAACACTTAGGTGTATACTGAATTTTAAAGTAAGTAGCATGATTCTTTATTTAAATTAAAATTTAAGTCATAAGTAGTGAGAAACTTTAAATCAAGATGGGTATAGTCTACCCTGTCATTTGATGACTTCTGAATGATGTACATTGTTGGGTTTAAAATAACTACAGTCATCCAGGACCTCCCACAAATATCAAGATCTTTGGATGCTTAAGTCCCTCACATAAAATGGTACAGTATTTGCAATAACCTACACACATTCTCCCATATACTTTAAATCATCTCTAGATGACTTGTAAATGCCATGTAAATTGTTGTAAACACAATGTAAATAGTTGCTGGTGCAAGGCAAATTCAAGTTTTGCTTTTTTGGAACTTCCTGGTTTTTTTTTTTTTTAATATTTTAGGTACGCAGTTGGTTGAATCTGCTGATGTGGAAATTGCAGATATGGAGGGCCAACTGTATCTTCTATCAAACCCTTTAGAAGCCCAACTTGTTACTTTTTTAATTGATTTGAATGTTGGATGAGTAGATATTGTATTAATTCATTTGGAACCCTAAATCCAGGAAAAGGAGAAATTATAAAATATGTCAATCTAAGAGACTAATATATTTTGATACTTTTTTGATGAATAGATAACAAGTAGTTTTCTTACTGTTGTTTATGATTGTCGTTTAGTGAGAATGGGTAAAAAGCAGTTGTACATTGAGATATTTCAAGATACTACATTCTAAAGTAAAATTTAAGATACAAATTTTTGCACTTATTTTACTTTCTTGTTTTAAAGTATTACAACCAGTTGCTTCTTATGAGATAATTTGTAAATTTCATTGAGTCAAAAGGAAATATTGAAAAGTTTGATTATATCTAGATCGATAGAAATATTTTCCTAATCTATTTTTAAGTTCCTAAGAATTGGGATCGGATTTCTATTTTTCATTTTTTTTTACATTTTTATCAAATTATGGTAATTGAATTTGTCATAAGACTGTAGTAGAATCTCTGGGTATTTCTCCATTTTTTTGGCCATGCTGGCTTGGGAGATCTTAGTTCCCTGACCAGAGATTGAACCTGGGCCCTCAGCAGTGAAAGCACAGAGTCCTAACCACTGACCGCCAGGGAATTCCCAGTCTGAGTATTTCTACTTAGTCTTGTTTTCTGTGAATAGAAATAATTTTATTTAATACTTTATAATCGGTATACCTTTTGCTTGTTTTGCCATATTGCAGTAGGACTTCCAGTACAGTGTTGAACAGGAGTAGTGAGAATGGACGTCTTTGCCTTATTTATGATCTTAGGAGGAAAGTATTCAGTCTTTCACCATTAAGTATAATTGTAGGTTTTTGTAGTTAGCTGCCCTTTATCAGGTTGAGAAAATTTCTGTTTCTAGTTTGCTCAGAGTTTGTGTGTGTGTGTGTTTCAATCATGAATGAACGGTGTATTTTATCAGAAGCTTTTTCCATATCTGTTGAGGTGATTATATATATTTTTTCCTTTAGACTATAGAAATGGTGAGTTATGTAATTGATTTTCAAATGTTGAATCAACATTAGTTTCCTGGGATAAACCCCATATGGTCAAGATGTATTACTCTTTTTATATATTGTTGGATTTGATTTCCTAGTATTTTGTTAACGATTTTTGTTTCCATATTCATGTGGCATGTTGGTCTCTGGCTGTCTTGTAATGCTTTTTTCTGGGTTTGGTATCAGGTTATTGCTGGTCTCATTAAATGAGTTAGGAAGTATTCCTTCCTCTTCTATACTCTGGAGTTTAGATTCGGTACTACTTTTTCCTTGAATGTTTGGTAGAATTTACCAATGCAGCTAACTAGGCCTGAAGGTTTCTTTGTTGGAAGATTTTAAGCTTAACATTTTTATTTACTTAATAAATTTAGGACTATTCAGATCATCTGTTTCTTCTTGAGTGAGCTTTGGCATGTGCCTTTCAAAGAATTTATTTTCTCTAAGTTGTTGAATTTATGGGCATAGAGTTGTTCTTGGTATTCCATTTTTATCCTTTCTGTGGTACCTGTAGTGATGTCCTTTCTTTTATTCTTCATATTTGTAATTTTTATCTTCTCTTTTTCTTGGTCAGTCTGTGCTAGGTTTATCAATTTTTATTGATCAGCCCCCTCCCCAATCCAGCTTTCGGTTTCATTGATTTTTCTCTGTAGTTTTGTTATTCTCATTTTCTTGTCTACCCTTATTATTATCTCCTTCCTTCTTGCTTTGAGTTTAACTTGCTCTACATTTTATAGTTTTTAAATATAGAAGCATAGACTGATTCAAAGCTTTCCTTTCTAATGTAAGCATCAATGCTAAAAATTTCCCTCAAAGCACTGCTTGGAGGGAATTTTGAAATGCCATGGTTTTATTTTCATTTGGTTCAAAATATTTTCTAATTCCCTTGTGATTTCTTCTTTGACCCATGGGCTATTTGTAAGTGTATTCTTTAATTTGAAAATACTTGAGGATTTCCCAGGTATCTATTATTGATTTCTAGTTTAATTCTGTTGTATTTCTAGAACATATTTTGTATTTCAGTTCGTTTAAATTTGTTAATATTTGCATTATGGTCCAGTGTATGGTTTATCTTGGTGAATGTTCCATGTGTAATTGAAAAGAGTGTGCATTTTTCTGTTATAGTATGGAGAATTCTATATATGTTAAGCTCATCTAATTGGTAGTGTTGCTCAGGTCTTTTATATCCTTATTAATTTTCTGCCTACTTGTTCTACATTGCTGAGAGAGGAGTGTTGAATTATGGCTTTTTTCCCCCTCCTTTTATTTCTATCAGTTTGCTTCATGCATTTTGAAGATCTTTTGTTAGGTATATATATATTTGGGATTATTATTTCTTCTTGAAAAATTGATCCCTTCATTGATATATACTGTCCTTCTTTATTCCTGGTAATATTTCTTGCTCTGAAGTTATTTGTCTGATATTAATTTAGTTATTTCAGTTAATTTAGTTATTTGATATAGCTACTCAGTTTTTCTTTAAAGTTTGCAAGGTCTATATATATCTTATCATTTTTCTTTTAGCCTTCTTACATACTTAAAAAAAATTTTTTTTTATAAACAGCTTAGAATTGGATCTTGGATTACCTGACAATTTCTCTTTTAATTGTTTAAGGTGTTAACATTTAATGTAATTATTGATGAAAATGGGTTAAAATATATCGTCGTGCCAGATATTTTCTATTTGCTTTTATTCTATGTTTCTTTTAATGATTTCTTCTTTCTTTTGGATTGATTGAGGTGTTTTTTAAAATGAGGCCATTTTATCCCCACTATTGGCTTATTATTTATACCTTAATTTTTTTTTTTGTAGTGATTACCCATGGTTTACAATATATATCTTTAATCAGAGCCTGTGTTCAAATAGTATATACTGCTTTACTCCCAGTCTGTGGCTTGTCTTTTCGTTTTCTCAGTGGTGTCTTTGGGAGAACAGAAATTTTTAATTTTGATGAAGTCGGTTTATCAAGTCTTTCTGGATTATGCGTTTGTTGTTACATCTAAGAAATCTTTGCCTAATCCAAAGTCCTAAAGATTTTCTTCCATGTTTTCTTTTAGAAGTTATATTGTTTTAGCTCTTATATCATTTAAGTCTATGATCCATATTGAGTTAATTTTAATGAGGTGAGGTAAGAGTCTTAAGTGTTTTCTGGAGGTTTTTTGCATGTGGATATACAACTGATTTGTTGATATATTTGTTTCATGTGAGAAATAGGGAAGAAGGATCTAGGTGGGGGTTTTGTGCCTTTCCTGTAATTGCTGCTATTCTCCTCTCCAGGGAACCACATGGGACACTTTCTCAGATTCCCACCATGTCTCCCGTTTGGGGTTTTTTTTTTTTTTTTTTTGGTGAACTTCCTGTGAGTTCCTTCGAGAAGACCCTGTGAGTACATGTGAATTCCTCTTTTCGTTTGTGGCCTCCAGGGTTTTGCTAGGCTTTTGTTAGCTCACACTCAGCCTTTAACCATTAGTTTAAAATATTAGCTAAGTTCTTGCTGTTGTCCAGTAGTGTCTGTCTCAGGTAAGCAAGTGCTTATGTCCCTTTTCTCCTTAGATTTTGGGTTAGTTGGCCCTGCAACCTCAGCTCTCTGCTGCTGGGTACAAGAACCAGGGTGAATTTGCAGATTGTATGGTGTTCATCATTACTGTAAGGGGGGGAGCAATGCTCTTTTTAGCCTTCTACATTCTAAAATGGGAAATCTGAGTTGCTTTTTATTTTTTGAATTTTATTTTTTATATAGCAGATTCTTATTATCTATTTTATACATATTAGTGTATATATGTCAATCCCAATCTCCCAATTCATCCCACCACCCCTCCCCCCGCTTTCCCCCTTCCTGTCCATACGTTTGTTCTCTACGTCTGTGTCTCTATTTCTGCTTTGCAAATGGGTTCATCTGTACCATTTTTCTAGATTCCACATATATGCGTTAATATATGATATTTGTATTTCTCTTTCTGACTTCACTCTCTATGAGTCTCTAGGTCCATCCATGTCTCTACAAATGACCCAGTTTTCTTATTTATGGCTGAGTAATATTCCATTTTATATATGTGCCACATCTTCTTTATCCATTTGTCTGTTGATGGGTATTTAGGTTGCTTCCATGTCCTGGCTGTTGTAAATAGTGCTGCAATGAACATTGGGGTGCATGTGTCTTTTTGAATTATGGTTTTCTCTGGGTATATGCCCAGTAGTGGGATTGCTGGGTCATATGGTAATTTTATTTTTAGTTTTTTAAGGAACCTCCATCCTGTTCTCCATAGTGGCTGTATCAATTTACATTCCCACCAACAGTGCAAGAGGGTTCCCTTTTCTCCACACCCTCTCCATCATTTGTTGTTTGTAGATTTTTGGATGATGCCCATTCTAACCAGTGTGAGGTGATACCTCATTGTAGTTTTGATTTGCATTTCTCTAATAATTAGTGATATTGAGCAGCTTTTCATGTGCCTCTTGACCATCTGTATCTCTTCTTTGGATAGATGTCTATTTAGGTCTTCTGCTCATTTTTTGATTGGGTTGTTTGGTTTTTTTTTAATATTGAGCTGTGTCAGCCATTTATATATTTTGGAGATTAATCCTTTGTCCATTGATTTGTTTGTGAATATTTTCTCCCATTCTGAGGGTTGTCTTTTCGTCTTGGTTATAGTTTCCTTTGCTGTGCAAAAGCTTTTAAGTTTCATTAGGTCCCATTTGTTTATTTTTGTTTTTATTTCCATTACTCTAGGAGGTGGGTCAAAAAAGATCTTGCTGTGATTTATGTCGAAGAGTGTTCTTCCTGTGTTTTCCACTAAGAGTTTTATGGTGTCTGGTCTTACATTTAGGTCTTTATAATCCATTTTGAGTTTATTTTTGTGTTATGGTGTTAGGGAGTGTTCTAATTTTATTCTTTTTTATGTAGCTGTCCAGTTTTCCCAGTTATTGAAGGGGCTGTCTTCATTGTATATCCTTGCCTCCTTTGTCATACATTAGTTGACTGTACGTATGTGGGTTTATCTCTGGGCTTTCTATCCTGTTCCATTGGTCTTTATTTCTGTTTTTGTGCCAGTACCATATTATCTTGATTACTGTAGCTTTGTAGTACAGTCTGAAGTCCGGAAGCCTGATTCCTCCAGCTCTGTTTTTTTCCCCTCAAGATTGCTTTGGATATTCAGGGTCTTTTGTGTCGCCATACAAATTTTAAGATTTTTTGTTCTATATCTGTAAAAAATGCCATTGGTAATTTGATAGGGATTGCATTGAATCTGTAGATTGCTTTGGGTAGTATAGTCATTTTCAGAATATTGATTCTTCCAATCCATGAACATGGTATATCTCTCCATCTGTTCACGTCATCTTTGATTTCTTTCATCAGTGTCTTATAGTTTTCGGAGTATAGGTCTTTTACCTCCTTAGGTAGGTCTATTCCTAGGTATTTTATTCTTTTTGTTGCAATGGTGAATGGGATTGTTTCCTTAATTTCTCTTTTCGATCTTTCATTGTTAGTGTATAGGAATGCAAGAGATTTCTGTGCATTAATTTTGTATCCTGCAACTTTACCAAATTCATTGATTAGCTCTAGTAGTTTTCTGGTGGCATCTTTAGGATTATCTATGTATAGTATCATGTTATCTGCACAAGTGACAGTTTTACTTCTTCTTTTCCAGTTTGTATTCCTTTTATTTCTGTTTCTTCTCTGATTGCCGTGGCTAGGACTTCCAAAACTATGTTGAATAATAGTGGTGAGAGTGGACAACCTTATCTTGTTCCTGATCTTAGAGGAAATGATTTCAGTTTTAACCATTGAGAATGATGTTTTCTGTGGGTTTGTCATATATGGCCTTTATTATGTTGAGGTAGCTTCCCTCTCTGCCCACTTTCTGGAGAGTTTTTATCATAAATGGGTGTTGAATTTTGTCAAAAGCTTTTTCTGCATCTATTGAGATGATCATATGGTTTTTATTCTTCAATTAGTTAATATGGTGTATCACATTGATTGATTTGCATATATTGAAGAATCCTTGCATCCCTGGGATAAATCCCACTTGATCATGGTCAACGATCCTTTTAATGTGTTGTTGGATTCTGTTTGCTAGTATTCTGTTGAGGATTTTTGCATCTATATTCATCAGTGTTATTGGTCTGTAATTTTTTTTGTAGTATCTCTGTCTGGTTTTGGTATCAGGGTGATGGTGGGCTCATAGAATGAGTTTGGGAGTGTTCCTTCCTCTGCAATTTTTTGGAAGAGTTTGAGAAGGATGGGTGTTAGCTCTTCTCTAAATGTTTGATAGAATTCACCTGTGAAGCCATCTGGTCCTGGACTTTTGTTTGTCGGAAGATTTTAAATCACAGTTTCATTATGTGTGATTAGTCTGTTCATATTTTCTGTTTCTTCCTGGTTCAGTCTTGGAAGGTTAAACCTTTCTAAGAATTTGTCCATTTCTTCCAGGTTGTCCATTTTATTGGCATAGAGTTGCTTGTAGTAGTCTCTTAGGATGCTTTGTATTTCTGCGGTGTCCATTGTTACTCCTCCTTTTTCTTTTCTAATTTTATTCATTTGAGTCCTCTCCCTCTTTTTCTTGATGTGTCTGGCTAAAGGTTTATCAATTTTGTTTATCTTCTCAAAGAACCAGCTTTTAGTTTTATTGATCTTTGCTGTTGTTTTGTTTTTATTTCATTTATTTCTACTCTGATCTTTATGATTTCTTTCCTTCTACTAACTTTGGGTTTTGTTTGTTCTTCTTTCTCTAGTTCCTTTAGGTGTAAGGTTAGATTGTTTATTTGAGATTTTTCTTGTTTCTTGAGGTAGGATTGTATTGCTATAAACTTTCCTCATAGAAATGCTTTTGCTGCATCCCATAGGTTTTGGATTGTCATGTTTCATTGTCATTTGTCTCTAGGTATTTTTTTATTTCCTCTTTGATTTCTTCAGTGATCTCTTGGTTATTTAGTAACATATAGTTTAGCCTCCATGTGTTTGTGTTTTTTACGTTTTTTTTCCCTGTAATTGATTTCTAATCTCATAGCACTGTGGTAGGAAAAGATGCTTGATTCGTTCAATTTTTTTAAATTTACTGAGGCTTGATTTGTGATCCAAGATGTGATCTATCCTGGAGAATGTTCCATGTGCCCTTGAGAAGAAAGTGTAATCTGCTGTTTTCAGATGCAGTGTCCTGTAAATATCAATTAAATCTATTTGGTCTATTGTGACATTTAAAACGTGTGTTTCCTTATTAATTTTCTGTCTGGATGATCTGTCTGTTGGTGTAAGTGAGGTGTTAAAGTCCCCCACTATTATTGTGTTACTGGTGATTTCCTCTTTTAGAGCTGTTAGCATTTGCCTTATGGATTGAGGTACTCCTATGTTGGGTGCATATGTATATATAATTGTTATATCTTCTTCTTGGATTGATCCCTTGATCATT
This sequence comes from Aethalodelphis obliquidens, assembly GCF_003676395.1. Lineage (NCBI taxonomy): Eukaryota > Metazoa > Chordata > Mammalia > Artiodactyla > Delphinidae > Aethalodelphis > Aethalodelphis obliquidens. The sequence goes on along the minus strand of NW_020837946.1, from coordinate 56,366,508 downwards.
ATGTAGTGTCCTTCCTTGTCTCTTGTAACATTATTTTAAAGTCTATTTTATCTCTTAAGAGTATTGCTACTCCAGCTTTCTTTTGATTTCCATTTGCATTGAATATCTTTCTCCATCCCCTACAGTTTCAGTCTGTATCTGTCTCTAGGTCTGAAGTGGGTCTCTTGTAAACAGCATATATATGGGTCTTGTTTTTGTTTCTTTTTTCTTTTTTGCAGTATGCAGGCCTCTCACTGTTGTGGCCTCTCCCGTTGCAGAGTACAGGCTCCGGATGTGCAGGCTCAGCAGCCGTGGCTCACAGGCCTAGCTGCTCCGCGGCATGTGGGATCTTCCTGGACTGGGGCACGAACACGTGTCCCCTGCATCAGCAGGCAGACTGTCAACCACTGCACCACCAGGGAAGCCCTGGGTCTTGTTTTTGTATCCATTCAGTGAGCCTGTGTCTTTTGGTTGGAGCATTTAATCCATTCACATATAAGGTACTTATCGATATGTATATTCCTGTTACCATTTTCTTAATTGTTTTGTGTTCATTTTTGTAGATCCTTTTCTTCTCTTGTGTTTCCCACTTAGAGAAGTTCCTTTAGCATTTGTTGTAGAGCTGGTTTGGTGGTGTTGAATTCTCTTAGCTTTTGCTTGTCTGTAAAGCTTTTGATTTCTCTGTCACATCTGAATGAGATCCTTGCTGGGTAGAGTAATCTTGGTTTTCGGTTCTTCCCTTTCATCACTTTAAATATATTGTGCCACTCCCTTCTGGCTTGTAGAGTTTCTGCTGAGAAATCAGCTGTTAACCTTATGGGAGTTTCCTTGTATGTTACTTGTCGTTTTCCCTTATTGTTTTTAATAATTTTTCTTTGTCTTTAATTTTTGTCAGTTTGATTACTGTGTGTCTCAGCATCTTTCTCCTTGGGTTTATCCTGCCTGGGACTCTGTAATTCCTGGACTTGGTGGCTATTTCCTTCCCCCAGTTAGGGAAGTTTTCGACTGTAATCTGTTCATATATTTTCTCAGGTCCTTTCTCTCTCTTCTCCTTCTGGGACCCTTATAGTGTAAATGTTGGTGCTTTTAACGTTATCCCGGAGGTCTCATAGGCTGTCTTCATTTATTTTCATTCTTTTTTCTTTATTCTGTTCTGTGGCAGTGAATTCCACCATTCTTTCAGGTCACTTATCCGTTCTTCTGCTATTGGTTCTTTCTAGTGTATTTTTCATTTCAGTTATTGTATTGTTCATCTCTGTTTGTTTGTTCTTTAATTATTCTAGGTGTTTGTTCTTTAATTCTTCTAGGGCTTTGTTAACATTTCTTGCATCTTCTCGATCTTTGCCTCCATTATTTTTACCAAGGTCTTGGATCATCTCACTATCATTATTCTGAATTGTTTTTCTGGAAGGTTGCCTATCTCCACTTCATTTAGTTGTTTTTCTGGGGTTTTATCTTGTTCCTACGTCTGGTACATAGTCCTTTGCCTTTTCATTTTGTCTTTCTGTGAATGTGGTTTTTGTTCCACAGGCTGCAGGATTGTAGTTCTTCTTACTTCTGCTGTCTGCCATCTGGGGGATGAGGCTATCTAAGATGCTCTGCAAGCTTCCTGTTGGGAGGGACTGGTGGTGGGTAGAGCTGGGTGTTGCTCTGGTGGGCAGAGCTCAGTAAGACTTTAATCAGCTTGTCTGATGAGAGGTGGAGCTGAGTTCCCTCCCTGTTGGTTGTTTGGCCTGAGGCTACCCAGCACTGGAACCTACAGGCCTTTTGGTGGGGCTAATGGCTGACTCTGGGAGCGCTTATACCAAGGAGTACTTCCCAGAATTTCTGCTGCCAGTATCCTTGTCCCCATGGTGAGCACAGCCATCCCCCGCCTCTGCAGGAGACCCTCCAACCCTAGCAGGTAGGTCTGGTTCAGTCTCCTATGGGGTCATTGCTCCTTCCCCCTGGGTCCTGTTGCACACACTTACCTTGTGTGTGCCCTCCAAGAGTGGAGTCTCTGTTTCCCCCAGACTTGTCAAAGTCCTGCAATCAAATCCTGCTAGCCTTCAAAATCTGATTCTCTTGGAATTCCTCCTCCTATCGCCAGACCCCCAGGTTGGGAAGCCTGACATGGGGCTCAGAACCTTTATTACAGTGGGTGGACTTCTGTGGTATAAGTGTTCTCCAGTTTGTGAGTCACCCACCCAGTGGTTATGGGATTTGATTTTATTGTGATTGCGCCTCTCCTACCGTCTTATTGCGGCTTCTCCTTTGTCTTTGGATGTGGGGTATTTTTTTGGTGAGTTTCAGTGTCTTCCTGTCGATGATTGTTCAGCAGTTAGTTGTGATTCCAGTGCTCTCACAAGAGGGAGTGAGCACACCTCCTTCTACTCCGCCATCTGTTTTTTACTCTTGAGGCAAGAAATGCTCATTAAGAATTTTAAGTGCTGACTATTTAAAGCATTTTTATTATGGAAAATTTCAAACATACAAAAAGAAGAGAAAATAAAAAGAACTCCCATGTACGTATGAACCACTACCTCACTTCAACAGTTACCAAGTCAGGGCGGTCTGTACTCCCATTCTTTTTTATATGCTTTATTTACTTTATAATATATGTTGCCCAAAAGTTCATGTAAGTCTGCTTTTGAAGATGTAATATATAAACATGTTCTTAAAAATATTTTGTTGTTATGTAGATTATATCCACACCTAGGTTAAAAAATAGAACATTACTGGTATCTTAAAACCTCTATTTGACACTATTTTCATCTAATCCCAACTCCTTGCTCTACCACTGGAGGTTCCCGCTATCCTGAATTTTGTGTTAATCATTCCCGTGATTTAATTTTTTACTTTTGATATTTCTATAAATGGAATCATACTATATGCATTCTGCTGTGTTTTTCTTCTTTCACACAATATTACATTTAAAATTTTCATTCATTTTGTTGCACCTAGCAGTGGTTAATTACATAGTATTCTTTTATATGCAAATACAACACTTTATTTCTCTGTTCTGTTGTCAGTGGGCATTTTGGCTGTGTACGGAATTTTGCTGTTAAAAAAATGCTGCTTATGAACAGTTCTGTACGTATGTTCTGATATAAATGTGTAAGAATTTTTCCAGGGTATATACTTAGGAGTGTAATTGCTGGGTTGTCAGGTATGTGTCTTTCACTAGGTAATTCCAAATTGCTTTCCTAAATGTTTGTGCCAGTTTACACACTTACACTTATCTACCACTTTGCAGATATTTGGAATTATTGGACATTTTTTTTTCCATTTGGGCTTTAGTTAGTATTTTCCAGATTACCAATGAACTGAGTACATATTTATATTTATTGGCCATTTTCTTCTTCCATTTTTTTTTTTTGAAATGACTCTTCCTAGTGGCTTTGCCTATTTTTCTGTTGGGTTGTTTGCCTATTCTTATGATTTATGGGAGTCCTATTTGTATTATAGATATTAATGCCTACTTGGTTATAAGGGTTACAAATATCTCCTAGCTTGTTGTTTGTCTTTTCACTCCCTTTATGGTGTATTCTAATGTACAGAAGTTCTCAATTTTTATATAGTCAGTGATGATCAATCTTTTCCTTCATGATTTGAGATTTTTGTGCCTAGTTTATACAGGACATCCTTCCCAATCCTTATGTATAAGTCAGGCTTCAGTCTTACAGTCCTCTCATTCATGGGACTCCAAAATAAGGCCTTACTTTTTTTTCCATGGGAAGTGACTCCTAAAGCCTTGTGGCTAGTTTACTTTCTGTATTTTAATCAGTCCAGTGCACACAGTCTTGTGAACCAGTATGGTTATGGTAGGTCTCAGTGTCATAGAGCGGGTAACTGGAAACTATACCCATTGTATGATGTTAAAATATTTCCATGTATTTATTTTAGTGTTCCCCTTGTAAGTTCTTGCCTACTTTACCAACTGAGTGGAGACCTTAAATGAGATGTTAAAGGTAATACCACAAAGAACACTTTATGAAATTCCTAAGCACATTCAGTTTACTTTTTGTTGAAATTTGTGGAGAAAGACAATGGGAAACTGACAGCAGATATGTTGAGAAAGGTATAATTTTCAACTGCATAGCACTCCTATATAAAACTTAAGGAAAAGAAAAAAAGTCAAGTTCTTCAAGAACTGGTTAGCTTGAAGAATTGTTCTACAAAAAACTAAACTCTGTCTACCTGGCTTCTGTGTTCTATACAGAGTTCTTTGGAGAAAATTTATGATGACTCTATTATATTGGTCTATTCCATGTATGGCTATCCTACTTTGCATCAAAATCAATTTCTCTTAATTACTATAGTTTATATAAAATTTTGATATGTGATAATGCAAATCCCCCATTTTATTCTTTATCTTCATAAATTGAAGTTGGACCTTTGCCCTTCAATGTCAGTTTTAGGATCAACTTTTAAAATTCCATCAAAAACAAGAAGAATTTTGATTGTGTTTACATTGAATCTCTGGATCATTTTGGGAAGAATCACTACGTTTACAAACTTGAGTCTTTATATTCATGAATGTGTCATGCTTCCACATATCTCTTTAATGTCCTTCAGTAAGATTTTTCTCCATAGAGGTTTTGAACATCTTTGGTTGATTTTGTTTCTATTTTTTCACTCTATTTTTAGCCATTATAAATAACAATTAAAAAATTTAAGTTGATATAAAAAATGTTCATGACTTTTGTATGAAATCTATCCAGTAATCTTTTGAATGTTTTTATTCTAATGATCTTTCTAAGGATCCTTTTGGGTTTCCTATAGATAAAATAATATAATGCCTAGATAATGGCAGTTTTGTTTCTTTTAAACTTTCGTTTCTTTTACTTGTCACATTGTGGTAACTAGCACCTCTACGTTAATGTTAAATAAAAATGGAAGATCCTTTTCTTGTAGATTAATTAGATGGGAATTGACAGTTTAAAAATATTGAGTTTCTGCTCTTAAAACATGGTAAATATCTCCATTCATTTAGATTTTCTTTTGAGTACTTCTTGAAAGTTTTATATTGTGCTGCATATAAACTGATTTTTTCCCCCCTTGTTACAAGTTATATTTTCCTGCTTCTTTGCATACCTGGTAACTTTTGATGTCAGATATTGTTAATTTTGTCTTTTGGGGGGCTGGATATTTTTGTATTCCTATGAATATATATATATATATTTTTTGGCGGTACGCGGGCCTCTCACTGTTGTGGCCTCTCCCGTTGCGGAGCACAGGCTCCGGACGCACAGGCTCAGCGGCCATGGCTCACGGGCCCAGCCGCTCCGCGGCATGTGGTATCTTCCTGGACCGGGGCAGGAACCCGTGTCCCCTGCATCGGCAGGCGGACTCTCAACCACTGCGCCACCAGGGAAGCCCCCTATGAATATTCTTGAGCTTTGTTCTGGGATGCAGTTTTCAGTTGAATTTGGGTGTCTTTCTCTCATGGAATTGGTTTTCTTTATATGTTTGCCAATTCTTCATTGTCTGCTCGTCTTTCTTTGTTTTTGAGAATTGCTACACATTTCTTTGTGGGTGCTAGTTATATTACCTTGTCTGATTCTTCTCATTTTCCATGATGTGCTTCCAAATAGAGTTTGGTGGCAGTTTGTGAGTGTGTTGTTGTTCTTCATTCTTGGGATTAGTTGTTACTTGTGTGCTTCACTGTCTCTCTAATCTCAGATCTATGTTCACTACATCATTCTGAGAGCAATATATTGCTGTTGAGCACCTCTTTCTTAGCCAAAGCTGGAGATGGAGGAGAGCCCCATTAGCCAAGGTGCTCTGAATTAATTTTCCTAATTAATCACTTGAATATCTAAAATCCCTTCCTGCAATTTGTATAATAAGGTGGTACCTACCAGCGGAGTTTCCTTGGACTGTTGCCATTTTTTGTGATAACCTTCTGCTTCTACTTGGAGCTTTGGTTTCCTCCAAACTTATTTCTGTGTAAATCTTATGCCATCTGCATTATTATTATTATTTTGCGGCACGCGGGCCTCACACTGTTGGGGCCCCTCCCGTTGCGGAGCACAGGCTCCGGACGCGCAGGCTCAGCGGCCATGGCTCACGGGCCCAGCCCGTATGGGATCTTCCCGGACCGGAGCACGAACCCATGTCCCCTGCATCGGCAGGCGGACTCTCAACCACTGTGCCACCAGGGAAGCCCCTGCATTATATTTTAAAGCACAATTTCTTCAGAATTTCTGCCCCTCTGGTAGCCCTTTTTGTTTGTTTTCCACTGTTGCTATAGATATATTCTTTTAAAATACTTATCTTTTCTGACAGTTTATGGGCTATAGGGTAGAATATTGTGGACACGTGTTCAGTGGTTACATGTTTCATTATATGAAGGTGTACCATAAGTAGTTTATCACCCTCATTAATAAGAGATTTAGGTGGTTTACAGTGTACATATGTTATATTGTAGTAAACATTCTTGAACATATATCTTAAAATATGTAAATATTTCTGAAGGGTAAATTTTTAATGGAAATTTTTTGTGAAAGCATATATGTTTCCTGCTTTTGATAAATTTTAAGAGTATACGTTGTCAAATTATCCTTCTAAAAATGTGTATTTACATTTGTTCAAACCCAAAGAATGTATAATACCAAGAATGAACTGCAAACAGTGGACTTTGAGTGACTATGATGTGTCATTGTAGGTTCATCAGTGGTAACAATTGTACCACTCTGGTGAGGGATGCTGATGGAGAAGCTCTGCATACTTGGGGGCAGGGAATATATGGGAAATCTCTGTACTTTCCCTTTAATTTTGCTGTGAACCTAAAATTGCTCTAAAAAACAAAGTCTTAATTTTTAAAAGTGTATTTATTTAGTAAAGACTTATAGTAGTTGCAGATGTGAGTCATTCTAAGCTCTTTACAGATATTAAATAATGTGTTGTTCTCAATAACCCTATGATGTAATATTATCCCCATTTTAGAGATGAGAAAACTAAGGGGGCACAGAGAGATTAAGAAATTTGTTCACAGTCATATAGCTAAATTATATCAGTTCACATCACACAAAACTGTGTTTCACCATGAAACATTTAAATATTTGCCAATCTAAGTGAAAAGTAGTATTTCATTACTCTTTCATTTTGTATTTCTGTATAAGTGAGATTAAACATATTTTCATATCTTTATTAGTTATTTGTAATGTCTGATTTTGCTCATTGTCAATTAGATTGTTTCTTTTCCTTATTGATTTACATGTGATCTTTGTATCATGCATAAATTAACCCATTGTTTTCATAGGTATTGTGGATCTTTGTCCTCAGCTTGCCATTTGCTTTTGACTTCATTTTTTCCAGAAGTAAGTTAATTTTTTAAAATGTATTGTCATATATTCTTTTTTATTATGGCTTGATTTGTATGCTTATTTTGGTCTAACTGGAAGTTATCCTGAGGCAAGAATTGAGAGAGTTAAGGATTTGGCTTTATTATTTGTATGTTCATTTATTTACCTATTCATACAAATGGCTAGCCAGTTGGTCCAACAGAATTTTATGAATTCACTGATTAGAAATGCCATACTTATCATACTAAATTCCAATTTGAAATTTTGTCCAGAAATGTTACACTAACTTTTGTTATTATGGTAAATTATAGTATTTCTTGTTACATGGATTTTCAGTTTTCAAATCATTAAAATGCAGTAGGATGTAATTAATAGTGAAATAGCATCAGGCATAACTTAATTACTCAGAATGAAGCAGAAGGTATTCTAGGATATTATAATGCTTCAGGTTATTTTTATGAAAATCAGTTATAATTAGAATGAAGAATTTTAGTACCAATTGATTATATCTATTGCTAGAATGCTAGATACATCATAATTATTAATATTTATAAAGTTCTAAAACATAGCTTATTTGATTTGCTCTCATTCTGTTTAAACACTAAAGGTATAAAGTATTCATTTTATCCTCACCTGCCTACTTGATGAGATCGTATTGGAGGAAAAAATATTGATTCTAATTTGAAAAACAATGTTTCTCCCTCCTGAGTCCTAACTTCCTCCATTAGTGAGAGAGAGTAAAAGGCTATACCTTAAAAAACAATCATACCCTTTGTATTTACTAAGTATTTTGAAAACTTTACCAAATTACAAATATTACCTAATATCTTAGGTGATGGATTGTTAATTTATACTGAGTATTAGATCAATGTCCTAAGTTTGGTGTGTTAGATATTATTCAGTATGTTTGTGCATTTCACACCCAAATATTTAATATGTGAACTTTCAGTGATTATTTAGTTGAAACTGGGGAGGGAATAGCATACTTAAATCTGTCTGTGCCCACATAACATGTGTATTTTGTTAATGTTGAACATGTAATTATTTCATTTTGGTTTAATCATACATTCAAAAGAAATACCATTTATAGGCACAAAGTTGTTTCTGGGGGATTAGCTCCTTATTGTTTTTCATTGCCTAGGTTTTAAAACTATACAAAAGTTATTTTAAAAATAATGTATAAAAGACTATAATATAGCTTAGACCAGAAAAATGACTAATTTTATGGGATTTTAATCAGAAATGTTGGCTTACCGAGTTTAATACAATGTACTTTCATCAGTGTAATGTTTCACTCCTATAAAACCAGAGAGCATTAAAAATAAAACAGTAAGGATATTGCTGTTTTTAGCTTTTTATTGTAAATATTTAGTTTGAATTCCCAGTTCTCTTTACTTTTTTCTGTTGGAATAAGCAAGGTATGTACTTAAGGATATCATTGAGAATTTGTATCACAAACAGGGAAACTGAAAGACAAGAAGAAAGTGCATGAGGAAAAACATACGAGAGTCTCATTATTGACCATACATGGAGTTTCAAAATGAAAAGACAAAGCTAATTAATTAAATTAAGTCAATTGAATTTTTAAAAATGTCTAGGCTTTTAAATAGGAAAGATCTTTCTCCAACTAGCTAGGTGTTTATTATGATAGTTGACTATTTACTTATTTATGTATTTATTTGGCTGCATTGGGTCTTCATTGCTGCGTGTGGGCTTTCTCTAGTTGTGGCGAGCAGGGGCTACTCTTCGTTGCGGTGAGCGGGCTTCTCATTGCGGTGGCTTCTCTTGTTGTGGAGCACGGGCTGTAGGTGTGCGGGCTTCAGTAGTTTCGGTGCGCAAGCTCTAGGGCACGCAGGCTTCAGTAGTTGTGGCTCAGGGGCTCTAGAGTACAGGCTCAGTAGCTGTGGTGCACGGGCTTACTTGCTCTGCGGCATGTGGGATCTTCCCAGATCGGGGATCGAATCCCTGTCCCCTGCATTGGCAGGCAGATTCTTAACCACTGTGCCACCAGGGAAGTCCCTGATTTTTTAAATAGACTGGAAAGTTAGTTAACAGTCTATGATATGTTCCTGCATATAAGGCTATAATTGTGTAAACAAGAATTTAACACATTATTCATACGGGGTAGATCTACTGTATCATTTATTGGCAGTCATTTGACTATGTGATGTTAAAAGTTTTTTCCAACTAAAAGCAGTATCAGATTAGACATCCATTATCTGTTCCCTTGGAGAATTTAGAAGTGCTGAATTTCTCATTAGCACAAGAAGCATTATTTTGGCAAGTTCTTGAATACCCATGTAGTCTTTGTCCCTTGGTATCAATCATATTCTTCATCACTAGATTAATACTCTTGAGAGTTAAGTTCTAATCACATTTCATTTGTACATTCCCCCAAAGTGCTTATATTCATTCATTCAGTAAACACCTTTAATTTGCCAGGGACTGTGCAAGGTTAAGTAGTCAGGATGAAGATCTGCTATTTTCCTGTCCCGTATCTCCAGAAACTTACTAACTTGTTGAGCATATGGCAGGTGCTCAACAAATAGTTTCCGAGTAAATTTAGGTCATGGATAACCCCCTAACATTTGGAAATTAAACAAAACACTTCAAAACAACCCATGGTCAAGGAAGAAATCACAAAGGATATTAGAAAATGTTTTGAATTTAGGAATAATGAAAATATATCCAAGCTCATGTGATTTAATTTAAGCAGTGCCTAGTCGGAAAATTATAGCTGTACATGCTTATATTAGAAAAGGAAAAAAGTTTACAATCAACTATCTCAGCTTCCATCTCTAGAATCCAGAAAAAGATGAGCAATTAACCCCCAATAAGTACTATGAAGGAAATAACAAAGAATGAAAATCAATAAAATCGGAAATGGACAAACAATAGAGAAAGTAAACCCAAAATGACATAGAAAACAGAGACAAGATAGAGAAAATCAATAAAACCCTACATAATTCAAAAGGGAGAATAGATAGGTTTTTAGATAAATGATTCTGGAACAACTCAATATCATATGGAAAAAAAACCCCAATATTACCTCAAGCATAAGAAACAACTCAAAATGTATTATAGATCTAAATGTAAAAGTTAAAACTGTAAAACTTCTAGAAGAAAACACTGGGGAAAAATCTTTGTGTCCTTGGGTAGGCAAAGGTTTTATAGATAGGACACAGAAAGCACTTACGAAAAAAAAATATTGAAAAATTGGACTTCGTTTAGAACTCTGCACTTCCAAAGACACTTTATAAAATGAAAAGGCTTGCCACAGATGGAGAAAATATTTTGTAATAATATATCTGATAAAAGTCTTGTTATCCAGAACAGTAAATAACTCTTAGAAATTAATAAAAAGACAACCCAGGTTAAGAAGTGAGCAAAAGACATAACACAGACATTATACAAAAGAAAAGATATAAATGGCCAATAAATACATGAAAACAAGCTTAATGTCATTAGCCATCAGGTAAAAGTAAATTAAGCCACAAGATATCACTACATACCTATTAAAATAGCTAAAATTGGAAAGTTTGACATTACCACGTGTTGACAAAGATGTAGAAAAATTGGAATTCTCACACACTGTTAGCGGGAGTATAAATTGGTACAAGCATTTTGGAAAACTGTGTTTCTTAAATATGCATTTACTGTATGATTGAGCAAATCCACTTCTAAGTATTTGCCCTAGAGGAATGAAACCACGTCCATATAAAGATTTGTACCTGAATGTTCATAGCAGTTGAATTCATAATAGCCTGGAGTTTGAAAAAAAAAAACAAATTCCATCCACAGATGAATAGATAAATTATGGTTTATTCAAACAATGGAATACTACTTATAGTAAAAGGGACAGAGTACTATGACTTACAGCACCCTGGATGAATCTCAGAACCATTACGTAGGCTGAAGGTAAGAGGCCAGAAGTGAAAATACATACTCTATGTATGGATATATGAAATTCTAGAATAGGGAAAGTTAACCTATATTGACAGCACATCAGTGGTTGCCTGGGGTGAGGTATTTTGGGTTTGGGGGGTTTTTGTTTTTGCTTGAATACAGAGGGGCACAAGGGAGATTTGGGGGGGAATGAAAAAATTCTATATATTTTGATTTTGTTTATAAGTTGTATACATTTGTCAAAACTCATCAAACTGCATTTTATTCTATGCAAATTGTACCTATATAAAGTTGATATAAAGTTATGAATTAGATGACACTGTTCTCTGAAACTTATAGGGATTGTCATTCTTAAAGGTTATTGGATTTGGGGGAGGAGTAGATTTTTGACTACCAATTCAATTTATATTATTTGTATTTAATTTATTTAGATTTTATATTTTAATTTAAAGAGAAAATCAGTGATGAATCAATAGTCTAGAATTTCAATTTAAGGTACTTTTCTTCACTTCTTTTTTTATTATTATTTATTTTTTTTTTTTGCGGTACGCGGGCCTCTCACTGTTGTGACCTCTCCCGTTGTGGAGCACAGGCTCCGGACGCGCAGGCTCAGCGGCCATGGCTCACGGAACCAGCCGCTCTGCGGCATGTGGGGTCTTCCCGGACTGGGGCACGAACCCGTGTCCCCTGCATCGGCAGGCGGACTTTCAACCACTGTGCCACAAGGGAAGCCCTCTTCACTTCTTATTAAGCATTATGAGATGTTTGGTTACTGAGGGAAGAGGGTTCTTGTTTCATTCTGTTTCTTTCTCCATTTATTTCAAACCTTGGCTAAACTATTCTTAAGAGTTATCCTGAGATCTAGGCTGGGTTACATTCTGCTCTTCTGTGTTTCCATATCACTTATAACATTGTGCAATTTTCAAGAGATCTTGATACCATGCCAGGCATTGCTTGTTTAGGTAGGGCAGAGGTAAAATATTTCTTAACTGAAGAAATTGATGCTTAGATAATTTGTGATTCTTGAAAAATCTCTGGATATATTTAGCCACATATCTTGATCCAGGTTACTTTCTCAGTTTTTTTTTTCCCTTGGTTGTTGTTATTTATATCTTTCCATTTAGCTAGGGATCATAAACTCAGTTTGGAAGTCAGAATGAGTGAGCTGGACAGGATATTAAGACAATAGAGAATGGTGGAGGCTGTGCAAAACTGGAGAACGCATCCCTCTGACTAAGGCATTTAAATAGCATAAAGAAATTAAAACAACTTGCCTGCCAAGCAAATATGTCTTTAGGCCACGTTCAACTGGTTGACACCATTATGAATCCATTGACTTGTGACTTAAAATATATAGTACCATTTAAAGAAGTTTCTCAATTAAGAGGCAAGGAATATCCTGGGAAGCTTTTCAAACAATACATATTCCCCTTACCATCTGCCTAACTGGGGATGACGGGTATACTACCTTGGTATCCGGTGCTAAATGATCATAATCGAGTTGATGGCACCATGTGGCTTTAGTTACTGGCCATTGCTAACAGTTTTCTTTTTGCCAGCAGAGAATGTTAATTTTGCTGTGGGTTTTAGCAAAACTACATTTGTGCACAATTGCATTATTAGAGAAATGACAAGAGATAACCATATGTAGTTCTCAAATGACCCATATTACAATGTCGAGTACTTGGGCAAGAATTCTCTTTTCTCATGTATTATTCATCTATCCATTTATTCATCCATTCAATAAATATTTAAATGTATGCAAAAATGAGTTAGTGGTTTCTTTTCTCTGAAGATACTTAAAACTTAGTGTTGGGTGGGAGAATATCTAGCACTGGTATTCAAATGGTGAATGTCACTGAGATGGGCTTAATGAAGCCTCTTAGGATCAGCTGGACTGCTAGCAAATGCTTCATTTCCTGTGGCTTTCTTTCCTCACAAGCTGAGCAGAGCTTCAACAGTTCTCACAACAATTATCACCCTCTTGTTCTGTAGGTCTCAAGTTTTTTGCATTAGTCAGGTTGAAGGATTCATGGTATTAATCAGGACTGAAGTTGTTATTTATCACCTGCTGGGTGAGAAATAATAATTTTGGCACTAGTGGGGCAGCAGGCCAGAGGTATCAAATTAAGTAAAACATCCAAACACTAGCAAGGATCATTTCTCTGATTAATGAATTGTTACAAAGAAAAAGTGCTACTCATTATCTGGTCTTACCAATACAAAGTGGGGCATGTAAGAAAAAAAGTACCAGCTTGCTCAGACCAATTTTTCTGTTTATTTCATTCCTTCCTTTTCTTGCCCTTTCTCCATTCTCCCTCACTTTTTTCTTTTTTTACTATGAACAGACTTGTGTAGCCAGTCACATTATTTTTTGCTTTTTGCTACCAAATAACACAAATGGACCAATACTTTATATTTTAATAGTACATTAGGAAATATTTCTGGCTATCAAAGCAATGATTTTTGTGACCATTAAGAAATTAAACTGAGTTCAAAAGAGGTTAGGTAAATAACCTTTTAAATGTTGAATTATCTCCTCATACATGTATAAATTAAAGACTTTACTATAAACATCAATGTATTTTACTTTTTCTACTTTGAACTAAATACCATTTCTGAAGGGCTTATTTTAGAAAGGGTAAAGTTTCATTTCTGTTCGTTAGGTTTTGTTTTGTTTTGTTTTTTCACAACTCCAAATAAGAAAAACTCATTTTTACTCTGATTTCTAGAGTAATCTTTACTTTTCATTAATGCCATCTAAGAGCTTCCACTTCCAGTCATTATGGGAGTAACAGGGACTGGATTTATTTTCCTGCCTTAAACAGCTAAAGAAACCAGACAAAATAGATGAAACAATGGTTTTCAGATGCGAAACAATAGTCAGTTCAGGACAGTGATCCTTGCATGAAAGGGAAACACAGGGTGAACCTTCACTTACCCCCGCTTCTGCCTAGAAAGCATCTCCACGCTGCAGCAAAGGAGAGAGGAACCCTAACAGAGCTCAGTAGATTCCCTGAGTTGAGAAGACAAGAGTTGAGAGTTCACGAAGGCCAAGGTGGTTAGAATTCACAAAGCAGAGTACTGGTGGTAAGCCAACTGTACAGAGAGAGAACTCTGGAGAGCTGTAGAGGGTTCCACTTCTAGTGTTCAACTGAGTGTTGATCATCACAAGGGTATGAAGAAACTACCAAGACTCAGGAAAAAAACTATTGGAAAAGAACAAGCAGAACAATCTTTAGAGCTCATGGAGGGCTGCAAAGAACTTGTGGTCCCACCAGTTCAGATTGGAAAGATTACCTGGTAAACATGGGGATCAAATGGAGTCCTCAGAAGGGCATTGCCTCAGAAGGGGATTAGGGCCAAATTAGACTTAGACTGAAGACTGTTTGGACCTGCCTACTATAGCTTCAAAGCAAGTCTCAAAAGAACGGAATTAATTCCAAATAAATAACTGCATCCCAGAACAAAACCTTAACATAAATATCTCCCACACCCAATAACGTAAAATTCACAATGTCTGGCCTGCAAGAAAAAATTACCAGGCATGCAAAGAAACATGAGGAGAAAAATTAGTCAGTAGAAGTAGACCCAGAAATGACAGAGGTGACAGAATTAGTACATAAGGATGTTACAACAGCTGTTATACTTCCTAATGTACAAGAAGGTAGATGAGAGAATGTTATGTAAAATGTTATTCTAGGTAGACAATTGATGTTAGAGCTTTAAACGTGTGCTAAGGACTGAATCAATGCAAATAAGCCAGGATTAATATGATTGACTTTTCAGAAGATGCATTTTAGTAAGTAGAGAAAGCCTTGAGAAATTTGTCATTTATATTTTCAAACAATAGGAAAATTATCCTGAATGGCAAATTGAAATGCTGAACTTTATTATATTTATGCTTGTGTTAAAATTATCCTAAAATGATTAAAAATATACAAAGGAATAAACAAAAGGTAGGTTTATGTTCTTTTCATTTGGTATGCCATCAAAGCTTTACAATATATTTGATAGTTACCACTGATTAATGACACATTTCTCCTAGTGAAGTTGTTTCAAGTGGTTTTCTAATAGGAGTCAGTGAACACCATCTCTGTGTAAACCTAATCAGAAAATAATGTGTCACATGAAAACTTGATTTCCAGAAGAGACCAAGAAAAAGGTTACTTTATTTTAAACTCCTCATTTAATGATGATTAATAATATAGTATTTAAAATAAAATTTAAAAGAATATATCAAATTAGATTGAAAGTATCTAAAAGAGGGTAGTCAGGATATCTGTATATGGAATCCTATTATAATGCCAGAATGGAAATTCCAAGTCTAAAAACCATCTACTAACAAAACTCAATCAAAATGAATTCAATTCAGTTAAACATATTTGTTGAACATTTTAATATTGCATTTGTTACGTTCTGAAGGAGGTACAAAGATAGACATAGCGCCTGCTGTCAAAAAGATTATAATCTATATGGGTAGATGAGACAAAGATGTGTGAAAAGTTAAATGAGAGTACAAAAAAGCAACAATTTAAGAAGGGACATGGTAATACATAGTTAAGTATTCAAGAAACGACACTGAGTTTAAACATGTGAAAAATTATAAACATTTAATAGAATGATTGTGGAAAGATTCATGGAGAAGGTCAACTAAATTACATTTTTAAATGTAGGTAGGTAGATTTTGAATAGGGGAAAACTTTTGTTAGAAGGTCACAGTATGAGTAAAAAGGGCCCAGCAAGTTCATGGACAGTAGGTAAATCAATGTGGTTGGATCAGAAGGTTTCTCTAGGATAGCCATGAAAGATGAAGTTATAAATGTAAATTTGTACTAGATTACAAAATACTTTGAGTGCACTTAAGAAATTTTGACATTTAGGCAATGGGCAGTCATCCTACACAGAATGGTATAATGGAAATTGCTCCAGGCTTGGAGTCAAAAAGACTTGAGTTGGACCCTTGGCTCCAGTTGGTAGCTATGTACATGGTTTCAGTCAAGTCACTCCCCTTCCAAGTTTTAGCTTCCTGGTCTACAAAACAGAAATGTGAATACCCGTTCCGCCAGCCTCACAGGCTTGTTGTGACGATCAAACAAATTAATTAATGTGAAAGTGCTTTGTGGATTATGAAGCATTCCACAAATCCAAAGTGTTATTGTAATTGGAGAGAAGAATAAGATATGATTAAATTGGCTGTTGAGCCAGCTTGATCAGGAAGTGAGGTGTTGGATGCTTCCTGTAGCTAGGAGGCAAAAATGAAAGGCCGTTTCATTAATTTAAATTGAGGTAAGAGACCTGGATTAGGAAGGTCACCAAGTAAAAGGAAATAGAGGGCAGATCTGAGAAAAGTGTGGAAGGAAAAGCTTACAGGGCTGATAGCTAATCAGATGTGGAGAAAGAAAAAGTAGCGTCAGTGGGCTTCCCTGGTGGCGCAGTGGTTGAGAGTCCATCTGCCGATGCAGGGGACATGGGTTCGTGTCCCGGTCCGGGAAGATCCCACGTGCCTTGGAGCGGCTAGGCCCATGAGCCATGGCCGCTGAGCCTGTGTGTCTGGAGCCTGTGTGTCCAGAGCCTGTGCTCTGCAACAGGAGAGGCCACAACAGTGAGAGGCCCACGTACCGCAAAAAAAAAAAAAAAAAAAAATCAAAAGTTTTGAGGAATTATTTTCTTAAATTAAAATTAGGTACTTTTGGTCGAAGTTTCAATGTCCATGTTAGAAAACTTTTTTATGTCCAAATCTGATAAATGGTGGAGGACAAGAGCTAAATATCATGTCTGATTTTAGTGCTTCTCCCCCTCCCTGCTGCCCACCCATCACTGAAAGAGGGAGGTTGGGGAGATATTTTATGTCCACGTGAATTTTATAGGAAAGTAAATCCATTTGTTTCTGATGAACTTACACTTCACTCATCAAAATGTGTGGTTTTGTAAAAGCTATTTGATGTCTAAACGGATCCCTTTGGGACAATCTTTAAACTTCTTAGTTCTCTTCCTCTGTGGTTCCCTTTCCCTCCCTGATAAAAACAGAGGCAAATGCTGTATTCTGCCTTGAATCGAATGTCTGGATTCTGCAGAACTCTTAAAAGATATCTGAATAGTTTAGAAATTATGTTTTACGATCTCACTCTTACCGTGTGTCTGTGTGTGTGAGAGAGCCTGCAGGGATGACGATTCCCTCTACTTCCTGTCTGTAGCAAATCCCTAAAACTAATCACACCTTCTGGTTGTAGGTGTAGCCAGTTTGGTTTACCACCGGTGATTTCAAGTATACCTTACACCTTGTTCTCTTCCAAAGGAACAAAACAAAGGCCATTCCCGAGGCATTTGACACAGTAGTTAACCAGGGGATAGCAAGAGTGCCCTTTGCTTTCCCCTTTATCAAAATATATTCATTCCAGTTTTTAAATCGCTGTTTTTGAGTCCTAAATCCCTACCCACACTAATTTCTGCGGGTCAGACTTTGACCCTGATTGGAACAAAATCCGGAGTCGGGTATTCACACCAGAGCGTCTCCACCCCGCGCGTGTCAGAAGCCATATTGCGGCAAATGCCTCACGCACCTTGGAGCGCAGCTTGTGGAACTGATGAGGTGAGAGCGCGGAGCAGCGGCGCGGGCCCGGTAATCACAGGACTGAGGAAACACATACATCATCTGCCACACAGGTTGGCATTTCAAGTAAAAAACCTTCACACTGTGTAAGATGTTGGACAAATGATGGCCACGTGCATGTTTGTCTGGGTGCAGATGGCTCTGCGTTCTCACAGAGGAGAGAGCTGAGCTCGGCTCTTTCTGCAGACAGTTTAATATTGGTGACACAGTTTATGTCCTCTGCAAAAACAATAATGGAGGGGAAGGTGACATAAATTATTTGCAAATCGTTTGACATATGCAGGGCATTGTCCTTGCAATAATCACCATCAGTCTGTCAGTTTAAGATATGAACCGTGCCACTGCCATTTTATATCACTGTGTTAAGCTTTCACATGTTGTAATTTCACAGATTTGTTCTTTGGAGAACCACGGCAACACAAATCAAATTGGATTATGTTTAGTCATGGACTGTATCGTGCTTAGATAAAAATAAAAACGCGCATTGTATGGGATAGGGATCTTGAGGCAGTCTTCCGTTCCATATCTAGGTGAGGTTGTAGTTAAATAAACTTTTCCATCCACACCATTACTCAACTTTCCTTCATTTTTCAAATTGGCGGGGCTATTTTTTAGAATATTGACTTCTGTTTCTCACTATAAAGATACATAGAATGTGTGTAAGATGAAAATGGCTCATCGTAAGGATTTTTCTTATGTTTTCTAATAAATTTAAGAAGTTAAAGTGCAAATATTCAATGATACGTCATAGTCACCTTTAATTTTATATATGGTATTATGGGATTTCTTTCTCAACCCAAGAAAATGACTGTAAATGGTGATTAAAATGAGGCAGCACTGTCCCTGTTTCTACCAAATGACTGTAATACCATATGGCACTTTTTACTATTGAGTTCTTGATGCCAATTGTTATTGAAAACTGTTTTTCAGTGTAAACATTCACAGCAAATGTTATAAACACTCCTGAGTCATTGCTCTATTGCAGGTATTTGGATCACTGATAAATGAACTTTAGAGACAGTTTCTCAATTTCCCAGAGTTTCCAAGAAAACTATAAATTCTAATTTATAGGAAATTATAAATTCTAAAACAGGGCATTCAGAAATCGAGTACAAAAATTTCTAAAGAGAAATATGATTTGTTTTCGTTTGGAAAAGTTACTTCCATTCAGTTATATCAGCAGAGCTACATCTGCCTTCTCTCATTATATAACCTTTAAAACAAAGATTTATTACATTTCCATCTTTGAAATAACATTTTTTCTCATTGAAGGTAGCCATTATCACTATGCTATTTTATATCTGTACTGATAAGTACAGTGAGGCAAGCATTTATAAATAAATTGTTTTAATCTCTCTTAAATGATGCACTTAAATGTTACATCAGGGAATTTGACATTAAGGTTTAGGTGATTTCAGGAATTCTTTATTGTAACATTAAATTAGAATATTCTTTACTTAGCATTCAGGAAAGATTTAAATAAATAGATGTGATGAAGATGCTGAAAGTAGCAAATATTTTACTCATAGGACCAAAGTGTAAAGGTGGCAACTGTCTTCCAACAAACTTAACTAGTCTATTTATTTTGAAAGTCATTGCCGTTATGCTGATGTATGACCTCTATGTCTCATCTCTATTGAAGCTATTCAACAGAATGTCCCATAAGCACCTAAAAAAAAATACAGTCCTTTCTAAACTACTGTTCCTCCAGTATTTTCCCCATTTTGGTTAATATCAGTATTTATTCAGTTGTTCCTTCATCTCTGTTCTCCTACAACTTTCATGCTAATTTCTGTTATAAAACATTTGTATATGTTATAGTTTGAATTATTTATCTCTTCAAGAAGACTCTTAGTTCTTCGAGATCTTGAAAGGCACGCAGATACTTGGTAAATATTTGTTGAACAGAACTGAGTCAGCTTTAGCTCCTCTCTCTTCCTCGTTGCAATATTAAGTACTGTCAGTTGTTCTTATGATCACCCATCATCTTCATTCCACTGCTTTGTTCCTGGTTTCAGATCCTCACTGTTCTCTTATTTTTTGCTAACTATTCCCTCCAGACTGAGGTGCCCCCTTTCTGTCTCTGCTCTAGTTGGGCACCTGTTTCCTCATGGTCCATATGCTGCTTTTCCCTTCCTGCTCCAGGGACCTCATGGCCTTAATTAATTAATTGATTAATTAATCAAACAGGACTTATCAAATATTATCTGATTGTTAACTCTCTGCATTGATTGAGTTTTGGAACTAATTCTTTACATGTTATTAATAGCTTTCACCAGGTCTGATCTCTCCTGTACGTGACTATTTTTACTCACATGTCCAGTTCTTGATTTCCCTTTTTCTTTCAACTGTTAACATTTGGCACTTAAAAAATCTTTTTTATTATGACAAATTTTAAACATACAAAAATCTAGAGAGACTAATGTAATAAACTCCCTGTACCCATCACCCAGCTTCTACAGTAATGAACTCGTGGACAGTCTTGTTTCATCTATACCTCTCTTCCCATTTTTTCTGTAAGTCATTGTGTTGGATCAGATCCTAGATGATATATATCATCTTTAAACATAGTATATATTTCTAAATGGTAAGGGCTCTCTTGAAACCTTATTAAGCACCATTATAACACTTAGCAAAATTGACAATAATACCTGACTATCATCTAATATGCAGTCAATGTTCATATTCCTTTGTTGTCTCATAAAGGTTTTTTTTTTTTTTGGCGGTACGCAGGCCTCTCACTGTTGTGACCTCTCCTGTTGCGGAGCACAGGATCCGGACGTGCAGGCTCAGCGGCCATGGCTCATGGGCCTAGCTGCTTCGCGGCATGTGGGATCTTCCCGGACCGGGGCACGAACCTGTGTCCCCTGCATCAGCAGGAGGACTCTCAACCACTGCGCCACCAGGGAAGCCCTCATAAAGGTATTTTGAAAATTATGTTTGTTTGAATAAAGATCTAAATAAAGTCCACACATTGCTGTCAGGTTGATGCATCACTTACTCTTGATTAAGCTATAAAGAACTCCTCCATCTCTTTATTTTTTCTTGGCATTTAGTTGTGGCAAAAACTAGGTATTTGTCCTGTAGCCTTTTCTGCAGTTCTTCAGCTTGACCTCTGAGTCCTTTTGACTGGGATAGTATTTGGCAGCTTCCTTGGTTTTTATTGTGATCCATTTATACATTTTCTTTCTCAGACCTGGGATCAGCTGTATCTCTTAAAAACTCTGGTTCTTTTTGGTGGTTAGTGGTATTTAGTGATACTCATGGCTCCTGGGGCTGGTCATCATTTTAGGCATTTTCGGTGAACAGAACTAGGAACTATAATTATAAGTATATTCATATATGTAAATGATACACAAGACATGTTCAGAGAAGTCTAGCTTGTATCTCTGTCCTGAATATACCATATTCTCTAGGTATCTAGGTGTTTTCCCATTGTTCTGCATTCTACTGCAGAACAAACTGTGCTTTAATAAAAATTTGTGTGCGTATTTTTCCATATTTTTGCTAATATACCTTTGTAATAGAGTCCTAGAAGTGAGATATGCGGGTTAAAGGTAAATGCATATGTTGTTTGGTAACTATTGGCAAGTTTCCTATGGATAATCCAATTCTGTATTGTCCATAGTAATGTATGAGAGTTACTTTTCCCCTCACAGCCTCATCAACAAAATATGTTTTCTAACTCTTTGATTTTTACTAATCTGATAGGTAAGAAATAGTATCTAAGTCTAGTTTTTAAAATCAATTTTATTGAGGTATAATTTACATATAGTAAATGTAAATTTTAGGTGTACAGTATTCAGGTTTAGAAAAGTACACATCTGGGTGACTATCATCAAAATCAACCTATGGAATATTTCCATCATCCTCCAAAGTTCTTCATGACCCTTTGCAGGCAATCCTCACTCCCTACCCAACTCCTGATCTTAGACCACCACTAATTTGCTTTCTATCACTATAGATTAACTTTACCTATTCTAGAATTTCATATAAATGGAATCATATTATATGTACTCTTTTGTGTCTGACTTCTTTCAATCAACACTATGTGAGATTCATCCCTGTTGTCCCATGTATCAGTTGTTCATTTTTAAAAATCCATTTTATAAATCATATGGATATACTACAGTTTGTTTATACATTTGCCTGTTGATGGACATTTGTGTTAAGTTTTTGACTATTTTGCACAAAGTTGTTATAAACATTCACATTTGTGTATAAGTTTTTGTGTGGATATATGTTTTCATATGGGTAAACATCTAGGAGTTGAATTGCTGAGTCATATGACACATGTATATTTAACTTATTAATAACTACAGAATATTTTCCAAAGTGGTTGTACTATGTGGCGTTCCTACCAGCAATATTTAAAAGTTTCAGTTGCTCCTCATCCTTGCTATCTCTTGGTGTTGGCAGTCATTTAAATTTTAGCCATTCTAGTGCATGAGTAGTGGTATTTCACTGTGATTTTATTTTACATTTTCCTGATGACAGTGATATTGGGCATCTTTTGTAGGCTCACTGGCCAGTCATGTGTCGCCTTTTGTGAAGTGTCTGTTTAAACCTTTTGTCCAATTTCAATTGGGTTCTAAGAGTTTATTTTTAAAAATATCCTGGGTATAAGCCTTTTGTCATCGTTATGAATATATTCTCCCAGGACGTGGATTGCCTTTTCATTTTATAAAGAATGTTTTTGGAAGAACAAAAGTTGTAAGTTTTGATAAAGTACAATTATTATTATTTTCTTTCTACGTTTGTACTTTCTGTGTCCCATTTAAAAACAATTTTCCTCACCCCAAAGCCACAAAGATTTTCTATTATTTTATTCTGTAAATTTTCTAGTATTTTATTCTGGAAATTTTAGAGTCTTAGTTTTTACATTTATTTCTGTGTATGGTGTGAAGGTCATAGACCTTTTTTTTTTTTTTCATATGGTCATTCAGCTGTTGTAGCACCGTTTGTTGAAAAGACAGTTCTTTCCATATTGAATTACTCTGGTACCTTTATTGTGAATCAGTTGACCACATATGTAACAGTTTGTTTCTAGACACTTTACTCTGTTTCATCAATCTATATGTCTGTTCTTATGCCAACACCACACTGTTTTGATTACTATAGTTCTATAATAAGTCTTAAAGTCAGGCAGAGTAAGTCCTCCTATGTTATTCTTCTTTAACAAAATAGTTTAGGTGATTCTAGGTCCTTTGCATTTCTATATAACTTTTAGAATCCATTAATCAAGTTTTACCAAAAACAAAAACTTTCTGAGATTTTTACTGGGATTTCCTTAAATTTAGGGAGATTGACATCTAAATAATATTGTTTCCTCCATCTAATTATTGTAGTATATATTTAGGTCTTTAATTTTTCTTAGCAATGTTTTATAGTTTTTAGTGTACAGTTCT
The DNA here is from genome assembly GCF_003676395.1 of Aethalodelphis obliquidens. Lineage (NCBI taxonomy): Eukaryota > Metazoa > Chordata > Mammalia > Artiodactyla > Delphinidae > Aethalodelphis > Aethalodelphis obliquidens. The sequence continues at coordinate 56,343,313 of NW_020837946.1, read as the reverse complement.
TAACACTTTTTAAAAAATTTTATCACTAAGTAATCCATGTTATTATTCAATATTAGAATCTCATATGTTCACCATTACATGACATTTTTTGTAATTTTTTTCATAGATTCCCTTTATCAGGTTGAGAAAGTTCCCTTCTAGTTGTATTGGGTTGGCCAAAAAGTTCGTTTGGGTTTTTCTGTAACATCTTATGGAAAAGCCCAAATGAACTTTTTGGCCAACCCAATATTTTGTTGTGGGGTTCTTCTTTCTGTTTAATTTCTAGTGAAACAAAATTTTCTCTTTTGTTCTGTTACCATAATGAATTACATTGGTTGGTTTAAAGTATCAATCCACCCTTGAATTGCTGAGATAAACCCATTTGGTCATGGTATAGTATGTTATATTTAGATATTGCTGAATTCAAATTGCATATGTTTTATTAAGGAATTTTGCACCTGTGTTCTTAAGGGATTTGTAGTGTCTTTGTCTTATTTTGGTATCAACGTGATTAATGTTGGCCTCATAAAATGATTTTTAAAAAATGCCCTCTCTCCTATTTTCTATAGACATTATTTCTTCCTTAAACGTTTGATAGAATTCACTAGTGAAACCATTGGGTCCCGAACTTTTCTTTCTGGGAGTTTTGTTAATGATTTCAATATATTTAGTAGATATAGGAATATTGAGAATTTCTGTTTTGTCTTATGTTTCTTTAGTGATTGTGTCTTTAAAAGAAGTTGTCCGCTTCATCTAAGTTATCAAATATGTTGGTTTAAACTTGTTCATAAAATTCCCTTCTTATCCTCTTAATATTTGTATGATATGGAGTGATGTCCCCTATTTTATACATAGTATTATTAATTTCTGTTTTCTCTGCTTTTTCTTGATCAGTCTGGCCAAAGGTTTATAATTTTATTCATGTTATTAAAGAACCTGTTTTTGGATTCATTGATTTTCACTGTACTTTGTCCATTTTCTATTTCAATTAGCTCCATACTCAGCTTTATGATTTCCTTCTCTCTACTCACTTTGGGTTTGATTTATTCTTCTTTTTCTACCTTCCTTAGGTGGAAGCATAGTTTATTTTAGACATTTTTTTCTTTGCTAATATAAGAATTTGAAGCTATAAAGTCTCTCTTGCCACTGCTTAGATTTATGATGATTGTTTAGTATCCTCCAGTTCAAAATAGCATATCATTTCCCTTGTGATTTTTTCTTCAATCCATATATGTATTATTTAAAAATATTTGAGGATTTTCCAAGTATCTTTTTATTATTGATTTCTAACTTAATTCCATTATGGTCAGAAAACATGCTCCATATGGTTTCAGTCCTTTTACATTTATTGTTTTATGGTCCACCGTAAGGTCTATGTTGGTGAATTTTCCATATGCACTTGAAAAAAATTTATGTTTTGTTGTTTTTGTCTATAGTGTTCTATAAATGTCAATTTGACCAAATTGGTTATAGTGTTGTTTGTCTTCTATATTCTTACTGATTTTATGTATACTTGTTCTATCAATTACCAGAACAGGAGCATTGAAGTCTTCAGCTATACTCGTGGATTGTAAATTCTCCATTCAGGTCTGTTAGTTCTTGCTTTCTTATATTTTGAAGCTCTCTTATTAAGTGAATACACATGTAATATTGTTATATCTTCTTGATACATTTACTGTCTTATCATTATGAAATGTTCCTCTTTGTTCTTTGTTCTGATATCTACTATGTCTGATATTTCTGTGGCTACTCCAGTTTTCTTATAGTTAGTGCTTGTATGGTATATTTTCCCCACACTTTTACTTTTTAGCTTATAAAGTACATTTCTTTAGACAGCATACAGTTGGATATTGCTTTAAAAAAAATCCAGTATGACAATCTCTGACTTCTAATTAGAATATTTATTCCATTAATATTTAATGTAATCATCAATGTATTTGGCTTTAAGTCTACCATAGTCCTCTTTGTTTTCTATTTATCCTATCTGTTCTTCATTCCTTCTTTTTTCCTCTTCTCTTTTTTTATTTGAGAGTGAGTAATTTTTTTGTATTCCATTTGAATTTTACTATTGGCTTTTTATTGCTCCCTCTCTCTCATTATTTATTTATTTATTTTTGTGGTTGCTGTAGGCTTTGGAATAAGCATCTTTAACTTGTTACAGTCTAGATTCAAATAATAATGTACCACTTCCTGTATAACGTAAGGCCTTTACAATGATATACTTCCATTTCCCCCTCCCATCCTTTGATTATTATTGTCATTTATTTTATTGATACATATGTTATACACCCCAAAATATATTTTTATTATTTTTGCCCTTAGTCAATTGTCTTTTAATGAAATTAATAAATGAGAAAAAAAGTCTTTCACATAAATCCTCATATTTGCCGTTGCTAAGTGTTTTTCATTCTTTTTTGTGCTTTTAGTCTGAGAACCTTCCTTGCAGTGCAGGTCTGCTGATGACAGATTCTCTCAGCTTTTATTTGTCTCTAAAACTGTCTATTTGCCTGCACTTTGAAGGATTTTTTTTGGCATAGAATTTTAAATTGGCAATAATTTCTTTAAACATTTTAAAGATATTGTCTTTTTGTTACATTCTTTTGGATGTGAATCTGTGGTCATTCTTTTTATGTTTCTCTTTATGTAATGTATCTTTTTTCCTCTGTCTATATTTAAGATTTCCTCTGTCTATATATATTTATATTTCTGTCTATATATATTTATATTTCCTCTGTCTATATTTAAGATTTTCTAATTTTTCCTAGTTTTCAGCAATTTGATACCTTGGTGTGGTGGGGTGTGTGTGTGTGTGTGTGTGTGTGTGTGTGTGCACGCATGCATGTACACTTATTCTTACTGGGGTTTATTGAAATTCTGGGATCTCTGGATTTATATCATTCTCAGGTTTAGAAAACTTACATATAGCTCTCAAGTTCATCCAATGCTACTTATTAAAAAATCCATTTTCCCCTACTGATTTGAGATGCTGCCTTTATCATATACTAAATTTCCATATGCAGCTGGATCTACTTCTGGATTTTCATTCTGTTTTATTGTTCTGTTTATTAGTGTACCAAAATGATACTGTTTTAATATTTGAGCCTTGATAGTATGTGCTATATTCGGTAGACCCAGCTACCTCAACTTGTTTAACTCCAAAAGTGAGTGGAAGATGAGAGGGAAGTGCTTATTTTTTAGGGGATACAGATCTATAGAGAATGTTCCATTTCAGGAGCACTTTGAAGGTTAATTTTTCTGAAGTAGGTGTTGCATCAAAGGGTAATTGGGATAAAGGTCATTTGGGAAGTTGGAACCTGACTGAGACATTAACCTTGATATTTCAGCAAGCTAGCATGAAAAATACAGAGAACAGAAATCCAAAAATAACAGTGAAAGAAATAATAATGTATCTCATTCTTTTTGTGCTAATCTGATTTTATGTGCCCCTCTGCAGTTCTTAGTGAAAGCTGATTTGTCCTAACTTTGGCATTTCTCACCCCATGAAAGAACAGAATTGTCTGCTGCCCTTTCAGATAGGAAAAGACACCCCTGATCCAGTCTTAATCAGATATGTGTACCAAAGTAACTAGCCAGTAGCAATGATGGCCTGCCGTAAGCCATCTGCCCTTGGTATAATGGGGGGCATCCTGATGCTTTAGCAAAAGCAATGCTTTTGGAATCAATCAGACCTGGGTTCAAATCTTAGCACTTCTTTCTGGTTATGACCTTAGGCAGTCAGTTTCTTTGTTTGTAAGATGAGTATGTAATGCTTACCTTATAGGTGCTGAGCTAGTTAAATGTAAAGTGTGTAGTAGTCTCTTTTATTAAGGCATCCTGAATGCAGGTGTGAGTAGAGAGGGCTATGGTTTATTTTCATGCCCTGGTTTTTCTCTGTAGTATGCCAGTGGACACATCTGGGAGTTAAAACTGTGATCTTGGCTTTATTATCACTGTGTTGGTGAAGAAACTCACATTTAATTTTTATTTCATTTTATTTGGAGTTAGAATGTTATAGAAGAAAAAGAATGTTTGTCTTTTTGCTAGAATGGTATTCGAAACAAGAGCTGGCAAATGAGAAAGTGGTAGGTAAACTTCCTCCTTTCATGAGGGAGTCTCCTTGAAGATATGAATAGATCCAGGAATGTCTGCTGCTCTCCTCCACAGACGCAGATGGAGTCCTTCCCCAATGTAGAGAAAACCAATACACCATTTTGGCTTAGAGCTCAAGCTTGACTTCAGTTGTTTTTTAGATTCCCCAATTATATAGATTAAAAAAAAAAAAACTCATTTCAAATCTTATCTGATGAAACCCATGCCAAAAGGCATTCGACACTTTTTAATATTGTATATAATATCTGAATTATTTTCCAAACAAGTCTTGCTGGAATCATTGATTCAGCCATTTAACACAACTTACTGAGTGCCTATGGTGAGTAAGGCACTGCCAGGTTTCAGGAACATAAAAAACAATTAAGGTGAATTTCTTTTGCTTAAGTGATTTCTAGATAAAAAGAGGGAAACTAATGTGTGTAATAAAGTGCAATCTCAGTTTTATTTTGAAATCAGTTTCTGATTTCCAGGTGCATAACGGGAAATAATAGGATTCTATGTATACTAAAAAAAAAATCCAAATACCCAAGAAATATAGTAGCTGGCTGAATAATTTCTTCAGTCTCAAAGATATCTCATATAATTGGAAATGAATGATATATGGTAATCTTTGATCTTGAGTCAACTTGGTATTTTTACTACAAATGAATTTCTTAAATAAATGTTTAATTAGAGGTATTCTGTGCCCTTTACAGTTACCTTTTTATAACAAGAGATAAACATATTCTGCATTGCCCAAAATATTTATACTTTTATTTTTTATTGCCAACTTAAAAAAATAATTTGTTCATATCAGTGCAATAGTCACTGCTTTTCTTTTCTTTTTTTTTTTGGCTCCGTTGGGTCACTGTTGCTGCACGTGGGCTTTCTCTAGTTGCGGCGAGCGGGGGCTACTCTTCGTTGCGGTGTGTGTGGGCTTCTCATTGTGGTGGCTTCTCTTGTTGTGGAACACGTGCTCTAGGCATGCAGGCTTCAGTAGTTGTGGCTTGCGGGCTCTAGAGTGCAGGCTCAGGAGTTGTGGTGCACGGGCTTAGTTGCTCCACGGCATGTGGGATCCTCCTGGACCAGGGCTCTAACCTGTGTCCCCTGCATTGGCAGGTGGATTCTTAACCACTGTGCCACCAGGGGAGTCCTGTCAGTGCTTTTCTGAGATTTATTTTGTTGTAAGGGGGAACCCTGAAACACACGCATATACACAAACCTTAAACCCAAACAAGTCAACCCCCCCAGATTTGCCCATCTATAAGTGTTAAGGGTCATATCAACAACCCCTTCCTTCCCTATGTTAAATATAATTCAGGTGTGTACTTAGTCCCTTGTCACTGTAGTCTCGTGAGAAATGTGCATAAACTCTTGTAGAGATGACATTCCTCACACAGGCTACTATAAAATGCAAAGTATTACGTTTTTGTATTATGTTAACTCCAGGGAATTTAACAAAAATAAAAGCATTACATTAACATGCAATGTCCTTCTACTTTAGGAAAGGACAAGATTATCACTGAGGTTTTCCTTTGCACCAAATCTACTGCTCTTGGCCTAAGCACTCGTGGTCTTCAGCTAATATTGAACCAGGCAAATTAGTTTAAATTTAGTTTCTTATAGTAGACTCAAGTGTGGTCTTCCTTTGTGGCAGTGAGCTGGTAGAATTACCAGATAAAATGTAGGATGCCTAGTTAAATTTGAATTTCAGATAAAGAACAAATATATTTTTGTATGTTCCAAGTATTGTGTGGGACCTACTTCAATAATAAAAATTTATTTATCATTTATCTGAAATTCAAATTTAACTGGTGTTCAGTATATTTCTTTGCTAAATTTGGCAAGCATATTCATGGTAAGAATATGGTAAGAATTTACTATCTATAAAGTTTAACACAGAACTGTGGCTAAAATAAGCCCAAACCTATGTGTTTATTTTGTCTTTATAGACATCTGTCTGTAATCCTTGTCCAGAGGCCCTGGTACAACTTACCTGTCCGGCATTTAGAACCTTTAGAATGATTAAATAGTAAGGTACAATGTTCTGAGAATGAAAACACCCCCCTTCCGTAGGGAGTTAAGTCTCACTGAGCTGGCTCACACAGCCACTTTCTGCTTTCTGGCTTGCTGTGAGACTGGGTGTTTCCACTTCACCTCCAACAGGTCAAAATAGGAACAAAGTCTTCTTTCCCCAGTCCAAGTTCAATATTTGGCTTTTGTTAAATATTTCACAACTACGGATTTTGCATGCCCAGTGTTCCTTTTATTGGATTTTGATTTTTCGATTCTGTCTCCTTCATAGACATTGAATCCACTCACACAAAGATATAATTTGAAACTTGTTATAAGGGACCCCTACCCGCTTACATCTGGATATCCAGGGACACCAGCAGTGGTATTGTTCTCCTGCGTTACCCCCATCACAATGAGTTTACAATCCTGAATCTTTAGATCTACTGCAAGCTTAATTGAAAGAAACGTTTCAGCGCTAAGATCTATCATCCAGTGAACTGAAGGGGAAATAAGAAAATAACATTGATGTGTGTCTGGGGTCCACAAATATACCAGATGAACAAGTATATTGGCTCATAATTTATTTTGAAAAGGGTCTTGTAATACAAAGTGCTAAGTAATGAAAGATAGTTGATAGGTACCTATGACTAGGGCTGACATTTTTAGAGAATTATCTCCTTTTCTAAATAATGGTCCACATCACAAGTGGCCAGTCTTTAATTATATGGAGAAACAGAAGTGATAGAATGAACACAACCCATTCCTGGGAAAGCATCTGAATAGGTGAATTACCATTATCAAATGGCCTACACACTCATCACGTGAGGGCAATACGTGTTTTAAAAATAACAGGTGCCTTCTTTTGGCGATAGTGTCTTTTCCCTATTATACAAGAAATTCACATACTTCTCTTAAGAAGTTATTTGGCTGTAGTAGGGTGATCCTGATCTTGGCTGGTAACCTTTATTAAGTTGTAAACCTAGTTTGTACAGTTGTTGCACTTGTTTAGCATATGAGAAATTTTTTTTTTTTTTTTTTTTTTTTGTGGTACACGGGCCTCTCACCGTTGTGGCCTCTCCCACTGCGGAGCACAGGCTCCGGAGGTGCATGGCTCACGGGCCCAGTCGCTCCGCGGCATGCGGGATCCTTCCGGACCGGGGCACGAACCCGCGTCCCCTGCATCGGCAGGCGGACTCCGAACCACTGCGCCACCAGGGAAGCCCAGCATATGAGAAATTTTGCCCGGAAGAAACTTCTCTTGGTCTCCTATATTATCCAGGAAAAGGTCTTTCTGGACTTTTCAGACTGTGGGTGTCCCTATATAGTGAATCAGCATCTGTCCTTGGTTGATTTGTGATGTTTCCCCTGCCATTTGTTGAAGGCTTTAGCAAGCAGTGAACTGACCAAAAAACAAGGGATCAAATTTGACTCAGACTAATGAAGCTCTTACCCTTGTTCCAACCATTTGGAGTTTGGGATTTGGGCTGTGAAACAGTTGTATTTGTGATTCTAGTTACAAATTCTAGTTACAAAGTAAGAGCCGAGCTCTTACTTAGAACACATTCATTTATTACAAACTATTGAAACGTAAGTATGTTTTAGAAGCACCTACATACCGTATTCATTAAGCTGTATAAGGCTTGCCTAAGTGTAAGAAGCATCTGAGACATTTGTTAAAATATAAATTTCAAGGCCCATCTTTTGGAGATTCTGCAAGTTTAGGAGACATTGACTTAGATAGGGTTAATGTATGAAATACTCTGGTTGGCTGGATTTTGTCTAGAATTTGATCTGTGGGATTTAATGAGTAAGTACATCATGTTACCCTACTAATTGTTTATCTTAATTTCATAGATTTTGGTACATTTTCCCTTTTAGTCTTTATGAGGTAGGGAATCTTAATTTATTAAGACTTTCTTTCTATGAAAACTGCTTCACGAACATGATCATTTTATTCGCCTTTTACCTAAGCTTCTGGCCATGTGTGGATGTTAAGTACAAGGACCAGAATTGCATACACTTTTCCAGATACAGATGTACCATTGTACTCAGGAGGATAAGAACAAGTATTTACCTCTCACCCCTCATCACTCCCAGACCCCATCTCTCCACTTCCATTCCACCCACTCAGAAGAGCTTCATCAACACCTCCTAGGTTCCCTGTGGGCCTTTTCTCTTCTAGTTTTTTCATTCTGGGACACCAAATCCTTTCAACCCATCTGCCTCCAGCTAACTCCCACCACTTCTTTTACCTTCCTTGCCCCTGACCATCTAGGCTATGTGTTCTCCTTCCATGTAGCATCATGTGATGTCATCCAGGAAAGAATTCATCACATTCCATCAATTTGTCATGCTGTGAGACTCTAAGCTTTGTATTTCCAGCAGCAAACACAGTGCACATAGTCTGTGTTCAGTACATATTTATTTGAAAGAATGTTTATTTGTTACATTTTCTGATGCCATCCTACATTTATCCACTTCTTTGTACCCATGGCAGGGGGGCAGTATCTGTAGAGAAAGCCCCTGAATTCTTTGGTATAACTGAAAACCCAGATCCTGGAGTTTCATAGGGACATTTTGCATGACTTCTAAATGCTGACACTCATCACTCATTTCATTTACATGAAATCACAGAATTTTGAGAGATCCTTCTAGTATTTTGTTTCTATGGGCATTTCACATGTTAGCTATCTTAGTATTTATAATCCAGGAGCTTTTTCTTGTGCTGTCTTGCAGGATACTTATAAAACATCAGATGGTCCCAATTCTGATCTCTATGGAAACTCATTTTTTGTACAGGAAAATGTTGACTTCTACTTGCCTTTTGTTTTTAGCCTTTATACTTCTCTCTCCTTGACAAAATCACAAAGCTTTTAAGAACAGAGCTCTTAAACTCATGAATAGCCATTTGGATAAGAATGATTTTAATAGGACTTATATTGGGTTATTAGAATGGGAAGAAGGTCTATAAAAATGCGTCAATGAGAATGCATACTAGATAGTGTTATTTGGAGTGTAACGACTTTAGAAAGAATTGGATACTTTCAGAATGTGTATGAAAGCATCTATTAAGAACTCATGTCTACCAACTCAACTCCAAGTGCTTACAAAGTTGTTTTAAGCCCAACACGATCTGGCCACTCCTACTTCTCTGAACACACCTTTACCACATCCTCCTTCACCTACCAGGCTCCAGTCAAACGGACCTCCATGCTGTTTCTTGTTCACTAAGCCTGGACCACTTTCTCACCTCTCTTTCTTCGATCACTGCTCAAATATCACCTTCTTAGTGAATTATTCCTTGGCTACTCTAGAAAAAAATAGCACCTCCCCCATCCTGTCAGGCACTACCTGTGTCCCTCTCAAGCTTTTTCTCAAGTACCGTCACCTTCTGATGTAAATACTTTATGTTTATTTGTGCGTTTGTTTTTCTGTCTCCTCTGCTGGCAGGTAAACTCCATGAAGGCTGAAGCTGGTCTGTTTTGTTCAGTGCTGTATCTTCAGCACTTAAATCAATGCCTGGAAATAGCCTAGGAAGTCAATCAACATTCATTGTTCAATATCGAATTTATTTTCTATCTTACAGTATCTGTAAAGTCTGCATTGTTTTAAAAAATGTAATAGGGCTTCCCTGGTGGCACAGTGGTTGAGAGTCCGCCTGCCGAGGCAGGGGACACGGGTTCGTGCCCCAGTCCGGGAAGATCCCACATGCCGCGGAGCGGCTGGGGCCGTGAGCCATGGCCGCTGAGCCTGCGCGTCCGGAGCCTATGCTCCGCCACGGGAGAGGCCACAACAGTGAGAGGCCCGCGTACCGAAAAAAAAAAAAAAAAAGTGGAATAGAACATCACCAAGGAAGAATGAAAAAGTTATGGAATAATTACCTCCTAAACTATTGGGTTTTAACAATTTTATTGAGATTTTTAAATCTTTCATGGAATATTTCAACCCAATACTGTTAAACTCTTTTAGAAGATAGGAAAAAATATGCATCACAATTTACCATAGTGAAAAATGGAAACAGTGTAAATGTCCAACAATAGGGAGTTGCTTGATAAGTTAATGGGTATTTATACAGTGTATTCTTATAAGGCATGAGAAATAATATTAACATGGAATAATGCTTCTGATGTATTCTTTAGTGTATAAAATATGTAAATATGCAAAAATATGATTTCAACTTTGTTGTATGTATATGTGTATATATACATTAGATACAGACACAGAAGACTGGAAGGAAATACATCAAAATAGTAATGAAACAGATACAGATGTTTTAAGTAAACTGCACCCTAAATGGAGGAGCTGGGAGTCAAATCTAGGCAGACTGGCTCTAGCCTGTGTCTTAGCATCTTCTGTACTGTACACTGCTGGTTTTACGTGTGTCATGAGCTTCTGCAGTGCAAGGCTGGGTATCCGTAATCCAGCACCTAGCACACGCACCAGCTCACCACATTGTAGAGTTGAATTACAGCGCAATATAACTTTGGGTCCTATGTCTTCTCTTCTGGATAACAGGGTTAGATTACAGCAGGCATAAATCAGTCCTTTAGTTTTACCTGGAAAATACTGTTGAATAGTAGTATTCAATACTCTGCAGGCTAATATGTAGTGCTTTCTGTAATGACAATGAATGAGCCCACGAGTGTTGAGTTTTTTTCTTTTTCAGGGCTGGGACTACTGCTGTTGACCAACGTGGAAAGGATTTAGCTCAAAAGCAGATCCCATCGCTCAGCTGTGAGAATATGAGTTAACACCTTGGGCAACTCTTAGGTTATGACATCAGTTTGAGAGCAAGCTCAGACAAAACATCTTCTAAAGTATCATCATTGGTAAAGTCTATTTGGATATTTAATCAAAACACAGTGTCATGGGCTTCCCTGGTGGCACAGTGGTTAAGAATCCGCCTGCCAATGCAGGAGACACGGGTTCGAGCCCTGGTCCAGGAAGATCCCACGTGCCGTGGAGCAACTAAGCCCGTGTGCCACAACTACTGAGCCTGTGCCCTAGAGCCTTTGAGCCACAGCTACTGAAGCCCACGCACCTAGAGCCTGTGCTCCGCAACAACAGAAGCCACTGCAATGAGAAGCCCGTGCACAGCAATGAAGACCCAACACAGCCATAAATAAATAAATTTATATTAAAAAAACCCACAGTGTCAGTAAATACAGCCCTAGACTAGAGTTTATAGTCTTAGGCAAGTAGCTTACAAGATGGTCACCATTTGTTCTTCTGTTTCCTTAAGCAGTTATCTTGATATCCAAGATGTCCTGTTTATAAACTGTCATCTACGAGGCCAGGGAGCAAAGTGAGCCCTGTGATGGATCACCCTCAGCAGACTGACTCCGCCTGTCGTTCTTGCTGCTCTAATTAAAAGAAGGCGAAGTCAGGGGTCTAAGGCAGGGATGACAATAGGGCGGCAGTCCCCAAAATAGCAGCAAAGGAAAATGGATGCCTTTGAGTGATTGCATGATGTCTGAATTAATGGCCAGGAAATGAGCGATTATTGCATACTTAAAGCTGGGCTGTTTTATAAAGCTCGTGGTATGCTCAAAGCCTTGTACTTGAACTTGGGGAAATTTAAGAGGGGAATTTGTTCAGTTATTGCTTGGCTGGATATAATGCATATCCAAGCAGTGCTTAAACTAGGGGGAAAAACTGTTACTGTTGTTTTAGTATTGATGTTTCTAAAATAAGCACGATCTTATGAAACTCGTTTTGTAGGCACATGTAGTCTCTAGCCAGTTGTTGACTTAGAGAAACCGCTTTTATTGCCACTGCCTCTGTTCCTGACTTAAAATAATATTAGTTGGTGTTTAAATAGATGTTTTACTGTGGAAGCAAATCTTCTAAGATCACCCTTCTTTCTTTCTTTCTTTTTTAAAAAGAATATATTCTCAAACACTGCTATTTGGCAAGTCAGTGATAAGCATCCTTATTTTTCCATGGCTGATTAGTTCTGTAGGTTAAGACATCACACAAAAGAGGCCAAGGTCCAGGGTTTGATTCCCCCATGGGGGTGAGCTCCCCTAGGCTGCACTCCTAACCCCAGACGCCATCTTGTAATGGTGTCCATTCATCATGGGCAGAAAGAGGAGAAGGTGAGGGTGGATCACAGCAAATCCATCACCTCTGCTGGAAGCCCAACTGATCATGCTGGCCTCACAGACTGGGGGCTGGGAGGGGTCGGGGCAGTTGTTTTATGCAAACAACAGTGAGGCGTGCAATTGGGGAAATTGAGGTACAGCTACATTATATGGCTGAATTTTAAAAACCTGATCATTTTAATCAACTTCAAATCCACATCATTTTTTCCTACTTTTCAGTCAGTTTGAATTTTTTAGACATAATCTTAAAAACACTTGCCGCTATCTGGCCTGTATCACATATGGGCATCTAATTATTTCTTAAACTATCTTTTGTTCTAAAAATAACCAACGCACATTTAATAGCTGGAAAACGGATGTCAAATGAAACCTCCCTCACATATATCTTTTCACAGAGAATGGCCTACCTTAGAAGAACCCATAGGGAATAAAGGAGAAAAAAATACAGAAACGTAACACTGACTTCAAAAGGCAGATGATTGGGGCTGAGGTGGGGGACATTATATTTGCCTTGGTTTTGTGTTTGCGGGACAGTTGTTCTTAGAGTGACTGACCTTCCTATTGTGGATTTCTTTTATCTTGACGAACGTGGGCTCCTCTGTTTTTTCCCCATTTATTTATTTATTTTCCCTCCAACTGGTGGTGCTTCCAAGAAGCTGCTCTCAGCCCCGCAGACTGTGCTGTCAGATGCTCTCAAGTGCCCTTGGCAGCTGAGGTCTCCACTCACGCATACCAAGCCCACAATCAAGACTTCACTGAGACGAGTAAAACCTGGGCCGTGTTCCTTACTCCATTCTGTCGTATGTCGTGCTTTCCTCATAGTAAGCCTTTTCTGAGAGTTCACAGAATTAAATGGGCACAGAAGCCAAGGTCTGTAAATGCTATTTATATGCTTCTCTGATGAGAGTGGTTTGGCTTCATTTTTCAATGTGCTCCATCCACAGAGAGCCAGAGCATCCTCTTCTCAGTTCAGGCAGACGTTAACCTCCGCTTCTGGTTTCTTTTTTTTTTTTCTTTAATTAATTTTTAAATTTATATTTGTTTTTGACTGCGTTGGGTCTTCGTTGCTGCACACGGGCTTTCTCTAGTTACTGCGAGGAGAGGGGGCTACTCTTCGTTGTGGTGCGTGGGCTTCTCACTGTGGTGGCTTCTCTTGTTGCGGAGCACGGGCTCTAGGCGCACGGGCTTCAGTAGTTGTGGCTCGCGGGCTGTAGATCGCAGCCTCAGTAGTTGTGACGCTTAGTTGCTCTGCAGCATGTGGGATCTTCCCCGACCATGGCTCGAACCCGTGTCCCCTGCATTGGCAAGTGGATTCTTGTGGTTTATTTTCTATCTGTGAGTGACCTCCATACCTGGCATCAACTCTCCCTCCCTTGGCCACTAGGATTATCCACTGCATGTGTGTCTGGTCAGGAAGACCCGATTCTCAGTGTCTAAAGCACCTGTTCCCTGGCCCTCCTTCCCTCACTCCCCATTGTAGCTTCTGCCCCTCTGCTTGGCTGGAAAGGTAGCTTCTGGGTTTATGCTAAGCACTCTCTTTGTTTTTATAGAAAAATCAGCTCATTAGTGATTCCAGGAATTAGAAGGGTAGAGAGAAGGCTTCCTATCTCAGGCTGAAGGAGGTTGCACAGAATCATAATAAAGAGCACAGATTCTGGAGCCAGACTGCTTGGATCAAATCCATCGCTTTGTAGCTGTTAGACCTTAGACAGGTTACTTACTTTCTCTGCCTCCATCTTTTAATGTGTATAACCGTGTCTATCTCACAGGTTAATAGTTTTCGTAAAGCACTTGGACCTGGCAAAGAGCAAATGCTATGGAAGCGTTGCTCAAATCATGAGAACGTTTTCCTCCTAAACCTTTCTGCTAACTACCTTGCCTATTATTTTCCTATAGCTTTGTTCCTTTGGGAGGCAGGCAGACAAGGCTGTGTGTCTTGGGACCAGGAATCAGGCATCACCTGCCTACAGGCCCAGCCCCCAGCAAAGGTGTAACTGCAGGGTTAGTACATTTTCTCTGAATGAGCCCATGTGGAGCCTTGGCCTTGATGTATGACCTGACCTCCAGGGTTCTGCAGGCTGTGGAGCAGCTAGCAGGTATATGTGAGGTGAGTGTGTGTAGTCTGTGAGGTGTGTGGAATACGGTGTCAAACCAGAATCTCTCTGGGTTAAAGCCTGTTTTGTACTTGAGACTCTCAGAGACATTTTTAGAATGAGAGAAGGAAACTCAAGAGAACTAGAGAGAAACTCTGGAAGAAGAATGTGCTTCAAAGAGAGGAAGAATCAAGGAATAATGGGAAAATTTGCTTTTCATAGAGAATTTAGAGACTTTAGTTACTTTCACGGTATTAACATGTACTTACTATACCTAAATATGTCCCTAATCTTGACTGATGAGCTTAAAGCAGCACTCAAGGACGTATGTGTCAAGGGAGAGGGAAGGACCAGCACCATCAGCAACTATAGGCCTCAAAAGGGCCCTGGTATCTCTTCAGATCCTGCTTGGATCTTCTTGGAACTCTCCATATTCCTAATCAAATCTGCTTTCACAGTCCCAACACTCAAGATAAAAATATACTTTTCCTAACATATTTTACAGTTGTGTTTCTTTTTCTTTTTTGGATGGCTAGTCATGGGATACATAAGGGAACTACTACGTGTATGTTTTAAAGACCTTTGAAATGGTCCATATATTTACATATAATTTATGAATTCTGAAAGATAAAGATGATTCTCCAATACGCCCAGCCCTGGGGCCGTATCTCTATGGATTACCATAACCATAGGACTTGCTAAGTGTGTTACCCCTGAGGATATGTTTAATAAATATTTATTTCAGGGCTTCCCTGGTGGCGCAGTGGTTGAGAATCTGCCTGCCAATGCAGGGGACGTGGGTTCGAGCCCTGGTCTGGGAGGATCCCACATGCCGTGGAGCAACTAGGCCCATGCGCCACAACTACTGAGCCTGCGCGTCTGGAACTTGTGCTCCGCAACAAGAGAGGCCGCGACAGTGAGAGGCCCGTGCACCGCGATGAAGAGTGGCCCCCGCTCGCCACAACTAGAGAAAGCCCTCGCACAGAAAGGAAGACCCAACACAGCCAAAAATAAATAAATAAATAAAAATTAAAAAAAAAATTATTTCAGGTAATTGCTGATTATATAGGTAAATGTGTCATCTATTATATTATCAGCTAAACAGGATCCTGGGATAATATGTTTTTGTCTCCACTGGGCTTCAGGTATGTAGAAATGGGTTGATAATTTTTGGTTCATGACACATTCTTATCATTGGTCCTGCTTTTATTGTTTACTTGTTTATTAATATAATTTTATAAGGTAATAAGTATCCGTGAACCCACCATCCAACACAAAAGCTCAGTCTTAACAATAACCTACATCTTACTTATGGTCATCCCCCCTTCCCCCCATCCATTTCCCTGCTCCTCAATCCAAGGAAGCCACCATCCAGAATCCTGTGATGAATAATCATCTAAAATATGTCTCCTGGGATAGGGATGAGGAAGAAAAAACATTCCCAAGTTCCAAACAACTGGCCTGGGGATTTCTGAAACAAATCCATCTGCAAGTTGGAGACAGTTGGTATTTTATTCAGGCCAGCAGAAGACTGTCTAGTCTGATTCAGTTCATCTTGGCACGGAGGGCTTTGCAGGCCTGTGATGAAAGGGGTAGGATGGGAGGAATTTCTTTGCCTTTTGATAGTAAGTGTTTACAGGGACATGATAATCTACGTTTTAAAGTGTAGAACTAGGGACTTCCTTGGTGGCGCAGTGGTTAAGATTCCGTGGTCCCAATGCAGGGGGCTGGGGTTCAATCCCTGGTCAACCCGCATGCATGTCGCAATTAAGAGCCCTCATACCACAACTAAGGAGCCCGCGTGCCACAACTAAGACCTAGCGCAACCCAAATAAATAATAAATAAAGTGTAGAACTAAGGCACTTCGTAGTAGTATATCAGAACTGATGTTCATCGTTAGGTAAAAGCTATAAAAGTCTTCCGTGAAGAGTAATTGTCTATTCACTACATGATAAAGCTCTCCCTCTCATCCTCTGACTACCTTCAGCTCTTTTAGTTGTTTCTCTTGGAATGACTTCCATATTTCTCAATAAGCGCATGATCCTTCCCCTTGAGTCATCAGTTTTACTCACTATCTGTGGAATATCTCCTCTGGTAGAGAGAACTTAAGCTCTCTTACACAACCCTCCAGTCTTTCTCCATGATTTTTGGTTCAATCAGTATTTCAGAGTTTATAAAATTATGACTATAAGTATTGTTGCCTGAGCCATGTAGTGTACTGTGATTACATTTCTTCTCTCATGTATGTTTTCCTTTCTCTGGAGTTACTAACTCCCTTGATTTTCACTGGACTTGTTTTCTTTGTACCCATTAGTATGTCTTTCTATACTCTCTTCTGGTCTCCCAGTACAATTTCCCTCGGGGTTAATCTGTCAGATTCTCTCTCACATTCTCCCTGTACCCTCCCTCCTGACTTTTTCTCCCTGGAAACATCTGTCCTGGATCCTGTGTCCTCTTGCCCTGATCTGAACCAGTAGCTCTGGAGGGCTGTGGTCCCGGGATTTTCCTTTGCCTTTTTCCTTCATTGAATTTTCTGTTTTCTTGAAGTGCATATTTTCCTCTTTCTTCTTTTGCTCACTTGTTTTGAGAGAAAAAAGAGTTCCTGAGAAAAAAAATTGTTTCATTGTCCTCTGTGTTCCAATATAGCTTTTGACAAGTCTGATGCCATTCTTATTCCTGACCCTTTGTGTGTCTCGGGTTTACTACTCTCTCATTTGGAAGTTATTAGGATCTTCTCTTTATCTCTAGTGTCCTAAGATTTCTTGACGTGGATATTTTCATTATTTATACCAGACTCTCACAAGGCCTTTCATTTTTCAGATTTGTAAACTTTAGTTCTGGTAATGTTTCTTATATTATTTATTTGATAATTTTCCCCCAACCACTTTCACTTTCCTTTCTGTCAGTTCTGTTCGTCAGCTGTTCAACAACAGTCTACATTGATACTCAAATTCTCTTATGTTTTTCTTTCATTGTGGATTTCCTTGGCAGATTTTTTTTTTTT
>NW_020837946.1:56224401-56325627 GCF_003676395.1 Aethalodelphis obliquidens | reverse complement strand
GAGCTGATCTCCCTGTGCTATGCAGCTGCTTCCCACTAGCTATCTATTTTACATTTGGTAGTGTATATATGTCCGTGCCACTCTCTCACTTCGTCCCAGCTTACCCTTTCCCCTCACCGTGTCCTCAAGTCCATTCTCTACGTCCTGTCCTGTCCCTAGGTTCTTCAGAACCACTTTTTAAAAAATATTCCATATATATGTGTTAGCATATGGTATTGGTTTTTCTCTTTCTGACTTACTTCACTCTGTATGACAGTCTCTAGGTCCATCGACCTCACTACAAATAACTCAATTTCGTTTCTTTTTATGGCTGAGTAATATTCCATTGTATATATGTGCCACATCTTCTCTACGCATTCATCAGTTGATGGACATTTAGGTTGCTTCCATGTCCTGGCTATTGTAAATAGTGCTGCAATGAACATTGTGGTACATGACTCTTTTTGAATTATGGTTTTCTCAGGGTATATGCCCAGTACTGGAATTGCTGGGTTGTATGATAGTTCTATTTTTAGTTTTTTAAGGAACCTCCATCCTGTTCTCCATAGTGGCTGTATCAATTTACATTCCCACCAACAGTGCAAGAGGGTTCCCTTTTCTCCACACCCTCTCCAGCATTTATGGTTTGTAGATTTTTTGATGATGGCCATTCTGACTGGTGTCAGGTGATACCTCATTGTAGCTTTGATTTGCATTTCTCTAATGATTAGTGATGTTGAGCATCCTTTCATGTGTTTGTTAGTAATCTGTATATTGTCTTTGGAGAAATGTCTATTTAGGTCTTCTGCCCATTTTTGGATTGGATTATCTGTTTTTTTGATATTGAGCTGCATGAGCTGCTTGTAAATTTTGGAGAGTAATCCTTTGTCAGTTGCTTCATTTGCAAATATTTTCTCCCATTCTGAGGGTTTTCTTTTCATCTTGTTTATGGTTTCCTTTGCTGTGCAAAAGCTTTTAAGTTTCATTAGGTCCCATTTGTTTATTTTTGTTTTTATTTCCATTTTTCTAGGAGGTGGGTCAAAAAGGATCTTGCTGTGATTTATGTCATAGAGTGTTCCGCCTATTTTTTCCTCTAAGAGTTTAATAGTGTCTGGCCTTACATTGAGGTCTTTAAGCCATTTTGAGTTTATTTTTGTGTATGGTGTTAGGGAGTGTTCTAGTTTCATTCTTTTACATGTAGCTGTTCAGTTTTCCCAGCACCACTTATTGAAGAGGCTGTCTTTTCTCCATTGCATACTCTTGCCTCCTTTATCAAAAATAAGGTGACCATATGTGAGTGGGTTTATCTCTGGGCTTTCTATCCTGTTGCATTGATCTATATTTCTGCTCTGTGGTAGTTATTTCCACTATTTTATCTTCCAGGTCACTTATCCATTCTTCTGCCTCAGTATTCTGCTATTGATTCCTTCTAGAGAATTTTAAATTTCATTTATTGTGTTGTTCATCATGTTTGTTTGCTCTTTAGTTCTTCTAGGGCCTTGTTAAATGTTTCTTGTATTTTCTCCATTCTATTTCCAAGATTATGGATCATCTTTACTATCATTATTCTGAATTCTTTTTCAGGTAGACTGCCTGTTTCCTCTTCATTTGTTTGGTCTGGTGGGTTTTTGCCTTGCTCCTTCATCTGCTGTGTGTTTCTCTGTCTTCTCATTTTGTTCAACTTACTGTGTTTGGGGTCTCCTTTTTGCAGGCTGCAGGTTTGTAGTCCCCATTGTTTCTGGTGTCTGTCCCCAGGGGCTAAGTTTGGTTCAGTGGGTTGTGTAGGCTTCCTGGTAGAGGGGACTGGTGCCTGTGTTCTGGTGGATGAGGCTGGATCTTGTCTTTCTGGTGAGCAGGACCGCACCTGGTGGTGTGTTTTGGGGTGCCTGTGACCTTATTATGATTTTAGGCAGCCTGTCTGCTAATGGGTGGAGTTGTGATCCTGTCTTGCTAGTTGTTTGGCATAGAGTGTCCAGCACTGTAGCTTGCTGGTCGTTGAGTGGAGCTGGGTATTGGCGTTGAGATGGAGATCTCTGGGAGATATTTTGCCATTTGTTATTACGTGGAGCTGGGAGGTCTCTGGTGGACCAATGTCCTGAACTCGGCTCTCGCACCTCAGAGGCACAGGCCTGACACCTGGCCAGAGCACCAAGACCCTGTCAGCCACACGGCCTGGTATGTGGGGAGTTTCTTGCCTTTTGGAAAGTCTGAGGTCTTCTGCCAGAGTTCAGTAGGTATTTCCCTTAAGGATATTAATGGTAGTTTTTTTGGATGTTTTCCAACAGTGCTCCCTGCATTGTTTCTCTTACCTCTAAGGTTCTTTCCTTCCTACCAAGTTTATTGATTTAGATTTCTGTCCTTCATATTTGAAGATTTCCTCAAATGTCTGCTACTTCTTGGCTATAAGTTTATAATTAAGAGCAAGGACCATATTTAAAATTATTTGTAACATATTTTATTTTCTGAATAGGAATTCCCTTTGAGTTTCTGATACAAGTTTGATAAAACGTTCATTTACAGAGAAATGAAAAACTTCTCATAGTTCTACCTCTTAGAGATAACCACTGTTTAACAAATCTTCATATTTTTATGCATATATAAAGATATATTTATATAAATGGAATTGTAACACACATGTTTGAAACCTGCCTTTTTCACAATCCCTAGGCCATTAGTATCTTTCATGTCAATACATGTATTGTACCCTTTTTATTGGCTACAACATTTCTTTAACCAATCATTTATTGTTGAAACATTTAGGTTTCTAATTTGTTACTATTCTAAGTAATGCTGCACTAGGCATTTTTTCACACTGCTTTTAATTAATTAATTAATTTTAAATTGAGGTATAGTTGATTTACAATATTGTATTTACTAGGCATTGTTGTATACACATCTTTGTCCACTTGTCTGATTTTTCCCTTAGGAAAAATTCCTAAAGGGAAGTTGCTGAGAAGTAGTGAGGTAATATTTAAGACTGGAGGTGCCTGTATGTGAGGAACTTGTTAGGTGGTGAGAGTCAGTATAGAATAATCAGACTATGAACTGCTTTTTTCATTGACAAGCCCCCAAATATAGTATCTGTTGGTCTGTTTCTGGGGCTGCCCATCAGGGGGCTATAATCTCTTGTGAAGAGTGTATAAATCTGATTGCTGCATTCAGAAGGAAGGTGGCAGAAGAGCCTTGTACCTCACTGCTTAACATGAAGATGAGCAGTCAGTGCCATCTCCCCGGTGTTCTCTGCTCTGCCTCGTGTCCCTTAGCTCGTGTCACTTCCCACCTCCTGGCCTTGCAGGGTCGAGGTGAGGATCCAGGATAGGGGAGGGGGTGAACAATTGTTCCATATGTGGATTTCGGCTGAACACTCTAGTTTCATGGGGCATTTAATCCCCATCTCTCCAGCACCTGGTGCTTCCCATACCTGAGGCTTTCCTGGTTTGGGGATTCTGTTGGCTGGCTTCTCTTCAGTACATCCCTCTGCAGGCACTTAGCTTTAACCTTTCCACTTGGTTAAGTCAGTTACCACCTTCCGTCTGCTTTCCATGTGTATATAAACATGGCTGAGGATTTCAGATGACTCCTAGGCTCAATAGAGATGGAGCTTGTGTTTTTGTTTCTTGTTTCATTTACTGTTTGGGGGGTGGTTTTGAGAAGTGATGTGGCAGAACAGAAAAGTCAGTCTATAGCATCTTAAAACCAGAAGTGTACAATCATTTAATACAGTCATGAGAGGGTCTCCAAGAGATATGAGGGTTCATAACAGAGGGACCTTTGAGGGAGTGAGGGTTTGGCCATCTGAGCTAAGAGGAAAGGTCCTGAGGAAAGGCTATCGTTGTTACAAAGCAAATTGATCATATTAATTGTTTTTAGTTTTCCTTGAGACTTAAACGACTTTGCTGGGTATTTTATCTTTAAAGTAAGATATATTAAGGTACAAACATCTGGTTATAAAAATAATGTCATGGGGATGTAATGTACAGCATGGTGACTATAGTTAACAGTACTGTATTGTGTATTTGAAAGTTGTTGAGAGAGTAGATCTTAAAAGTTCTTATCATAAGAAGAAAAATTGTAACTATGTGTGCTGATGGATGTTAACTAGACTTGTTGTGCTGATCATTTTGTAATATATACATATATCAAATTATTATGTTGTAAACCTGAAACTAATATAATGTTATATGTCAATTATATCTCAATAAAAGTATGATATATTAAACCTTATGAGAATGTAAATTTTTTAAAAACAAAAACTGTTTAAATTCAATGTCCATTGGCAATGATCATTGGAATACTTTCATGTGATTGCACATTTTTTGGAGGGTGGAGATTCTTCCTTACTTTGAAATGTTAAGTCATGTAGATCTTTAAAAATATGTTTTTCAAATCCTCAAACAGCAGTTTGTGTTACTCTGTCTTCCTTTGAACATTCTGAAGCTTAGAAAAAGAATTTCTCAGAGATTATTCCCTTCTTCTTTTTGCTAAATAACCATTCAGGCAACTTACACTTAAAGAGGAAACACTGACATTTAGTCAACAAAAGAAAGTTGTACTTGATATCCTGTTTGTATGGAGGATGAAAATAGCTCTTCAAAAATAACAGATTGAAGTTGATATTAGAAATGTCCACTTTGATAGTGAGCATTTCTCTGTCTCTGTTCCTGAGATAATCTATGCTCCCATAATAAACAGGGCATCAAATAGAACACGATTGTGTCAGAGTTTCTCTGTTTTGCACAAACACAAGTATACATATCTTACAATGACAGTTGATAATAAAGATTTGCACAGGACTCATCTGTTTGTACCTTTCTTATAACCCCATATTGGTGATATACTGTAGCACTTTTTTTTTTTTTTTTTATGAAAGGTAAAAAACAGAATGCAATAACAGAAAACCAGTGGGTAGAGCTCTTGTTGATCTGGTTCTTGGGGTTTTGGGGTCTGTGCCTGCAAAATTCTAGGGATTCCTTTATGGACTAAGGTTGGGAATAATCTCACTGTGCCTCAGGTGTAGTGTCTAGAGGAGTCGTCTCTGGATTTACTTAAGTACCCAGCATAGGTACATTTGTTTATTTAAGGGGATGTTGTTACATGTACTTTGTATATACCAAACGAAAAATTAAAGATGATCTAGGTACTACACCTAAATTTTAAAAAATTTAATTTTCTACCTGTACCCAGTATCTCATTCCTACTTTGGAGCCCGCTGGTCTGGAAGCAAGGTCCCCATTTTACCTATAAAATGAAAGCTCCTAGAATTTTCCTCTACAATAAGTGAATCACTTAGTGAGAACAGAGTCTGGAGAAGCATATGTAGCTTATTTTTTTCTTCTCAACGCCCATCTGAACCTCTCTATATTAAAGGTCATTCTTCACTAATCGAAAATTCTCTTAACTAGGCACTGGTATAGAAACCCAGCTCCCAGAAGTCATATTCTCCCCTATGTGATTTGAAAGTATTCTGCTGGCTATTTTTATGTCCTCAAAGTCCAGGATCAGAAATGGAATTTTCAGATTAGTTGCAGATGCCCTCCCCTCCCCCTTTGTAACTGGATGTGTTTAATTCAAAAGGAAACTTTTCAGGCCATTAAGCTTCAATACAGTTTAATGCCTTTGGGCTGTGGGGCTTGAAATCATAGAGAAGCCTGAATAAATGTTTTAAAATAAAATCTGGAAAGCAAAGTACATTTTTTTCCCTTAACAGCAGATTTGTGTTTAGTTTTGTGATTTTCTGCCTTGTTCAAATCAAAGATCTTGGTCACGTGGAGGCTGTATCAGCCCCTGTGGATGGCCCAGCCCAGCTGAGGAGTGGACAGGCCAAGTCTGAGGAGGTTTGGCTTGTCATAGAGGGAGGAAAGCAGTGACCTCTGCCTCCCTCTGCTCGTAGCTTTAAAATAGTCTCAAGTGACCAGTTTGCATTCTGGGCCATAGTAACTTTTGCAGAATGAATAATATTTTCTTAAGCACTTTTAAGTTCTCATTCACAGCCTATTTCAAAAATGATTTAATGAATGAAAATATGCTGTTTATAAGTCCCTAAGTGCATATTTTTCAGAAAGGCCTAAAAGAGTAGCTTCGTTTACACATTTAATACAATGGCCAAGTGGGATGTTATTGTGGTCAGAACTCCCTCACAATGATTTATGGAGAAAATGGCTATCTGCTTGGTCATCTTTTTTAGAATCAGATTCGATTTTAACACTTGATTCACTTGAACTTGTACAGACCCTCGGGCCCACTTTTCACATGAGGAAACTAAGGCTTGCAGATATATGAATAGCTTGCTCCGGTTTAAGCCAAAGACAGCGGGGTAATCAGGAGCAAAGTAAGATTGTTGGAAAATGTAGCCAGTGTGCTGCCTGTAGACTGTAAGGAAACCTCCTTAGTCAGAAGAGCTCTGATAATGGAGACAAGAACGGGGCTCTTACCTCTAGGCTGGAGAAAGGATTTGTTAAGCAAATTAATGATCTACAAAGGACAGCCTTTAAGTCTGGGGGAGCAGCCAGCCTTGTGCAATTGACATGATAATTGTGAATCATTTCTCTATTTGTCAATCAGGTCCCTGAAAAATCTCTTATTAGCAACACCTAATTAGAGTTCTTGTGCATAATTTAAAGGAATAAAATGACTTTGATTTAAAATATTCTCTTATTCAGATTAGACTAAGTGTTGCAGTATCATATGCCATCTTTTATGTAGCAAAGCGCTAGCTTTAAGTGTCTTAATTTCTTTTTTTTGCGGTACGTGGGCCTCCCACTGTTGTGACCTCTCCCGTTGTGGAGCACAGGCTCCGGACGCGCAGGCCCAGCGGCCATGGCTCACGGGCCCAGCTGTTCCACAGCATGTGGGATCTTCCCGGACCAGGGCACGAACCCGTGTCCCCTGCATCGGCAGGCGGACTCTCAACCACTGCGCCACCAGGGAAGCCCCTAAGTGTCTTAATTTTTAAAATTAAGTTTTAAAGATTTACTCATAAATTTGCTGTCATCAAATATATGTGGGGTTCCGAATACTTTCATTATTTAGAATTAAAAATCATTCTAATTTCAAATAAGAAAATGATTTTAAAAACCATTTCCCACCAAGAAGAAAATTTAACTTTATTTTTTAAAACAGTTATCTTTATGAGACAGTCCATAAGGGAGCAGCACAGGCTGAGATGGAATTTAACTGAAAAATAAATTATTGGGTAAGAGTATGTCCTGTCAAATTTTTAAGTATTAACATTCTATTTTCCTTTTTAGGTAGACTTCCTAGGAATAATCCATAACCTTTGCATAAACTTAAATAAATGTATCTTTTGTTGTTTTTGTCAGTGTGGTGCTTTAGGCATTTCAGGAAGCCTATAATTCTGGCAAAATGAAAGAGACTACTTCAGTATTTCTCAGTAAAAAGGAGGATCCAGTGATATCATAATTTATTTTGATACCCCAAATAAGAAGGAAAAATAACCATGGGTTATATATTACTCAGGCCTGCAAATACAAAGTCACTATTTGACTTGAGCTGTTTTAACAAATCTTCTAGCCCAAATCAATTCAAGTTAATCAGATACAGGCCACTGAAAACTACCCAGAGTGATTTAGGAGGTGCACTGCACAGGCCAGTCATGAGAGAATCAGAATTCTTTTGAAGAGCTAAAGCTTTAAATTGTTAAGTGTTTAAAGTGGGAAAATTCATCTTTTTTTTCAATCGGAAAACCCAGGTCAAGCTAGAGTGATACAGTGCAGCTTCTCAACGGAGAATAATATTGAATTGATTTGAGGGTAGGAGTTCTTGGTGATTAGCTTTCAAATAAGGATGCCATTCTCTGGAATTCTGCATTAAACCCAGTTTCATCTTCTTCTTGAGAAGTAGTTATTTTCATCCAGCAAAAAGCATCTCCTGTGCGGTGGTAATAATAAAATGAAATTTTAGCAGGTACTTCAGTAATGTATAGTCATCAGTGAATCTAACAGGGACACATTTTGTAAGAAAATCAATAAGAGAAAGTGATTATATTGTTGACTGGAGCCATCATCCACAAATGAAAAATAGAAAGAAAAATATCACTTTGCATTGGACAGGGTTTCAGTGTATATAATGTGCCGGGATCTTCTCTTCAAAGTTATTAGGTATCTAGAGGAACAACAGGCAGCAATGCGATAAAAAATACTTCAGGCCTTTTTAAATGTCAAAAACAACCTTAAAACCACTATTTCATCCCTAATCTATTGTTTGAATAAAGTGCAGTTTTCTGTCCCATCGAAATGTTTGTGTCTAAGTTGAAATGTGTTGTGAGCCTCTGTTTGGAGGTATTCATATTTAAAAATGGGAAAAACTATTCAAACAGTGAGTTGAAAAAAAAGATCAGTGAAGAATTCTAGCAGATAAACATCTGGAAAACATGGGAAATGAATTTTTTTAAACCTCTGAGGACTGGAGATCTTGTACTTAACCAGTGTTGTTTCTAAATACTCACAAGAATGAACATGTACTTGGCAAAGAGTGATTGATATATGTTATAAAGAAGAATACAACACACTTACGACTTCGAAATATACTTAATGTAATAGAAACTACCTTAAAAACCACTTTTTTAATACTGTGACTATATCATTCCATCACAATCCTCTCAGTTTTCTTCCTTAAAAAGTACATGAACTTGAAATTACAAGACTTGAAAGGTTATTTAGCAAGTTTTTTCATTAAATTTGAAATATGCATTCACTATCATAAATGCATCTGATTCTAAAATACAAACTTATTTTGATATCTTGAGTCTACTTATTTTGGTCCCTTTATTTTTTAAACTCTTACAAAGGTGTACATAGGTAACAATTTTAAAAGGTGGAGTATTTTAAAGGTTTAAAATTAAGAACAGCAGCCCCTGACTCAACTTTTCCCTGAGTCCTTTCCAGTGGCAACCGCCTGTAACTCTTCCAATTTGTTCTAGTATTTGTGATCATGTTTCTGAATAACTTCCTTACACGACTATTAAACAATTTTTTTTCAAAACGAAAACACTAATTTGAAAAGATACATGCACCCCAATGTTCATAGCAGCATTATTTACAATTGCCAAGATATGGAAGCAACCTGTGTCCATCAGCAAAGGAATGGATAAAGAAGATGTGGTATACAATGGAATACTACTCAGCCATAAAAAACAACGACATTTTGCCATTTGCAGCAACATGGATGGACTTGGACGGTATTATGCAGGTGGAATAAGTCAGACAGAGAAAGACAAATACTGTATGATATCACTTAAATGTGGAATCTAAAAAATAAAACAAACCAGTGAATATAACAAAAAATAAACAGACTCACAGATATAGAGAACAAACTAGTGGTCACCAGCGGGGAGAGGGAAGGAGGGAGGGGCAAGATATGGGTAGGGGATTAAGAAATACAAACTACTATGTATAAAATAAGCTACAAGGATATATGGTACAACACAGGGAATACAGCCAATGTTTATAACTATAAATGCAATATAACCTTTAAAATCTGTGAATCATTATGTTGTACAGTTGAAACATATAATATTGTACATCAATTATACCTTAATTAAAAAAATTTTTTTTCAGCTTTAGATATTTTCTGTTGGTTTCCTACATTTAATGATGAGGTTTGGCTTTCATACCCTTCCTGCCTCCAGACACCTTCCCTCATTTTGGTTAGATCAATATTTGAAGTTTATAACTATGTACCTCTTTTTCACAGCTGAGCCATACGTATGACATCATTTCCTTTATTGTCTACTTTGTTGTTTCCCCTGGAATTAATACTCTCTTTCTCTTTTTCATTTGCTTGGTTTTCTGTTTTTTTCTAGTTTGTCCCCAAATCTTGGACAAAGGGGTAAATTTTCTGACTACAATCAAACAAATCAGGTAACCTTTTTCTTAGATACATCCCTCCAGAATCCCCATTTCACCTTGCCACCGTCTAGACTGCCTCATGGCTGGAGCCCTAGAAACTCCCTTTACATCATCATGTAGATTCCCTGTGACTTTCTCTGTGCTGGATCCCAAATCTTCCTCTTTCTTGTTTTACCACCCCTTTGGGTAGTAAGCCTCTAGCCTATTGGACTCCTAATAAAAAAAAAAAAGCAGAGGAGATCATTTTTTTGGTCTTTGCATTTCCAAAAATGTTTTAATCTCTCTTTATATTTGATCAGTATTTTAGCTGAGAACAGAATTCCTATATGCAAATAACTTTCCTTCAGTCTTTTGGAGGCATTTCTTCAGTCTTCTTGTTTCCAATTTTGCTGTTAAGATTTCCTATGCCGGGCTTCCCTGGTGGCGCAGTGGTTGAGAGTCCGCCTGCCAATGCAGGGCACACGGGTTCGTGCCCCGGTCTGGGAAGATCCCACATACCATGGAGCGGCTGGGCCCGTGAGCCATGGCCGCTGAGCCTGCGCATCCGGAGCCTGTGCTCCGCAACGGGAGAGGCCACAGCAGTGAGAGGCCCGTGTACCGCAAAAAAAAAAAAAAAAAAAAAAGATTTCCTATGCCATCCTTTGTATGTGGCCCTTATATCAAAGTTTCTAGATTTCCTTTTTGTTTCCAGAGTTCTGAAATTTCATGATTATGAGCTTTGATATCAACCTTTTTTCCACTTACTATGCTGGATACTTGAAGAGCCCTCATACATGGAACCCCATGTCTTTCTCCTCTGTGTGTTCTTTTCTGGTGTTACTTCAATGATTTCCTCCCCTCCTCTTTTTCCTCCGTTCTTTCTTTGTTAAGCTGCTATAATCAGAAGATAAACTTTCCAAACAGGTCATCTGAACTTTTCATCTTATTTCTTCCACAGTCTTATATTTATTTTAAAAATTTGATTGCTGGGAATTTTTCTCAACTTTATCTTCCAACCATGCTACTGCTTTAAAAAAATGTCAGTGATCATTATTTCCAAAAACTTTTCACTGTTCGTTGAATGTCTTTTAATAACGTATATTTTTGAGGATCTTTCTTATTTTTCAATGTTTCTTCTGTTCCTGCATTTTTTTCTGTTTTCCCCAAGTGATCCACCCATCCTGCATTCCTTCCTTATCTCTTTTCTGTCTTTCATGTTAGAAGTGTTTCTTTAATGTCTAATGATCCTTGGCTGTCTGTCCATTTGTAAGAGTGAGTCTCTACCACGCAATGTGGAAGCTGTGTGCACGTGTGCCCAACTCAGGGCTGGATAACCACGAGGCTTTGATATCAGGAGACCTGACAGCATTCCTCCACTAGGGCAGTGACTCAGCTGTTCACATTTACTTGTCTTTTCTTCAGCTTGGTTAGTTTTTTTTTCAGAGAGGATTCCTGCCTGGGAGATAGAAGCCAGGCTCCCAGCATTCTTGGAATTCAGTTGGGGAAGGGTACTGTTCCATATGTAGACTTTCACTTAATCCTTCCATTTTTAGTAAGGAAATTCTGTGCTTGGTTGTGACTGTAGCCCTGTGTCCAAAGTCATTCTAATTCAACTTTTCTAGAGGCTAGAACTCTAGAATTCTGCCAGATTAGGGGTATATTAGGGTATTGTCTAACTGTGGTGGCTGGGGAAGGGGACCTGTTGTATATAACTGCTATGGAATATGTAGAATTTTAAACAATCTTTTTGTTTTTGGTTCACCCACATCCCTGACTCCAGAAATACCAAATGCCTCCAATGCCTGAACCTTTCAGGGTTCTATGGTGCAAATATATTTGTGGGGCTTTTCCCCGCTGCTGGCTTCAGTTTCTGTTTTCTTGAGTCTGCCTGGACAGTTAAGACTTGTCCACTGCTTTCTAAGCTTCCACAATTTTATTATGGCCACTTGTTCTTCTGTTCTCTTAATCCTTGTGAGTAAATGCTTTTTCAAAAATCATTTAATTACCATTTCAATGGTTATTTGGAAGGGATTAGCAGGAAGAGCACCTATGAAGTCTATCATGCTTAGGTAGAAGCGTCCAATTTCCTAATTTCAATTGTCCTTCCTCTGTTAGGCTTGCTTGTTCTTTCTTCTCTGGTTTCCAAAGGGGAGTCTTTAAGGCTCAGCCCTATTTCCTTTCTTCCCTTTGGTGCCTACTTTGAAGACCTCATGAATATGACAACTGCTCTTGTGCTGCTACCTCCAAGCCTGTATCTCCAATCTTGTTTTTCATCTAAACTCAAGTTCCATATTTCCATCAGCCCAGCAGGGCAGTGACTAGGATGAAGCAGTTGAAATCCCAGGTGCAAAAGTTAAGGAGGCACTCCCTCCCAGGGGTGTGTGACCTGAGACCTGAGCGGCCCTGCTGCCTTGTACCTATTACCCTTTGGGCTATCTTATTACCACCTCCAACTTATTGATGTCCAAAGCCAAGTTCATCATCTCTCTATTCACAATCCTTCTCTCTTCCCCCATCTATACCTCTGGTCTTTGTCATTAGCACTACCAATCTCCCTGTCAGATTCAGTTCTTTCCCTTACCAGCTCCCTGATGGTGGGACTCAAAGTTTCATCTATTTTTCTTTTAAAATATATCTTTTATCTGTTCCTCTCAACGGGGATTTTAACTCTGGAAGCCTTGGATGAAAACTTTCCCTGCTCCCAAATTCCTTTCACACTGTTTTCATCACTTCTTTAAAAATCTTTGGTGTCTCTTTCCTAATCATCAAATCTAAAATGCCTGCTGTGCTTTCACAACCCCCATCACCTGACTCTACCTTACCTTGAATTGATTCATTTCCCTTTTAAGGCTCAATACAAGTCATAGTTCCCTCAGGAAGCTTTGAGTCACTGCTCATTTCTGACTAGTCTGTTTAGCTTCCCCTTTTCAGTCCCTCTAGTACTAATTGTTCATTTTACACTTAATTTTACACTGACATACAGCAATCCATGCCTTGTGGTCATGTCCTACTCATTGGCACAAAGCCAGGTTCATCTTCCCATTCACAATCCACCTATCTTCTCCTCACCTTTCATTCTTGTTTCTGACAGTAACACTTCTAATCTGTCAGCGAGATTAATTTGTCTGCCCCCCACCCCCGATATTCTGATCTAAAGTTCTATCAATTTTTCCTGTAAAATTTATCTCATATTTTTATGTCTGGCTCCTCATCTAGATTGTAGGCTCCTGGAAGGCAAGATACACGTGTGAATGTGGCTTCTTGCAAAGTCCTAAGCAAATAGAAGTCTCACAAATTCTCCTTAGTAAGTAAGAAAATCTCCTCCAATGTTTTACACAATAGTTATTATCCATGAGAAAGAAGGACAAATTTATCCTCTTATCAAAATAATATCATTTCAAAAGAAAAAGGTATTGCGTGGTTACCCCAATCCAACATCAGATTCATTATTTAGTATACATTTAAAAAAATTTGTGTAATTAGATAAAATGTGTTAAACCGGATGCTGAAACTGTGTGTAAAACCTAAACTTTAGTCATTCAAAATATATTTATGATTACTAGGATTACTACAAAGCTATAGTTTTACATAAAGGTTCATATAATGTAAGATAGCAAGAAGTTTTCTAAAACCCTACCAAACTCAACCCTCTACTGATTCCAATAAGATCTCTCTAGACCCTCTCAACTTCCCAGCCTCCCTCCTTGGTGAATGTCTATGGTTTCAGCACTAAGAACAAGAGGTTTGAAAGCAAAGAAAGAACAAGCAACAATTCATAATGATTCTCTGATACATTTTTCAGTCTTTCCAGACTATTTCACCTGGAATTTTATTCAGTTACTCCAAACTTTTCCCAACAAGAAACCTCTGCAAACTGCCCAACTTCTAGTTATTTGGGAAAAAGAAATTCAGTTAGGAAATGGTAAGTGGGGTTGAATTAGTGCTTCTCTGGGAAGGTGTGAGGTTTGAATTTAGGACTGAGCTTTCTAGCCTTCGGGGGCATTTTAGAAGGGCAAGTAGAGTGTCAAGATTACAGCAGTTTTCCTGATCATTCAAGTCTGAACTCCACATTACTTAATTTACCAGTGTCGTCTTGGTCTTGTAGTGTTTGTAGTGGTGACCCCGTCACTCATGAGATCTCTGCTTCTGTATTTCCCCCTTTCTCAGCAGCTCCCCCTGTTGTAATCCACAGGTATATGCTACCTACCAGGGATCACCTGGGATCTTGTTAGCATGCAGATTCTGATGGGTTGGGCCTGGGTGGATCTGCAGAGTCTCAGTCTGCAGAAGCTGCTAAGTGATGCCACTGCTAGCATCTGAGGAACACACTTTGAATAGTAAGGAGTAATTAGATGTAGGAATAATTAGAAGAATTTGCTCGTGCTCCAAACTGTTATTTTTAAGAGTAAAGTACTGCAGACATGCCGAACTTCCTAAATATATTGAATGATCATGATCTCTTATTGATAATTACAGACCCATGATTTTGTACTTTATTTCCATCTGCTGATGTCCCGGTGGGAACCTCGTCCTCACATCACAGAGGGCCAGGTTGCAGACAGGCATGCTTCCCTTGAGCTCCCAGAGTCAGCACTCATCAGGGCTCTTGGGAAACCAACGGAACAATTCACAGCCCCTCAGGGTGCCACTCACTTGGACATTTGGGGGTATTTCTAACGCTCTCCAGCTCTGAGTAACTGGATCTTCATTTTCAAGAGGGCTGCTCTGAAGTACTTAGCTTTGAAGAATATGTGTGGGTCCCACTACTGGCTGGGAGGCTGCATGTGGACTGCAGGTCTCTGATTTATGGGGCTTCTCCCCCGCCCGCTCAGCAGGGAGTCACTTGCCAGATAGTCAAACAGAAATATGACTCTTAGTGGTGATAAACATTCTGAGAAGAGGGCAGAATATGTGACTGAGAAAAGAACTGAAAAAGAAAATAACATTTTATTCACTGGGCTACCCTCAGCTTCTCTCTCAGGGAGACGGTGGTTGTCCTTCCTTCCTGTGGGAGGTTGATATAAAAATATGAGGCTCTGGATTACCTGGCCGAGCAGGAGATTCTTCACAAAGGCTGTTTTGCCTGACATTTCAGAAGGATTGATTCATTTTAAGATACAGATTAGATGGGGATATCTCCCTTTACAGACTGATTTTATTCTATTCTATTTTTATTAACTTATTTATTTTCCAGGACCGGATTGAGCAGCCATTTGTCTGAGTTGAAAGACATTTGATCTGAACTGATACTTGTCTATATTTGTCTATTTGAGAGGAACGGCCTCTGTGAAATTTGAAATGAGAGCTCAGATTAGTTTCTACAGCTATCTAACCATCAGATTAAGAAGCACTTTTAGATCAGACCGAACAAGCAAGGACTGAAATGATTTCCCACTTACTTTTATCTGTGATTCTTAACGTATGGGCTCCAGACCAGCTCACCTTGGAACCAATTAGAAATGCAAATTCTTAAGCTCTACTCCAGACTCACTGAATCAGAAATTCTAGGAGTACAGCCGATCACTCTGTTTTTTTTTTCTCCTGAGATCTGTATTTTTATGATATGGTCACCTCAACCAATTTTAGAAATGTATAAAGTTAAAGAAAGACCCACCCAACCTCTTCTCCTGAGTGCCTCATCCTTTGTAAAAATAGTTGAGCTTATTTTCTTTAATTTTTAATTTTGAAATAATTATAGATTCACAGGAAGCTGCATAAAAGAAATGTACAGGGGGGTCCTTCTTCCAATTTCTCCCAATGCTAACGTCTTGTATAACTAGAGTACAAAGGCAAAACTGGGAAATTGGCACTGGGGCAAGCCACAGAACTTATGTAGCCTTCACCAGTTTTATATGCACTCAGTTGTGTGTGTGTTTACTTCTATGCAACTTTATCACATGCATAGATTCGTGCAACCACCATTACAATCAAGATACACCATTGTTCCATCACCACAAGGCTCCCTTGTGTTCTCTCCTTATAACTACACCCACTCCCCTCCCTTCCACTCCATTCCCATCCTTAACCTCTGGCAACCACAAATCCATTCATCATCTCTATAATTTCATTATTTCAATTTTATTTATTATTTGTAAGTTTATTTTTGTTATATAAATGGAATCATATAGTATGTAACCTCTTGGGATTGGCTTTTATTCTTTTAACTCAACATAATTCTCTGAGATTCATCCAGGTTGTTGAATGAATCAACAGTTCGTTCCTTTTTAACGGCTGAGTAATATTCCATGGTAGGGATGTCCCACAGTTTGCTTAACCACTCACTCACTGAAAGACAACTGGGTAGTTTCCTATTTTTGACTATTATGAATACAGCTGTTGTAAACATTCTTGTACCTGTTTTTGTGTCAACATGTTTTCATTTCTCTGGGATAAACACCCAAGAGTACAATTACTGGGTCATATGGTAGTTGCATATTTAGTTGTCTTTTTTTTTTTTTTAACTGCCAAACTGTTTTCCAGAGTGATGTTTACACCAGCAATGTATGAGTGATCCAGTTTCTGGCCACTGTTTTTAATTTTAGTCATCTATTCTGTTAGGTGTGTATTGATACATTATTGTAGTTTTACTTTGCATTTTTCTAATAGGAAATGATTTTGAACATCTTTTCATATGCTTTTTAAAATTATTTTATTTTATTTATTTTTTTGGCTGCGTTGGGTCTTCGTTGTGGTGCGTGGGCTTCTCATTGCGGTGGCTTCTCTTGTTGTGGAGTACCGGCTCTAGGCCGCGGGCTCAGTAGTTTTGTCTCATGGGCTCAAGAGCGCAGGCTCAGTAGTTGTGGCACACGGGCTTAGTTGCTCTGAGGCATGTGGGATCTTCCCGGACCAGGGATGGAACCGTGTTCCCTGCATTGGTAGGCAGATTCTTAACCACTGTGCCACCAGGGAAGTCCCTTTTCATATGCTTATATGTCATCTGTATATCTGCTTTGATGAAATACTGGTTCATGTCTTCTGCCTCTTTCCTAGTTGAACTGTTTGATTTATACTATTGAGTGTTGAGAGTCCTTCAGATGTGTGATTTGTAAATATTTTCTCCTAGTCTGTAGCTTATCTTTTCATTCTCTTAACAGAGTCTTTTGCAGAGCAAAAGTTTTTAATTGTGATGAAGTCCAATTTATCAAATTTTCTGTTTAAGGATTATTCGTTTGGTGTCAAGTCTAGGTCCCAAAGATTTTCTCTCTTTTTTTTTTCTAACGGTTTTATAATTTTCCATTTTCCATTTAAGACTCTGATCCTTTTGAGTTAACTATAAGAGCAGTTACAGAGGACATCTTTACCTTGTTCCCAATTTTAGAGAGAAGGCATTTAGTCTTTCACCATTAAGTATGGTATTAGCTGTAAATTTTTTTGCAGATGCTTTTATCAAGTTGAGAATGTTCTCATCAGCAAAAACCAGTTTGCTGAGTTTTTATCATGAATGCCTGTTGAATTTTGTTAAATGCTTTTCCTTCATCAGTTGAAATGGTCATATGATTTTTTTTCTTTAGCCTGTTGAGTTATTGGATTGCCTTCTTTTTGTTTGTTTGTTTTGTTTTTGAATAATGAACCAGCCTTGTATACCTGGAATAAGTCTCACTTGGTTGTAGTATATAATTTTTATTTTCTATATATGGATAAATTCAGTTTTCTAAATTTTGTTGAGGATTTTTGTGTCTAAGTTCATATTTGTCTGTAGGTTCCTTTTTTTGTACTGTTTGTTGATTTTGGCATTAGGGTATACTGGCCTCATAAGATGAATTGTTCCCTCCTCTTCTAGTCTCTGAAAAAGAGTGTATAAAATTAATGTTAATTCTTCTTTAAGTGTCTGATAGAATTCTCCAGTGAAACTATACAGAACCAGGAATTTGGGAAGGGAAATTCTAAATTATGAGTTCAATTTCTTTAATGATTATAAGACTATTAAGATTATTTCATCTTGGCTAAGATTTGGTAGTTTGTGATTTTCTAGTTTGCTTGGTCAATTTCTTCTAAGTTGTC
Source organism: Aethalodelphis obliquidens (assembly GCF_003676395.1). Classification (NCBI taxonomy): domain Eukaryota; kingdom Metazoa; phylum Chordata; class Mammalia; order Artiodactyla; family Delphinidae; genus Aethalodelphis; species Aethalodelphis obliquidens. The sequence continues at coordinate 56,307,802 of NW_020837946.1, read as the reverse complement.
AAATTTATGTGTAAAGTTATTTGTATACCCCCTTATTATCGCTTTAATGGCCGCAACATCTGTATTGAAATCTTCTATGTTATTCCTGATATTGGTGATTTGTGTCTTCTTTTTGTCTTTATTAGTCTTATTAGAAGTTTATTAACTTTATTGCTTTAAAAAAGAGAGCTTTTTCTTTATTGATTTCCTCTATTGTTTTCCTGTTTTAAGTTTCATTGATTTCTTTTCTTTTCTTAATATTTCCTTCCTTCTGCTTGCTTAGGGCTTAATTTGATCTTCTTTTTCTAGTTTCTTGGGATAGCAACTTAGATTTTCAATTTGAGGGCTTTCTCTTTTCTAATATAAACATATGTTTCCCTCGCAGCTGCATCCCTCAAATTTATTATACTGCATTCCACTTTCATTTAGTTCTATGAATTAAAAAAATTTTTTTTTGAGTTTTTCCTCTTCCACTTATGGATTACTTGGGAGTATTTTGTTTTATTTCCAAGTATTTGGAGATTTACCTGTTGTTTCTCTGTTATTAATTTCTAGTTTGATTTTATTATGGTCAGAGAACATATGTGTATGATTTCAATTCTTTTAAATTTGTTGAATTTTGTTTTATGATCCATTGTATGGTCTACTTTGGTATTTGTTTCATGGCCATGTGAAAAGAATGTGTATTCTCTTGTTGGGTGGAGTTCTATAAATATCATTTAGATCCTGTTGGCTGATGGTGTTGTTCAGTTCTTCTACATCTTTGCTAATTTTCTGTCTAGTGGTTCTATCAGTTGCTGGGAGGAGTGGTGAAGTCTTCAGCTGTAATTGTGGTAAACTGTGTTTGAACAAGGTTTCCAGATGGTTCTGATCATGCTGAAGTTTGGGAAGAAGTACCTTTAACTATTCGCCAGTTTCAACTCCATGAAAGAAATCACCTTGAAAGGGGTGATGATGATACACATTATTATAAGTGCCTTGAATATACAGCATCATTTAATCTCAGTGCCTCTGAGGTAGGTTACAGTTGTTGTTTACAGATAAGGAAACAGAACAACAAAGAGGTTAAGTAGTTTGCCCAAGATCACAGAGCTAATGGGTGGTAGATTTGGGTCTAGGTAGTTTTGACTCCAGAAGTCTACTCTTTTAACTGCTACACTCTACTGAGGAAATAAGCTACAAGGGCCCCGAAGCAAGTTACTTCTTCTCAATAAGGGTAAAACTCAGCTCTCTCAATTTCTGCCACAGTATTCTTTCTACCTCACCAGACTATATAAAAACATGTCAGGGCCTTCCCTGGTGGCGCAGTGGTTGAGAGTCCACCTGCCGATGCAGGGGACACGGGTTCGTGCCCTGGTCTGGGAAGATCCCACATGCCGTGGAGCGGCTGGGCCCGTGAGCCATGGCCGCTGAGCCTGCGCATCTGGAGCCTGTGCTCTGCAACGGGAGAGACCACAACAGTGAGAGGCCCGTGTACCGCCAAAAAAAAAAAAAATGTCAGATAAATTGCAATTTCTTTTGGATCCTTCCTGTTATCAGTTGGAGTATGTTGAGACTCATAACTGCAGGAAAGTAAATACTTCTGATAGTCTCAACAAAATATTCTAAAGTTTTCCTCTGTTTCAAATCTACTGTTTGTCAACATCATATAGGCAGATAAATAACTTACTGCCACCATTACATGAATGGAAATGTAAGAATATTATGAATAACCAAAACAAATATTACCACTTAAGAGTTACGTTGTTTCTCCTAAGCATATATTATGGGATGAATTGTGTCCCTGCCCAAATTCCCGTATCAAAATCCTAACCCCCAGTACCTCAGAATGTGACTGTATTTGGAGAGAGGACCTTTAAAGAAATAAGTTAGGTAAAATGAGGTCGTATCGGTGGGCTTTAATTCAATCTGACTGGTGTCCTTAGAAAAAGAGATTAGGACACAAACAACACAGAGGGGTGACCATGTGAGGACACAGGGAGAAGGCCTCAGAAGAAACCAACCTTGCTGATACTTTAGTCTTGGGCTTCCAGCCTCCAGAATTGTGAGAAAATAAGTTCCTGTTATTTAAGCCACTCAGTCTGTGGTTTTTTGTCATGGCAGCTTGAGCTGACTAATACAGTGCAATTGTTACAGCCCGTGGAGTCCTGGGAATATTTACTTGAGAAAACCTTTTGGTCATTAAAGGATTCTTTGTTTACTAAATATTTGCTTTGCAAAGACTCATTAGCAAAAAAAGTTGTCCAGTTCAGGATACAGTACCCCCTCTGTATACAACATGTTTCCCCTCAAGGTAAGTTCTATTTGAATTTCTCTTCTAAGGGCTCCAGAAATATTTCCTCATTTTTGCTCATCCCTGCAACCACCAGCTTCCTGAAATCCACGGTAAATGTAGTAACCAAAGTAACACTGACCATCTTGCTGGTTTTCCTTGTCTTTGGGCAAGGCTCTAGACTGAGGTGTGACAGCGTGGTAAAAAGGGCAGGGAGTTCTGGCTGAATGACTGGCCTGTGGCATGGTCAGTAGTGAAGCCATTTTAGCTGGAAGTTGTCTACTTTAAGGAAAATTTCTGTTTTTTACCTGGTGGGGATAAATTAAAAAAAAAAAAGACAGCTATGCTTTTAGAAAATGGACTTTGGAAAGTAAGCTCCAGCAGTCCCAAGGGGCATCAGGGAAATTATACTCATTTCCCCCCCAGGCTCCCACAGTGAGGGACCATGACAAATGTTCTTGGGAAAAAGGTGCTTTGGAAGGTTATCTTTCTACCTGGAACTTTCAAATTTAAGATGCTACTAGAATGTACTTATTATTTGCCAGTTTATTTGCAAACTATTCATTACAAGCCCTTCTGTTTCTCCCCCCAAACTCAGAAGAATATTAAAACTTTTTGCATAATGTTTCCCTTTTTAGGTCTTTTGCAAAACAGCATAAGCAAGAACATCACTTTTCTTTTGGAATAAAATGTGTGTATGGGTGGAGGGGAGGAGTCTGGATACCCTGCACATTTATTTCTCAGTCTTGTCATAAATATTAGCACAATGCTGCCAAACACTCACCACCAGAGAATTCTTCAAGAGGAGTTATACTGGGGCAAAAAGCTAGTTGTCAATTACGATGGAATGTAAAAGATTTTAATGCTTTTAGATCGATAGAACACCAGGAAGTGGCAAAATGACAACCATAATTAAAAAAAGAAAAACACAATTCCAACATGCTCCAGAATTTCTAATTGTGTCAGATTTTAGATAAGTTTTGGCATCTTTAAATCCATAAGGAACCAGGAGGCTGTATAAAGCAGCAAGAGTATTTTTTTAAAAATTCTCAAGTGATCTAGGAGTTCTAATTGTGTCAGATTTTATACGATTTCTGTGTTTTTTAGGGTAGATAATATATACTTAATAAACATACATATGATTCACTAAATATTTGTGGTCATGTGTTGGTTGGATGAAAGACTAGGAAGGAAGTGCATATTTTTAAGCATATTACTGTAGTTATCATTTCTGGGACCACGCACTGAAGTGCAATTTTACTCATGAAGCAAAAGTAAGATTTTTTTTTTTTTTTTTTTTTTTTTTGCCAGCTAGTTCTGTACTAAACAAATTCTGCTGGCAGTGGTAATAATGTTGTGAACACAAAACTTTCTCTGTCTAACATTACTGACAAATGCCTGATTGTCCAGGAGAAGCCATCTGTATGTTTCTGAGATCGTGTAGGATGCTGTGTCCCTATTTGTCATACAGGATTTTCTGCATAGGGGTGGAGGCGTTCTCTAATGCATTTCTTCAAGTGCTGATTTCTCTATAGATAATCAGTAGACAGATCCTCCAAGAGAGCAACGCAGCATGGAATTCTTAAACCAACGGCAAGCCTGCTGGCTCTGGGTGTGTCAACTGTGAAATAAAAGGCGGAGGGCGAAAGTGGCAAACACGCTCAGGGGCGGCTCTCTTTCTCAGACTCAATAATACTCTTGAAGTGGTGGCTTAACATGTTGAAAATGATATGAAACTTTAAGAGCAACAAGTTAAGTAGATGGTGAGGCTCCGGGGATTTGTAAAAGGATGCGGACCTTTCTAGTGCAGATTAGTAGGTCATCAGTTCAAATGCAGCTGTGCTCAGCCATGACAAAGTCACCGCCGGGGATGGCTGCAGAGGCCAGTTGGGAAGCGGGCAGGTGCTCTGGGCTCCCTTGCAGACAGCTGGGCAGTTGCAACCCGGAGAGGAGAACCACCATTTGTATCTGGCACTCACGGAAACTTGAACCTGCCAGAGCGCCCCTGGGCCGCTGAGCCCCGCTGCCATTCACCGTCTTAACGCCTCCCCAGGTCTCTGCCCGCCGGGAGGTGTGCTGGGAGAGAACCTGACCTGTGACTCTGTGAGCTGCACCAATTCCAGCTTCCCCGAGGAAACCCTTTCATGCATGAATCCAGCTGCCCAGAATCGTGCTGGTGTGCAGAAGGCTTGGTGGGGTTCGACTCCTGTCTTTGAAAAAGTCACGCAGGTCTGAGTTTCCTCCAGGTCCCCGTCCCACCCCGAATGTACGTCCAGGAGAGTCTCTGCGGGGTCCTTTGATTTGACTTGGTTGCAGTAACAGTTGCAGAAAGGTACATACCATGCTCACAGAGCTTCCAGTTCTCTGACACCGTATTCAGGACTGCAGCTGTGTTGGCACCTAGTTAGTACCCAGGACCCGGTTTCCCATGAAATAACGTTTTTCAAAGACAGGAAGGTAATCACATTTCGGGCAGTCAGGTGAGGATTATGCTATTCAAACAAGCCTTGGGTACAGGCAGGTACCAGCTATCTGTTCCACTTGAGTTGGAAAGACTGAGAAGTGGGATGTTATCTTTCTGTGATCTCCCCTCCCCTCCCCTCCAATGTCCACCCAGTATGGGATGGAGATGCTGAGGGCTGAGAGCTGTGGTTGGGTCTGGGGTTCTGGGAACGTGGGCTGCAGTCCTGGATCTGCCAAGAAGAATCCTGGCCGGTCCCATAAGCTCTTTAGAACCTCAGTTTCCCCCTTAATAAAACTGGGACGTTGCACTAGGAGGATTTCTGAGCTGTGCAGTGGTTTCCAAGGTGCTATTTTAAAACAGTTTGAATTCTTCAGAAGACAGCCATTATCAAAATATAAATCATTGTGACTAGAGTCATTAATAGTAACTAAATTATACAGGCTCAAAGTGAATGAGCAAAATTTGTTCATTCTGTAGAAAACTGGGGATATGTTGATAAGTGTAGAAAGCAAAAGTCACAATGACGTTTAAATTAAGATTGCTTTGTGAAATGCATGTGTAAGACAAAGACGGCCTAGAAAACAGTGAAAGTAGCTATAAGTGAATGGGAGAAATATGGGTGTGGCTTTTTATAGAAAATTTTTCTAACATTTTATTTACTGCATTCATTATTTTTCTCAACCACTAAAAACAGACTTCCAAACAGCTTTTCTCTTTAAATTTACTTTATGGAGGTAGTCACGCTGCCTTTAGAAAAACTTTATTAGGCTGCAGTTACTACATTATCTTGAAAACAGTGCATTTATACGCCTATGGAGCTAACTCCCCTGACCCCAAGCACACAAAACAAAAAATACAGATGCCTGCTTTTGTCAGTCCCTATAAGTAAAGGAGGCAGAGACAGTAAATCGAGAAAGGTGGCGTGCTACATTACCATAACGTACCAGAAACCCAAGGTGAGGATAAAGTCCTATTTATCAATCCCCCGAGAGCTATGGTTCTGTGGATTTTCGTGTCTTCAGCGTTACTGGAGTTTAGATAATTCCAGAATTTGATGCTTTATCTTAGAACTTTATCTTTGGAAGCCTTTTTAGTAAAACTAAGAAGCAGAATCTAGAAGGTGGGAGCCTGATGGGGAACAAAGGTAGATGAGTGGAAGGTGTAGAATATCTATACCCCGAATAGCAACAGGAGGCGGGGAAATGTTGACTCATAGGGAATGCTCATTGTCTCCACATCCATTCACTTGTTTGCAACCTGCAGCCCTGGCAACACCATGTGACTTCTGTCTAGTATATTCTCCCAAATGCCAGTCCAGGCCAGGAATCCATTTGTCTGATTTTTAAACTACATATTTAGCTGCAAATAACACAGCAATCTGGATGATGTTATTTGCACTAATTGTATTTCTTTTCACCTTTAAGAAGTACGTTTCTCCTTCTCTCTCTCTGTTTCTGTCTCTCTCTTATATATGTGCGCATGTATTTATTATTAGGTACCCGTCTTTGTAGAAAATATAATCATGGCTTCTTAGCATTGAAGTGAACCAGAGTATTATTGTGGTGAAGAATATGTAGCACTTCTTTCTTTTTTTTAAATTCAAAAGTTAAAACAAAAATTTGGGTTTCTAAGGTTAATAGGAGACAGAGAAGTGTGACTAACATTTACTGAAACCTACCCTATTCCAGGCTCTGTGCTATGTGCTTTAAGTGTCTCAACTCATCACCCCTCATGCCCCTGAGATGGACGTTGTTCTCCCCAGTATACAGATGAGGTGACTTGCTCAAGGTCACAGAACTGGGAGTCAAGCTACACCTGAAATGGGTAGTGAGGTGGGGGCTGTACACTTTGCAGTTTAAGAGAAAATCGGTAGCTTTCTTTGTTGAAAAAAAAAAAAAAGGATCTTATATTGCTCTTAAGATACCACCCAGCTGCTGATGGAAGAAAAATAAGTATTTGTCAGTTAAGGAGAACTTGAAAGAGAATGAGTTAGACTGGAAAAGAGTGCTGAAATCAGAGACAAAGTTACTTCAGCACATCAGACTTGTGCATAATAAAGGAAGTTACGTATATGAGTCCTAGTGTATGAATTTTGGCTTGGGAATGTGAGAAATTTGGGGTGGAAATTGTGAGCAGGGCTTCCTTGGAAAAGGCCTCTTTACTTTCCTCTATCTGCCCCCTCACTGAAGCCTGGTTTGCCTACTGCCCCCCCAACCCCCCAGCAGAACCTCCCAGCGCACCCTGCGCTTCTCATTTGCAGAACCCATCACCCTCCTAATTACTCTTCCCCACCTGTCTTCCCGGCTGGGTTGGAGACCCCGGGAGTGCTGGGACTGTCTCTCTCCTTCACCACCCAACACTCTGCATGTAGGACCTGAGGCAAAGCTGCAAATGGAGGCCCTGGGCCTTGGTCCACCCTCCTTCCTCCTCTACCCCCAAACACCCCAGCCTTACACTCAAGCTCCATCCTCCTCTCTCCACCATAGCTAGTCCCTTGCCTCCTCCTTAGGGCTGTTTGGACTGGGTATTCTGGGGTCTTGGGTACCTGGAGCCTGGCTTAGAAAGTGGGGAATGGGTCAGAGCAAGCCCTCTATGTTGCGGGGTCCAGGGAATGGTAGCGGTCGTCGTGGTCTAAGGGGGATGTTGCCAATGCTCCAGAAACACTGTTGAATGAATGATTATCGATTAATATACTGAAACAGAGCTACAGAGAGATAGCATTAAGCTATCTCTGGAACCTGAATAGCGGGAGGCCGTGCAGGTGTTCAGGAGTCCCCGAAAGAGAAGGCAGAGTCTGAGGGGCCATGGTACCCCTGAGTGGAAAGCTCACTGTAGTTTATTGTACTCTTGCTATTATTTTTCATTACTTTTCTATAACCTTTAAGGGCATTCATTGCAGAGAAAGTTCCATCTACCTGGGTGTCTAATAAAGAGATAATCTCAGGCCTTCTCAGCAATGACTCAAACCAATAGAAGCTGGATTCCCGAGAAATGACCTGGACCCTCATGTTCTTTCCTTTTCTGTCACCAGGAATTTCTAGATCCACATGGCATTTCTAACTCATTCCTGACAACACATATAAAATTCAGATTACAAGTGAAATTGTAAGGCAAGGTAGATGCCTTCTGTGTCATGTTGACCCAGCAGGGTCTATGGGGTAGAGGCCAATCAAACTGGTCCAGCCTAATAAAACAAATATACAACCCGAAGAGAAATCTTGGCTATATGAAAACAAAATCGTCTCTCTTACACCTAGACCATTGCTGCATGTGGTTTTGAAGTTAGAGTTCAGGGATAGTGTGAAAACGGGAAGAATCTTCATGAAACAGTAGAGAAAATTCCTGGAGATGAATTAGAACTCCATTCATTTTCCTTGATTCTTTTACCTTAAGAATACAAGAATGATTCTGAGAGATTCAGAATGGACTTCACTTATAGAAGGAGAAAAACAAGAAGGGAATGTATATTCAGTAGACAGGAACTCCATTAAAAACAGAATTGACAATTACTTAGAAGTCAGGAAGTCAATTTTAAAATCAATACATTGTTTGAGCAGGATACTGGGCTGTAGTGTCAAAGTAGGAAGCATTATCAAAGCTGCATTTACTTCGCATCAGTCCTTAAGTAGTCTGGTCAGTGCTGAAACATCAGAGAGAGGAAGGTCTGTAAGCAGAGTTACAATCTGACCTAAATCTTTACACTCTACTAACCAAAACTTATGGTATAGGACAAGGCTGAAAATCAGGTTTAAGTAGCTTTTATACTCACATTTGCTTGGGTTTTTTTTAGATGTTGGGGGTAGGAGTTTATTAATTAATTAATTTATTTTTGCTGTGTTGGGTCTTCGTTTCTGTGCGAGGGCTTTCTCTAGTTGTGGCAAGCGGGGGCCATTCTTCATCGCAGTGTGCGGGCCTCTCACTATCGCGGCCTCTCTTGTTGTGGAGCACAGGCTCCAGACGCACAGGCTCAGTAGTTGTGGCTCACGGGCCTAGTTGCTCCGCGGCATGTGGGATCCTCCCAGAGCAGGGCTCGAACCCGTGTCCCCTGCATTAGCAGGCAGATTCTCAACCACTGCGCCACCAGGGAAGCCCCCGTTTGCTTGGTTTTAACCTAACTGTAAAAGAACATCTCCCTCTGTGGCCTCCCCCCAACCGTAGAATAAACTGCGTATAAGTATAAACAGGAAAAAGCACAGAACTGGGTCCCTCGTATCCCACTGATTCTTGGTGGCATTGCACAACACAATCTGCATGTTATTAAAGGGGAAGTCGAAAACAAAGGGGGATTTAAATCACATGGAACGAATTTTCAACATCTCTGCCTTAGTTTGGGAGAAATTCAATGTCATCCTCATATGTACACCACTGAAGAATAATTTCGGCTTATTCAGCTGAAGGGACAGGAATATATTTAATTTGTGGAAGAATTCACTGTCATTTGCATGATGGTTATCCTGTCAAGGAGGTGCTCAGGAAAACGTACTCTGATAGAAAGTCAAGCCAGATCGCTGGAATGGAACCACAGAGAAGGAACCAAGTTTCTTTTCCCAATGTTTGGTACAAAGCCTGTTCCCATTCGTTTTAAATTACTAAGAAAAGTAAACATTTTGGTAAATGCCTCTGAGAGATTTATAGATGACCCTAAATGCAATCTACTTGGTGACTGACTCAATTTTAATTCCTTTGGTTCTTGGTTGCGGAAAGGGCAACAATGTTACCACTTGCCTGGTCAAAGGTTACATTTCCTGCCCTCCATCAACCCAGCCTGGACATCTGAGTGTTTTTAGATACTAGTCAGGTCACCTTCCAAGGGGAATCACTCAGGCTAACCATCTGATTAAGGGGCCTCTGTAATGAATACTGCTAGCAGGTATGCAATTAGCCAGCCTCTAGCTTTCCCCGTTTAATGAAAGGCATGTTAGATGCCTGTGAGGGTAAGAGCTCAGCGAGCAAAGGCACCTGGGAGCTAGAAAGTTCAATAGCCATCTTTCTTTTTAAATATTTTTTATTTTAACCACATTTTAATTAACCTTTTAAAAACAGTGTAATACAAGGTTTTTTGTGCTCACATCGCAGGGGATTTGGAAACTGAGTGCCACTTTGGGGTCCTTGTTTCTCCAAAGAGGTTTCCACGAGCCCAGCTCTAATCACCCACTTGCATCCCACAGAGATGCCCGTGGCAGTGTTGTGGGTGCTCTTTCCCTGAGGTCTCCATTAACAGAGAAGTTTCACTGAGTGCTTACAAGGCCAAGCCTTGCGTTAAGCTCTTTACTTGCTGAAGACTCATATTATTGCCTTTTCACACAGGAGGAAACTGAAGCACAGAGAAGAGACTTGTCTAAGCGAGGGAGCAGCAGAGCCAGGATTTGGACCCAGGCGGCTTAGAACCTGTGCACTAAACCATGACCCAGATTGGGCCAGAGCAAAAGGGTGAAGCCCTCGAAAGTCATTCTGGGATCTTCAGTGGATGAGGTGGTGGATGTTATCTCCAATTCTTGGAGATGGGCTCCTGTCATTAGAGCAGACAGGATTTGGGCTAACACTTTGGTTGTGGAGACTGAGAGGAAGGAGATGAACAAAAAGGTGATGCATTCAGAGCAGTAGTGTTTTGCTGTGGTCCTAGAGGATGCGTAGAGGACGATGTGGGCTCAACATGACTCTTGGCCTAGTTTTTGGGTGGTGAGGGGCTGGGAGGAGTCTGAAATGCCACTGTTGCCATGGTAATGAGTAAGTAGAGCACTGTGGTAAATTGGGGAAAGAAGAGGAACATTTCTTTATTTTCTACATTTAATTAATGGGGAGGCAAAGATTTGTTAAACATTTTAAACGTTGTACTGAGTACAGTTCTGAACTAGGCACTTTTTGTTTTGTTTTGTTTTTCTTTGTTTTTGTACTACGCAGGCCTCTCACTGTTGTGGCCTCTCCCGTTGCAGAGCACAGGCTCCGGACACACAGGCTCAGCGGCCATGGCTCACGGGCCTAACCGCTCTGCAGCATGTGGGATCTTCCCGGACCGGGGCACGAATCCGTATCCCCTGCATCGGCAGGCGGACTCTCAACCACTGCGCCACCAGGGAAGCCCCTGTCTTCAGTTTTGAGCTAAACTACTAAGAATTTACCTGATCAGTAGAAGCAGGTGGGGAAGGTATTTTTTGGTAGGAGTGAAATAGCGCTAGCTTAAACTGGTTTTGCTTCCTTAAATAGGTTGCTGATTAATCAAGTTGAAACAGCACCAGCTTAAACTGGTTTTGCCTCCTTACATAGGTTGTTGATTAATCAAACCTTGAGTTATTTTACACAGACTACACTTTACACGTGCAAGATTGGAACTCATGTCTCCAGGATGACCCCGGAACCAAGAATCTTTAGTCTACAGAACTTAAAGAACAGAAATGTTGTCACTAGAGCCCTTTACAAAGTGAAAAGTCCTTCAATAAGGAAAATCTGGCTTCCAGCAGCACGAGTAGCTCATATGGACTAATCGAAGACTAACCAATCAGCTTCTGATTTTGAAATTCCCCTAACCCTTAAATTTCTCCCGGAAGCCTGGATCAGGGAGACAGATTTGAGAGCCTTGCCTCCTGTCACTTTGCTGGTCGGCCTTGCAACAAAGCTCTTTCTTTTCTCAAAAGCTTGTGCCACTGTCTTGGCTTCTGTGAGTGTGATCGGGCAGTGAGTCCTTGCTCAGTAACTGGAGCACCGCAATGGACAAGTTGAGGTATCGCTTTATTCTGGGTCTCTGGGGTTGGGTGATGGAAACTGGGGTTGGAGACAGGTTTACACAGGTTTATTGGGAAAGGAGGCCTATCATGAGGTTGCTGATAAAGTCCTGGAAGGACATTTGGAGGGCCTTGCTTAGGATGGCGAGTGGGAAAATATGGAAAGGGTGAAGCGGAAGAAAGGGGGATGACCTTTCTCCTCTGTTGCCTGAGGAGAGTGTTCCACTGGGATGTGAATCAGATTGGGTTTTAGTCCCTTTCCCTTAGGGTCTGGCACTCTGGGGGTATGGATACATATTTATTGAATGAATGAGAGTGGGAGGGAAGGAAGGAAGAAAGGAAGCTGATTAAATTGGGGGGGATGCTTCAGAAGCAAGGGGAGATAATAGCTATTGATCAGTGGCTGGAGGCTATGGAGGGTTCAGGAAGATTCAGAATGGAGTAGAGCCGTGTTTTCTTTAGGAAAGTGAAGAAGTCATTAACTGGATGGGAATTGTGGTTTCTTTTTGCTGTGGCGGAGATGGAAGTTAAGCTGGAGGGGCTGGATCTTTTTGACTCAGATGCCCTGGTTACACCAGATCTTCAACTTCCCCACCAATCAATATTCATATCCTTTATGCTCCCTGCTTCCCCTCTCATGGAAATAAACACATCAGGAGCTGAATTCCAGGTGCCTTGTTCCCCAGAGACACATTTGCTTTGGTATAAAAGTTCTTTTTCATGGAATCCCCAAGTATTCTTTAAATCCGCTTTACAGCCTCAGTAGTTTTTTTTCCCCTAACCTGTTTAGGGTTTCTTGTAGACTTGCCTTCTCTCTTCAAAGGGCATTTCACTTTTCTCAGAACATTTCCTAAGACACCCGAACAAATCAGTTAAAAGAAAAAGTTGCCTTGCTGTTTCCGACAGATTTTGTGATTTCACAGGAGGTTGAATCTCTTCCTACACACATCTTAAATCAACACTCTCCCTTCTGCTTTCCTCGTTCCTCTCAGGGCAGGAAATGTTCTGGGAGATGGGGAATTCCCAGACTGGCCAGGGCAACAGGTCCTCTGATCGCCCCCCCAGGGCTGATGGCTCCGTGCTCAGGGCTCAGCACTGCTCCAGTGATCCCCAGGAATGGAATTCCTTTCCCAAGCTGCAGCCCTGAATTTACCTCTTTGTTCTTGCATTACTTCATAGATAGATAATCTGAGTTAATTCCTTCAGGGTTTTCATGCATTTAGCCCTTGCCTCTTAATTCTGCTGCCATTCTCCACTTAAATACCCAAGGCAAATTCCCTAAGCTTGTTCCAGTTTTGATTCTGGTTTTCTTGCATAAAGATAGAGTTGCATTAAAGATAGTTTCTTTCAGTGAGGTTCCTATGCACATATATTTTCTCCTATATTCAAAGGTTGAATGTCATTTATTATTATTTTAAAAATTTATTTTGGCCGCACCGGGTCCTAGTTGCGGCATGGGGGATCTTCGTTGCCACATGCAGACTCTTAGTTGCGGCATGCGGGATCTGGTTCCCCGACCAGGGATCGAACACGGGGCCCCCCTGCTCTGGGAGTGCGGAGTCCCACCCATTGGACCACCAGGGAAGTCCCTAATGTCATTTTTTTATAATGCCAAATTCTTTTTAACTGAGCTTTACGAAATGAACCTTTGCTTTCTGTTTCTTTCAGCTCCCTTTGGAGAAAGAACTCTCACAGCGTTTAGGAGTAAGGATGCTTAGACCAAGGAGTGAAAATACTAGTTTTCCATTTCCCTTGTCTTTTGGGGAATAAAAAAATTGGGATAGGAACATTCTGAGGGCTGCCAAGAAACAGCTACTTCTGTAAATCAGTTCATTAGACCCTTAATATCTGTGACATTTGTCTTTCCAACTTGATTGTAAACTCTTTGCAAGTGGGGACTGGTTCTTCCTTTCTTTTCCTTCTCCTCCACACTGAGCTAATTTTGCCATTAGACTCTCCACATTGTGAGGGAACCCTTCACGGGTGTAGCTGGCACCGGGTTAAGGTAGCTACTAATTCCTGTGGTGTTGGCTCTGTTTGTGTGTTGAAATTAACATCTTAAAGAATTTCAAAAATGAATTTATGCCAATATGTGGAATGTGTTGGTATGTTCCCTATAATTAGGATATTTTTGGCCACAAATGTCAGAAAACACAATTCAGTGATGTAAACAATAAATGAGGTGTTCCCAGGACATTTGCAATTGACCTGTGTTTTTCTGTCCTATTAACACCCCTTTCACTCTCAAAAGTGCCCAGATTTGGATGATAAAGTGTATGTTCATCTGTATTAGTTTAATAGCTGATGTAACATATTACCACAAACTTAGTGTCTTAAAACAGCACAAATTTGTCGTCTTACAGTTTTGTAGGTTAGAAGTTCAGCATCGGTCTCACTGGGCTAAAATCAAGGTGTTAGCAGCTTCCTTCTGGATGTTCTAGGGGAGAATCTGTTTCTTTCTTTGCTTTTTCTAACTTCCAGAAGTTGCCTGCATTTCTTGGCTTGTGGCCCCTTCATCCAGCAATGTCCTGCTGAGTCCTCCTCACACTGCCATCTCTCTGGTCCTCTCTCTGATTGCCTCTCCCACTTTGAAGGGCCCTTGTGATTACGGTGAGCCCCCCAGATAATCAGGATAATCTCCCTAATTTAAGGTGGTCAATTGATTAGCAACCTTGATTCCTTCTGCAACCTTAGTTCGTCTTTGACCTGTAGCCTAACATATTCACAGGAGCCAGGGATTAGGCTGCGGACATCTCTGGGGGGGCATCATTGTGATGAGCCACATCATTTTGCCACATAAAGGGCTTTTTGATCATACACATCAAGAAGTCCAGAAGCAAAGTGGCTCCAGGAGGGTAACAGCTGTGCAACATCATCATGCACCCCGGTTCTGACATCTTTCTGCTGAACCATCTTCAACATGCCAGCCTGTCTCTTGGTTTTGGGTGTGATATGGTTGCATTCTCAGGTACTGCAGAAGCAACCACCTCCAGCTGAAGCAACCAAGGGGTGTGAACAGGCTGTTTCTTCTCCTGGATCTCTTTACCAGGGATGAAAATCTTTTCAAAAGCCTTACAAGAAGATTGTGTCTCACTGGCCAGGATGGTGACACACCACATTTCACCCTCTGAAGCATGCGGCTGAGGGAGAGTGGAAGCCAGAGTAATAGGGCGTTTCTCAAGGGGAGGAGCAAGGGGGAATGGCTCTTGGACAGGCCACCAGCAGCAGCTGAAGCATCTTCAGAAATGTGGGAGCAGTGCTCGTGATTAACCAATCAGCTGCCACTGTCAGGATCAGGAACTTTGAAATCACAGTGCCTCAGGGCACTCTTCTGATAGTTTCTATTCATGACGTTCTTTGGGAATAGAAAATAGATTACAATTTTATTAAGAAATCTTGAGGCACAGCCAGTGTTTTCTGTCATTCGCAGATGAAAGCAGTAGACACTGTGGAACAATGGGATTCACACAACGAGGGTCTGGACTACATCCCTCAGGTGTCTTGTGCCTGTAGCAGAGCCTCACCGTGGCTGCTTTGTCATCCCGGTTCTGTTTTATGACTCTGCCTAGCATGTGAACATACGTATAATCTTGAGGTACAGAGCCAGAACTCGTCAGCATATTTTATATAATAAACATAACGTATAATAACCCTGCAATCTTTCTGTGTCATCCATGCCTGAAACTTTAGTAACTGTAGTAGCTTATTAGCTGGCACACCTCTGAATTTATGTAACAATATTGATAACTACAGCTACATAATATAGAACAGTCCATTCCAGTAAATGAATGGGCTTTATGGTCCCATTATTACTGGCAGCAGGACTATATGGTAAAGCACAAAATTCACAAGCAATAAACCGTACATTGCTTCATGCCCCTACACCAGTCCAGGCGAAATGACACTTCAGCATGGGTAATACCCACAGACAAACACAAAGCAGCTCTCCACCCCTTGAAGAAGCTGGCTGCTAATATCGTAAGAAAATTGCCACCGGGCTTCCCTGGTGGCGCAGTGGTTGAGAATCTGCCTGCTAATGCAGGGGATATGGGTTTGAGCCCTGGTCTGGGAGGATCCCACATGCCGCGGAGCAACTAAGCCTGTGAGCCACAACTACTGAGCCTGCACTTCTGGGGCCTGTGCTCCGCAACAAGAGAGACCGCGATAGTGAGAGGCCCGCGCACCGCGATGAAGAGTGGCTCCCGCTTGCTACAACTAGAGAAAGCCCTCACACAGAAACGAAGACCCAACACAGCAAAAAAAAAAAATAAATTAATTAATAAACTCCTACCACCAACATCTAAAAAAAAAAAAGAAAATTGCCACTGAGATGATTAGAAGAGAGGGGTGAAAATAGGTATTGAAGCGTCCCATCGCAGTTCTTCCATTGCTGTGGATAAGAGCATGGTTTTCTCTGATCATTCTATGGAAAAAAAAAACTGGTTTAAAACATGAATGCGCTATTTATTACTCCAAATTATTATCTTCATGTAAACTTATTTATTTAATCACTGTGTTCATTGAGAGCCTACTATGTGCGGGCTACCGTTCCTGGCTCTTGGGATAGGTCAATAAACCAAACAAAAATTCCTTCTCTTATGGAACTTACATTCACACGGGAGACTTGACAATAAAAGGTAAATACAGCAAATCAGTCATCTACGTGGTGTGTTAGAAGGTGATAAGTGTACGGGGAAGTGAAAAGGTTTGGTGGGGGGGGTTCAAGGGATCAGAAGTACGAGGCGAGCAGTGGGAGAGGAGGGTCAGTGTCCACAATTTTAAGTAAGGCCGTCAGAGGAGATCTCATTGGGCAAGATGGTAGTTAAGCAAAGCAGTTAGAGGTGAGGGAGACAGCCATGCAGACAGATTGTGGCTCTCCCCGACATCCTCACACTTAGAGCCTTTCAAAGTCTTTCCACAGCTCCTACAGGAAAGTCTAAACCCTTTAACAGGCTCTCATAGAAGGTAATTTCATCTCTCAAACCTTATCTCATTCCTCTCTTCTTCTGGCCTTACGTTACTCCAGCTATGTTGGGCACCCTTCTGCTCCTAAGAGACCCCCGTCTCTTTGCTACCGGAGACCCTCTTCCCTGGACATTTATCATGGCTGGCTCTCTGTCTTCTCACCCTTCAGGTCTCAGCTGAAATCCGTCTCCTCAGAGAGGCCTCCTGTGCTCAGGAATTCTAAACTGACCAACCCCCAGTTACTCTACCATATGACCCTACTGATGTTCATCACAGTCTGACATCTTTTTTATATATTTGTTTCCTTATGTTGTCTGTCTTTCTCTTTAGAGTGTAAGTGCCATGCAAGGACCTTACACGCGCAAAGGGACTTTATTCATCTTATTCCTTCTTTTATCTCTAAAATTTAGCAAATAGTAAGCACCCAATACATTTGTTACCTGAACAAATGCATACGTGCTTAGGTGTATAAGGCTTGAAGGCCTATTGGTTTGTAGCAACTTAAGGCTTTCAGAATACTCACCAACCCACCTATCCCCACATCACACACATAAGTCATAAATAAGGTTTTTGTGATGTTGCAGAGGAAATGGTCATGGATGTGAGAGAATTAATCTGCACCAATCTGCTCTCTCTTACCGAGAGACCTGTTAGTCAGACCTAAGGTGAGTAGTGGGTTTACAGATAGATAAACCCGGGACCTGCTGTGACTGATATGACAGCTGTAAAATAGAGCAAGTGCTTCACAGAAAATAGAGATGATTGTTAATTGCTATTTCAGTGGCTATCTATCATTTATCTATCATCTACCCATCGTCTACCATTTATCTATTCTATCTATCTATCTACCTATCTACCTATCTACCTATCTATCTATCATCATCTATCTGGAGAATTCTGAACTAGAATCTTGTCCAGGCTTGGCGGTGTTCCCAACAAAATCGAGAATAGCTGGATATCAGCACAACTGGGTAGCCTCTTATAGAGCTTGTAATTACACAGCTACAGGTGGTACCCCCTGCTTAGTTTCCACTGTTTTCAAGACAGCTATTCTTGGTAATATGTTTTCTTCTTCTGAAATGAGGTGAGAGAAAGAAAAGCAAAAGATGGGGGTTATTTCCTTGGGGTTTAATTTCCTCAAGTTTCTTTAGAAACCAAATCAAATGTGACGGTCCCCAGAAAGCATTTGACTAGAAGAAAGTCTGTGGGGTTAAAGGATATAATATTTTAAAGACTTGATGCTTTTTGTCAAAGTGTTTTACATAAAGGTTAAGGATTGAATGAATAGGGGGGTGAATAAATGAAGTAAAGATGGCGGATGCACTTTATTTCAGGAGGCAGCAGAAAGCTCAAGGGCTTATGATTGCTTCATGACGTACCTATAACTGGAACAATTCAGGGGAATTAGCATAACTGCTGAAGAAGAATATTACATTTTTAAAAAAACATGTGAAAGAGCAACTTCCATCTGTAAGTTCAAACAAGAATAGTATGCCTAATTTTCCACCTATCCATTCGCAAAGATTAAACGTAACAATAATCATGGTAAGGGTGTTGTAAGGCAAACATTCTCAATCACTGCTGTTGTGAATTGACACAACTTTCCTGGAAAGAAATTTGGCAAAACGTAACAAAAGTCTTAAAAATCCCCATTTCCCTTTATTCCAATTATTTGTCTTTTAATCGATTTTCTTGGTGAGCATGATTTGTGTATAAAGAGGTTTTTTGCGGTGCTTTTTGTAATAGAGAAAAACCAGCAGCATCTAAATGTACATTAGTAGAATAGTTAACTATGGAATATGGAATGATGAAATATCTATAGAATATATATTATACTACCATTAAAACTTATAAGTATGATGTAATGTTAAATAAAAAGGCAGGATATGAAGTTGTACATAGACTATGAATTCAACTGTGAGAAAGAAAATATGCTGCAAAACCATTGGAAGGAAATTTGGGAAAATATTGAGTGATTGCCTCTGGATAGTGGAATTATAGACTTTTCCCCCTGAATAGTATTTTTACCTTTCCGTATCTTCCTTAACAAGCATGGGTTATTTTGATTCTCATGGAAAAAAATGATTTAATAAAAATTTTGGAGGCAGAACTAGATTCTAATTGAGGCTCTACCATGTCCTAGTTGAGTGATATTTGGTGAATTATTTAGTGTCTCTGAGCCTCAATATATCATCTGTAAAATGAGGAAGATAACTTCCAGCTTGCAGGGGTGCTGTGATGTTTAAACAAGATAATATATTTAAGGAGCGTAGCAGAATTCCTGGCCCACATTAGACAACAAATAGTACTTATAATAATTATTACTCTGGGGTTCAAGGTGATTATAAGCTGGTAGAAGTTTTTTTTCTTTTTACTTTACCAATTAATCTTTTATTTTTTATTGCACATTTCAACATTTTACAGAAAAAAGGATAAAGAATCATTTAATGTTAAAACTCCAGCTAATTACATATATGCCTTTTACGGATACTTTTCACTGTAGAGGCCTAAATTTTTACATAATCAGTAACAGAATAATTTATGTTCTATTTAACAGTTTTGGGTCTCACAAACATTTTTGCATACAAATTTACATATATCAATATTATTTATTAACTTATAAACTCTATGATAGCAATAACAATACACCAAAATTTATTTATCCATTTCCTAATTTGGGGCCTTGAAAATAATCTCATATGAATGGAATTGCTAGAAACATTTTTGTACAAGTAGCTTTTTCTTTTAAATATTTTCTTGAGCATAGGTTACTCAAAGTGAGTTAGTATGTCAAAAGATAGATCTATCATAGAGCTCTTGTATTCTTCTAAATAGCTCTTTAAAAAGAATGTACCATGCTACTGGTATGACAATACATGCAATTAAAATTTTTTTGCTAATATAACAGCAGCAACTAGGTCACGGTTGTTTCAATTTTAATATTAGGAAATATGAATATTATTCTAAACATTGACTTGTATTTGTATTTTCTCATCTGTTCTCTACCCTTTTATAAAATGTGCCTAGTAAAAAGTAGAAAGCATTATGGATTGACATCTACTTTTTTAAAAATTAAACACTTTATTCATGTGTAATGCAAGTAGTTTTACTTATTACATTTCTTCTTTTGGCTTCTTCCTACTATGGATACCTTTTTCATTTTTCCTTTAGTTGATCTCATTTACCTTGTCAATAATGTCTTTCAATTGCTGTAACGTTCCTTTGACTACTATTGGGATGAGAATTGTAGTCGTTTTAATTTTACTTTCATATTTTTTTTTTTTTTTTTTTTTTGCGGTACGCGGGCCTCTCACTGTTGTGGCCTCTCCCATTGCGGAGCATAGGCTCCGGACGCGCAGGCTCAGCGGCCATGGCTCACGGGCCCAGCCGCTCTGCGGCATGTGGGATCTTCCCGGACCGGGACACGAACCGGTGTCCCCCGCATTGGCAGGCGGACTCTCAACCACTACGCCACCAGGGAAGCCCCATATTGTTTTATCATATGTAAAGTGGATTTAATTTTTTTCCAAACAGATATCCAGCTAATATTCCACCAGCATGTTATTAAATATTTCTTTCTTTCCAATCAATTTACTAGTCTTGGTTAAACTTTCTACACAGTATCACAGACTATTTAGAAACATTGCTTTAAAAAGCAAGAGCATTTTCATAAGTTTTTTTTTAATACTGGGAAGATAATTTTATCACTAGAAATGCATACATTGTGTATGAAATAAGAAATTTATTTTCCAAGACTCTAAAGTGATAATTTGAATGGAGGAAGACCAGTTTGGACACAGTAGAAAAACTACTAGTTTCAACCAGGTTATTCTTCGAGGTGGCAAGTATTGTATGCAATCTGTTGTACGTAGTCTGCATGTAACCTATTTGTGTGTAGCTTAAAAATGCATGAGTTAGGCTACAGATTATTTTCAGATAATTACAAGGTCATTTTACTGACAGAGTTTGCACTATTGATGCAAAGGAAACTTTGATAGCTTCCGATTTATTATAGAGTGAAAACTCTTTTGCATGGCTTCACCATCGAGTCCCAGCTTCCCTTCAGCTTCCTCCAGCATCCCTACTCCAGCCCCACATTCATTATTTCTGGCCCTGGGACCTCTCCCTTTTGTACCTGTCTATGAACTCCTTCCAGACAGGGTTCCTTATGTTACCTAGGATATTGGCTTGGATACTTTAACTGATATAATTTAATAGTGATGTAAAAAGGGGGGAAGGTTTATTTCTATTTCACATAAATGTCTGAGCTGCTGGACAGGTTGCGGGTAGGCTGTGCTCTTCCATTGGGTCATCCAGGGCCCAGGTACCTTCTACTTTGTTGCTCTGCCATCCCCTAAGATTTTTTCCTTGTCCACAAGGTCTAAATAGTCTACTATTAGGAAGGGCTAAAATAGGCAGTAGAGAACAAGGAGCTTCTTTTTGAGGATATAATCCAGAAGCTGCACACATCACATGTGCTCCCTTCAGAATTTAGTGACACGGTCCTAATTAGCAGGAAGGGAGGCTGGAAATAGAATCTCTAGTGACTTTGTGCTCAGTTAAAACCCAAAGTGGAGATAGGGTACAGGGAGTATATTCTATTACGTAAAGGAGGAGAGAATGGATGATGGGGTTTCTCCATTATCTGCCCCTATTTCTCTGTGAAGTCTTTCCTGAGGTCCTTAGGCAGAATTCGTTTCTCTGTCCTCTGGTCCCTGTATTTATGGTAAATAATGTTTTGCACATCTTTGTCTCCCTTGAGTCTCTGCTCTCTTTGAGGTCAAGCATGTTTCCTTCTTCTTGGAATTTACCTTCTTGTTTCACACTTATATAGACATTACTTACT
This sequence comes from Aethalodelphis obliquidens, assembly GCF_003676395.1. NCBI lineage: Eukaryota > Metazoa > Chordata > Mammalia > Artiodactyla > Delphinidae > Aethalodelphis > Aethalodelphis obliquidens. The sequence continues at coordinate 56,286,557 of NW_020837946.1, read as the reverse complement.
TTTATTTTTCCGTGTCAGACATTATCTATCACACTGACTTCTCACTTGGAAGATGAAGCTGTAATCCTCTTTTACCTTCCTCCTGTAATACACACACCCTTCCTGTGTCCTCACCCACTCCGTGTAGTTATATGGTAATTTTATTTATGTCAACATTTGTGTCGCATTTAAATAATTATGACTATGTAACTGTTATTCATGTATTGAACCATGTAGTGTAATTTAATACATTTTCTGTCTCATTCAATATTTTGTGTATCCTAGAGTTTATAATTGTCTTAAAGTTTATTGCTGTTATTTAATACCTATGTACTTATCACTGACTTCAATCCAAACCTTCCTGAAATTGCACAAATCTCTTTTCAGTAGGTTTAAACACATTCAGCATAAATGGCATCTTCTTGAAAAAAAAAAGCCTTCTGGTGTGCTCTAACTGGGACCGTTTGTTTCCTAGGCTTTTTGTTGCTGAGTAGTATTCCGCTGTCTGGATATACCTCTAAATGTTTTTGATTACTCATCCATATTACTAAAACATTTTTGAGTATCCACCACGCTATACATATACTCAGTATATTTGTACAACAGTACTAATATATTTTACACACAATAAATGACATATACATCTAAGAGTTAAGAAAAAATGAGATTAAAATATAACTTATTTTTTCCTTGCATACCAGTGCATCATGCTGATTAGTCTGTGAGTGTACACACTTGGTCGCCATTATACTATGTCACTTGGATTGTCATTTGGCCGTACCTTATAACGTTTCCAAGGTGATTCATTATCTTTCCCCTAAATGCAGCTCCTCCTCCTGGTTTCTCTGTGCATGAAATCAGTCTTTTCACTCAGTTAGGCCAGGTTAGTATGAATTACCTTCATCCACCTCTTTCTTATTCCTTACAAACAATTTGCAATCCAAAAGTATCCCTTGGATTCATCCAGTAGGGGGTCAGTCATTACCTCTCTGTGTACGTGGTCTATTCACCTTTGCTGCTTCTTGAATTGACTAGGAAAAATTGTTGTTGTTTTTTTTTTCCAGAAAATCTTCTGTTTTTAGGTTTTCAAATGTGTCACTATAAGTTTTACATGATATTCTATTATAGTCCTTTTAGCCTCTTTGGAACTTGAGCTTATACCCTTTCTTTTTCACAGTCCTAATTTTACTATTTTCCTTAATCAACCTTGGGAGGAGTCTACCTCTTCTATTCATCTTTTCAAAGGACCAGTTTTCAAATTTATGTAGTTTTGTTTTTTACTTTACTAATTTCAGCTTTAATCCCCCTAAGGTATAGTTTAGATCACGTCATTCCCTTCTTGGTAAGCCCTCAATAGCTCCCCGTGGCCCTCTGAATTAAGTACACACTCTTCAGACAGGTACTCTTGGCTGTAAGGAGATGTGTCATGAATGGAGCTCTTTCTCCACTGTCAGAGAAGGAGAGCTATAGCTGTGTGGAGAAGAAAGCCATGTCTGTAAACCAGCCTGTAATCTGTTTAGCTATGTTATACAACACCTTTTATGTTTAACATCAGGGGCAGTTCCCTGACCTTTGGCAAGGTTGTGAAACAGACCTTGCTTTCCTGAAAGTCGGGAATATAAATAATATTTATATATAAAGTCTGCAATACCATAGGATCAGTTTCATAAGCTGTAATTAAATAGGACTCTTGCCATAAATTCTTTAGTTTTTGATGGCACACAACAGCTGGTGGCCTCAGTATTTTAATAGAGTTTTCAGGGGAGGAGGAAAGAAAAAGAGAGGGTCATTAATATGGTCTAACCTCTGAGACTTTTGTGGATATTTTGGTCGAGTACATGCCTCCACTTCCACTCACCAAGTGAAAGACATCTGTTCATTCTGTCTGCAGCAGTTGGTATTGACATTGAAGGTAGCCTAAATGAATGGCTCATCCCAGTCATGCTCTATCCATTCGATTGAAAGGAAGTATTTTTCATTTCTGATGGACTTAGCCAATTGAGCTGATTTTTTCTTTTTTTCTTCCCAGGGTAACATTTTCAAAAGCTGATGTTCCGGATTGATTTGAGATCTCGTTTTACTGTTTATGAGAAAATAATACCGAAACTGCCACAAATTTCCTATATTTAGGAGTGTGGCTGGGGCTTCTGTGAGTTTTTCTGAAGGTATTGCATGAGAAGGTCATGGCCGTGGTCACTTCCTCCACGGCGTCCTGCACTGATTGTGTTCCCAGGCTCATTATGGATTGCTAGGCATGGTAGGTAACCAGTTGTCTAAGACATTGAGGAGATTTATTGACATGAAGGTGATAGAAAACAAGTATGAATTCACATGTAATTTGTACCTGAGGGTTTTATGTGTGATAGATTGCTCTGTGGTGATTTCAGAAGATGGATAGGTGGGAAAAAGTTCCTAGCTAGTAAAGAATATGGAGGTAAAATATTATTTAAGTGTTCATTTCAAACTTTAAAAATTAAATACTTTGATTTGTCTCTGATCACACAATTAATAGAGATTCTGTATAAAAATTCAGGTAAGAAAAGATGAAAATAAAACTCATCCAAATTCCTGAGAAAATCAGTCTCAATATTTTATTTATGTTCTTGTAATCTTTTTTTCCTAGCCACATGTCAACTTAACAAAAATGCAACTGTGTAAGAAACTCTTTAATAACATGCTGTGGCAGCTTGAAAAAAAAGGTTGCAAAGTTTTCAACACTCCTTTCATTGGTCTCTTGACTTGTACCCACCTGAGCAGGCTTGTGACTCACTTATAACCAATAGAATGTGGCTGAAGTGACTCTAGGTGATTTCCAGGGCTAGATCAAAAAAGGGGTTTCCACTTCTGCCACCTTGTTCCTCCTAACACTTGTGCCGGAGCCCTGAACCACCATGAAAGAACTTCAATTGCCTGAAGCCCCCATGCTGTAAGGGAGCCCAAGCCACGTGAAGAGGCCATGTATAGACACTGCAGCCAACAGTCCAGGCTCGCTGCCCAGCTGGCAGCCATCTTGGATATCCAGTCTAGGTGAGTCTTAGATGACTGAGCTTTCATCCTACTGCAATCACTTCCCCAGCAAGAACCACCCCACTGAGCCTGTCTCAAATTCTGGATCTGTAGTTTTTGAGAAAAAACAAGTGGAGTAATTGGGTACTTTGTTATATAGCAGTAGTAACTAGAACACATGATTAAAACAAACAGATAAACTTAGTGGCATACTGTGAACCCTTTAGGTTCATTCCATTTCCTTGTGCATTGTTTTAATCGTTGCATAGCAGTTTGATTATATGAAAATAGCATTCTGTTTTAAAATTAATCCCCCAGTGTTGAGTATTAGATTACTTTGCTTTCTAGCTAAACTTTCTAGCTAAATCCTTGTACATATCTACAATTTATTTCTCAAGATAACATACTAAAATTCAAAAAGTGCCAGAGTTATTATTTTTAGTGCTTTAACAAGTACCTTCAAATTATCCTCTACCAGTAGTGTCTGTGCACCTGCGCGCGCGCACACACACACACACACACACACACACACACACACTCAGAATAGAGGAGAGAGCGTGGGTTTTAGAATCAGCAGGCTTGAGTTCCAGCTCACAGTTCCACAACTTGCATGGTCTTGAGCAACTTACTTACCTCTCTGAGCATCATTTTAACCATCTGTAAACAGGAGATAATAATGCTTACCTCAAAGCATTGCTATGAAAATTAAACGATGTACAGCAGTAAAGTACCAAGTACAAAGAGGTCCCTTAAAGTGGTGACTACTGTTCTTGTAATTACTTCCCGAGAGAAAGTAGTCAGCCTAATCAGCCCTAGATTCCTTTTTCCTACTCTTCCCCACGCATTGGATGATTCTGCTTTCCCTGCGGTCCTTACCCTGGCTCCTATCACTGAGGGCTTTGCTGGTCGTTCACATAGCTGGCTGATCAATCCTGGGTCAGTGGTAGCTGACATATGTTAAAGGTGTTACTTCTGCCAGCTAGTGGATGCATTTTAAGATGCAGTTCTTGAGAGCAGAGGCATCTTGAAGACCAGTGGAATGAATGCCTGATGTTAGGATTCCTGGCACCTGCTAGGCAGAGAGTACAGATGTTCCATGGGAGGAAGGCTGCCCTGTCATCGTACCCTTCAAACCACATGCCTTGGGGACTACCAGTCGTGAGACTGACTCTATTCTCAGGTAACCTGAGTGGGACAGCTGGCCTTCCTTCTAAATAAGAGAGAAGTGAGAAAACAAAAACACACAGACAGTTCTTTCACATTAAGTTTGAATTACTTTGGGGAGACACCATGTGAACTCTGAAAAGTGTGTGAAGGGACATGTGGTCACAGATGTAGGGCGGGACCTTGGTGGCGGCTCTTTGGAGCATGCTCAGTTCTGCGGAGCTGAGAAAGGCTGCTGTTCACACAGGATATCTGTGTAATTGTCAGCAGGTGAACGGAATGAATGATGTAAAGATTTTCTGAGCCATTTCTATTTCTCTGTCCCTTTTTTACTCTTGGTCATTCCAGAAAGCAGGACGAATTGAGGACTAAAAAAAGGAGAGATTTTCTACATCTTTAACTTTATTGAAATCTTTATATGGGAACCAGGCGTTGGCTGGAAAGATGTTTACTTTCCAAAAACGTAGTCTTATTGTAAATATGCAGTTATGCAGCAGCTGTAGAACCTTCTTTAGAGACAGGGACTAGGCAAGATGTTCCTTTTAAAAAATAATGTAAAAAATTGAAAAAAATTCATTTTGGGTATTTCCTTTTTTTAAAAAATTTATTTATTTATTTTTGGCTGCGTTGGGTCTTGGTTGCTGCGTGTGGGCTTTCCCTAGTTATGGCAAGCGGGGGCTACTCTTCGTTGCAGTGTGCAGGCTTCTCATTGCGGTGGCGTCTCTTGTTGAGTAGCATGGACTTTAGGCATGTGGGCTTCAGTAGTCATGGCATGTGGGCTCAGTAGTTGTGGCTTGCGGGCTCTAGAGAGCAGGCTGTGTAGTTGTGGCAAAAGGGCTTAGTTGCTCCACAGCATGTGGGATCTTCCTGGAACAGGGCTCGAACCTGTGTCCCCTGCATTGGCAGGTGGATGCTTAACCACTGCGCCACCAGGGAAGCCCCCGTTATTTCCTTTTAATCTTTGTCTATATACCTATGTAGTAGGGTGGCAAGTTTTCTCATAATACATTCAGATGTGCAAAATTTATAGCTTTTTGTTTACATAAGACCAGTTTGATCTTCCTCATGAATCCCCAATTTGTGTCTTGGTAGCAGGAAAAAAATGTTACAAACTAGAGTTTTGCTAACTGATAAATTTAGTCTTATGCAATCCTTTAAACCATCTTTATAGGTATTCTTTATAGGTGCTTTAGATAAAATGGGTTCTGCTCAGACCTGCCCCTATCCTCCTCCTTTCAGAAGGATCTGGCCATATGAGAGAGGAGGTAGAAGGAGATGGGGTCCTTGAATCTTTAGAGATTCCCTTGGGATCCTTATTTGTCCCTGTTGTGAACTTGTTGGTCTGTTGGCTTCTTGCGAGGGTGACCACCTGGGTGGGGCTATCTCACAGTGAGCGTTGGCAAGTCGCTCAGGTTGAGGCCCAGGGTCTATGTGAACAAGGCTGGAGGTCTCCCCTAGGAACTTGGGGTCCCTCACCTTGACTCTCATGGTGCTGCAGGCCCTTTGAATCTGTGCCACCCACTACATTCCCATTTACAATTGAAGAAAGGGTGACGGGGGGCAGAGAAATTAAAAATATTGTCCAAGTGAGTGCAAAACCAGAATTTAAACCTAAATTTGCCAATTACTCAATCCTATGTGTTCTTCTATCATACCACAATTCCTGCCAAGAAAAAGCATGGACTTGTAAGAAATAGACCCTCCTAAAGCAAGCTTGGGTATATCTGGGACTGGTTTGGGGCTGAGGAATCATTAGGCACATCGAGGTAGGTCTAGAGCAGTGGCTCTTAACTGGAGTGATGTTGGCTAAAGTGATTTAGTAAAATCTGGAGACGTTTTTGGTCGTCATAACTGGGGAGACGGTTGCTACTGGCATCAAATGGGTAGAGATCAGGGATGCTGATGAATATCCTTCAATGCACACACATTGATACTATAAAGAAAAGTAGAATAGAGACAGTTCAGGGTTTGGAATTAGTTCATTCACAAATAATAGGCTCAGAATGAGCTAGTATTGTCCAATAGATAACAGGACACAGCAAAGGCCTCACAACAATGAATTCTCTGGTCCAGAATGTTCATAGTGCTGAGGTTGGGACACTTGGTCTAGAGGACTGGCTTCTCATCCTGGCTTTTCCAAGGGTATGAACATGGGCATGTCACTTTGCTTCTCTTGGCCTCAGGCTCTGCAGCTGTAAAGTTGATTTGCAGACCTACATGAATTCTATCATTCTGGGTTCATTAAAGAAGGTAAATAAAAATGTCCACGGCTGAAAAAAAGGGCTGACTCTGCTCATCATGAAATCTGAGTAAGGATTAAAGAATATTAGAGTTAAAAGGTTCTATTTACATTGAAATGAACTAATAGGAAGTAACTACCTGGTTTTTTCCCCCACATTATTACTGGAGTATCTGTTCTCTCTTCCCAGCTGGCTGCTTCAAATCACCCTGCTATTTCTAGTCTGCTAGTAGTGGCCCACATCTCCACATATATATTATTATTTTCTGAGAACAGTTTCTATCTAACAGTTAACGTTAGTTTTCTGTTGTATCATTTGAAGGTCTTGAATCTTCCTCTTAGGGAGTGGGAAGGGTTTTTATTTTTTAAAATGAGTTGAATTCCAGTAAAATTTGACTATTACAATAAGTTATTTCAAAAATTTAATGCAAAGTTGGCTGAGATAAGAGTTTAGAAAGAACATCAGAAGACAGACTGCTGGGTGTTTGTGCATAGACACAGAATCCCACATTAGCTGAGTGACTGGGCTGGTCTAACGTCAGTGATGGAATAGTATATCTCATGTGGGTTATGGCCAAGGTTTATTTTATTCTCAGGATCCCATTATATATGATTTTCATAATGGAACTTAGTGGCTGGAATATTAATACTAACTAAAAATCATATCTAGCTACTTTTGCTTAGAATGGAAGATAGATATTTTCTAAGAATACTAAATAGAAAATACAATGTAATATTTTCCTATGCTCCAGCAATAAGGTATATAATAGGATTTGGTAAAAAGAAAATTTGCTTTTGGTATGACCACAAGTAGCCAAACTAAATCCCATAGCTGCCAGTCAGCAGAGATATCGGTTTATGTGCGGGAAGAAACCAACACTTCCAATAATCATGGCGTTGGGTTTTTTTTGTTCGTTTGTTTATTTTTTTCTAAGAACTGAAAGTGCAGAGTTTTACCAGCAGGCTTGGGATTGACACTATATTGACATAACTTTCTGGAGGGTTTAATTGCCAAACTTCTTTTTAAAATGTGGCTAAGGTCAAAGTTGGTACCAAGTGATCACTGTTTAGTGCCTGTTGCTAAGGTAGTTCATGTTCTACATGTTCATCCTGAACCGACGGACGTCTGTATGGGAGAAACCAGGCTGTGGTAGGTTTCTTTGTCATTAGTCTAAAGAGGGTCCAAGGAGAAAGGCCCCATGAGGCTGATGTTTCAGCAGAAAGATTCCCTTATTCACAAATAGTAATCAAGTGTGCCATGTACCATGAGGTAAAAGAAAAATAAGTAAGTCTGTGTCTAGAAAGTCTATTGGTTTTGCAGTCAGAGGCTCAAATCCTCACTCTACCGTTACTGGTATGTGACCCTGGACAAACTCCCTAAGCCATAAGAAAGCCTCAGCTTTCTTATCTGCAGAATAGGGTTATTATCTTCCTCATCGAGTTTCTAAAAATATAATTTAAATGAAACAGAATATATAAACTGCCTGACTTAAAATAGGGGCTTAATAAATATCAGTGTCCTTTCCAGATTCCTACCTGCTCATATTCCATCCTGTTATCCTCCACAGCTTGTATTCCAATGGGAGAGAGTAGGCCGATGTTGTGTACCATGCAGGAGGATGTGACTGGTGTCATATGTACCCAGTACTCTGAAAAGGGAGAGATCGCTCCAGCCTGGTGAGTCCAAGAGAGAACCTTCGTGGTGACTAATATCTAATATTCTCTTGTCCTCCATTGTAGGGCTCTTCCACCTCCCTCCCAGGTCAGGAAGATGCTTGTGTTCCCATGGGCTCTATGCATAACCCTGGCACAGCCCTTCTCATCCTGCATTGTGTGTGTTTGTGTGTGTGTGTGTGTGTGTGTGTACACTGCTGATGCCAGTGCCCTTTCCTTATCCATTCCTGTATCCTCAGGCCCACCTGCATAGAGCAAGTAGAAAATAAATGTTCCTGGAATGAATGAATGAATATTTGAGCTGTGCTGAAGAGAATTGTGCACATTTGGAAATATCTAATGGAGAATTATGCATTCCAGGAGGGGTGAACCCCTCCAACCAGCTTTGTCCTCCCCATTCACAGTATATTTTTAGGAAAATTGTGTTTGCCATACTTTGTGATTTTCTCTGGGCAAATGGTTAACTGACCGTCTTGACAATAGATCATTTTTCTCTGAGCTCAGGCCCATGAGATGAAGCAGGTGAGAGCACATTTCACTAAGATTCCACCAGAATCTTCCCTCCAGTGTAAGAAGCCTGAGCAGGACCCATCTCTGCCCCTCCTTGTAGGGATCTGGGACCTTAGGCCAGCAGAGTATACTGCTCCATGCTGCCCACCTGCTGCCCAGGCCATGGTGCTGGTAAGGATGGTCAGAAATGGGATCCAGCCCTTCCAGTTCAGCCTCAACAAAACAAACAAACATGGCATTTGCTTTTTATGAGTCACTGTTCCACCACGTTTATTTATGGCCGGCAGAGGCTAACTGGTCAGTAGAGCTCACTGCCAGGATGCAGACCAGCTGAACTGGCTACTATGAAAACTGCGCTGACTGTCTCTGTCATTGACTCAGCCATTTACTTCAGATACAAAGTCACAGCTTTTATGTGTCCAGAGTTTGCAGGGATAAGGAGTTGGAGAAATGCAGCTGTTACAGGCATGAACCGGTTTACCCTGCAGCTAATGAGGCTTCGGCTTTGAGGCCTCTCACTTGAACAGACCCCAGACTGGGTCAGGCCCTGGGAGGGGCAAGCAATGTGTTCCTAAGATCATATGTTTTTGTCACACATCCAAAAGTTAGATATTTTTGTATTATCCTTCTTGAAAAAGATCTCCACACACCACTTCCTTCCAGCTTGTATAAGCTTCAGGACCCAGAAAGCCTAGATTTGCCCTTGATTATGGGTAATTAGTTTTTCAAAGTCTGATCACTTAAAGAAAGAAGAGGTGAAAATACTCCTGTGTCAGAAATGGCTAATTTCCCCCTGGTTTCTGCTTTCCCCTACCCCCTTTCAGTAACAGCACCCTTTAAGTTTTAGGTGGGCACTTGCCCACTCAGCTAGAGAGTATATTTCCCATCGTGCCCTACAGTATGACCATGTGTCTAAATTTGGGCCAGTAGGAGGTAAGCTGAAGTGAGAATGTAGGAATTCTGAGTCTTAAAGCCTAAACTGCTTGCCCTAAACCTCCCTCTTCCTCTTTCTCACTGGCTGGGAAATGGTGATGAACAGATGCCATAGGTGAAGGATGGTAGCACTGCCCTGCTTTTCCTGGCCTGCTCACTCCAGCCTCTGAGGTGCAAGAGAAATTAAGTCCCTTAACTTTTGAGTCTCTTAATTATGGCAGTTTATACTATATTTTAATTCATTCATGTCTCCCTCCGTCTCTGTCAGAGAAAACAAACAAACAAAAAATAAACCCAACTCAGCAAGGATTTGTATTTGTAATTACTCCTGATCCTATATACTTAAACGGAGTTTGTCTAAGCTAGGCAAAGTTCTAGAAACATTGTTATCAATAAATTCACTCAAGTTCTATTGGCCTAATATTGTAAAGAGCACTGGGCAGGCAGCTAGGAGAAGAGAATTCTGCCACTTCTAGGTTTATAAGTCCAGGGCAGACACTCTCTGGGCCTTGGCATCCTTGTCTGTGCACTGTGAATAATTGTGATTTCATCACGGTCTTGGGAAGGTCAAATACATCCATATGTGAGATATCACTTTGGTTTTGTACTTATTTATTATATTTATATCCTGTCTTATTCTAGAAATGGTCTGACAAACTGGATAATAATACAAACCTGATAGTTCTTGGGGAAGATTAGAGGTAATCCGTGCCAAGTGCTTGGCACCAGCCTCGCACATTGCTAGCACACCGAAGGGGTAATTTACCATCAGACAGCTAGTAAGCGTTCAAAAAATGATAGCTTTTGACTATTAGTAGTAATAATAATGTATGCCAAGTGTTTCGAAACTGTACAACTCAGCACAGATACCAGGTGTTATTATTGTTGAGTGTATTCTGAACAAATACAACCACTTAACCACTGGCAGATACAAAACAACCAAAGTCACTTAAGAGATAATTACAAGATATAAGTCTAGAGTGTAGTGGACGTGAGGAAAGGTGGCTACTCAGCTCATTGTGGTTTCCTTCCCAGCTCCTGACCATATCTGATTTGTTCAAGGGTAGAGATTCTAGATCCTGCTGGGCCAATCTGATTCCGTATCCTGAGAGACTGAAGGTTGGTGGAGCCCAGGCTGAGGTGCTAATGGGGAGCCCTCCAGCACTGCCTGAGACTCACTGTTCAGCCCTTCCTTCCTCACCCTGAGCTGCCCCTGTCTCCTTCCCCATCACCTGCTTCCTGACTTACATTAGCCGGGGTCTGGTTCTTTGCTTTGCACCCAAAGACCCTTGACTGATACCTACAGGAAAACAGTGCTTGCTTTTCTCAAGCAGTTGTGTTAACATGTCTCTGATATTTTATACAGGACAAAAAGTGTCAGGTTTCTTTCAGCTATTAATAAAGCTGAACAAAACCGGGGAGATAATGTAAAACAGAACATTTTTGAAAGTTTTATTCAGCTTGCTTTAAATTATTGACTTGGCAGGTAGAAACTCCGGAAAAAATATTAAAGCCAGTTAGAAATGTTTTTCTTATCAAATTAGAAAACTGTCTGGGACTAAATAGAAGCACACTAAGGCTACATTAATGCATTTTGCTTAAAGAAGACACACAAATAAATGATTAAATGTACCGTGTTTCACAGGCTCTTTAGTTAAGACCACAGTGCAGGAGAACTTTGACCCAACTGTAGGGATGTGGAAGCCACCAGAACCTGGCTCTGACACTCTCTGAGAGGGAGGGCTTTGGTGAGCTGCAGGCTTGTTTTGCCCTCCAAGGGGTGCTTTGCTGCTAATATACCAAACGTGCTAATTATAAGGCAGTTTTCTCTTTAAGTCAGTCCCTGAGCACAAACTCCTGAGAATAGTCTATCTATACCTCTTGTAAAACTGCCATCAGGTAGGTTTTGAAACATAAACAATTACATGGGTAATATATGCGGGAATAGACTATTGTAGAAATAAAAATTATGTTTACCTTCAATAGAATCAAATAGAACACGTCCTTTGCTCAGGTCGCACTTTATTCCAGTCACCTTCATTTTATAGGGATTTGTTTTTTCATAAAGAAATCCCTCCTGACCATAATAAAAACCTCATTGATCCTTTCTTTGGAGACATTCATAACCAGATCTTTGATGAAATGCCCCATAATTGTTCTAAATGAGGTGTATTGAGCTGTTCCGTCAATTCATTGCAGGAACAGTGGCAGTGCCGATATTAAACATGAGGTAAACCGTTCCTAGCAAGAGTATTACGGAAGCACTGTAATCTTTGCCTTTTAAAGCCACAGTTTTACATTTTAGATCCTTTAAACATGGTTTGAAAAAGCTCAACACTCTATTAGGTAATGAAACTAAACATGCCATTCAATGGAAAGCTTAGCTAACAAGGTTGACTTCCTGTGAAGGGTTTGTTAGATGCTTCATTTCACTTTTCTTCCTTCCTTCCTTCCTTCCTTCCCTCACCCAACTACTGTTTATTAAATGCCTCTGTGAGCATATATGCGAATACACAGACAACTTCATACCACGATGGGAACGTGCAAGTGATTTTTGGAAGGTTCCCAGTAGGTTTCTGACAGAAGTGTTTACACTGAACAACTTATGCTTGTTCATAGGGAAAGCTGTGAACTACCCTACTGTGAGGAAAAGGCTAACCCCAAAGAATCCAAGACATCATCTCTTAGGTCTGAACTCAGCTTCCAGCGTGTGTCCTCAGGGCACTGGCTGGCTGTATTTATGACACTCATTGGCCTCCCCCGTGTTGCTGGGAAGAATCCTGAGGGCTTTTGCTAAATAAATAAATCCCTGCTGCTCCTCTCCCTGGAGAACATTACAAACATAGCTTCTTGAGAAGCTGATGCCTGCAGTGGGAGCCCTTAATGAGTCTTAGTTTAGGCTCACATTTGAAACTGTTTTTTTTCTGGCTCAAGCATTTTGATTCCTCGCCCTGCCTCTGATCCGTAGTTACAAGTGTCTTTCACATCCCGCTTTTCTCTGCAGCTAAAATGAGCCTCCCGAAGTCACTGGGGACTCCTTTAGTGACTTTCATGTTTGCAAATCCCAGGGCCTACTTTTTTTTTTTTTTTCAAGTCCGGACATCCCAAACATATCCTCTAAATTTGGTAAAAATCTGTCTAGCTGTTTTGGTATGATGTGGTGACAGCAGAGAGATAGAAACGTAACTTTAGATTTATGGAACAAAGATGAGGCCTGGTAGTTCTGCAGTTTCAAAATGAGTTCAAGTGTGTGGCAGTAAGGCTCCTTCCCTTTTGATGTACACGCAGGGATCTAGATGCTGTGAATTTCATAACATCAATATGATTTCAAGTGCCTAGTCCAGCACCCCTCCCCCTCCCCACCATATGGAATCCAGTGGCCGTGAATCCCAGTCATTTCGTTCTTCTCCTTGTCTGCCCCCACGGTGGGGTCTGTTCACATGAAAGCTACATTCCGCAGGAGGGGCATCCTGCCCCGAGGAGAAAAAGAGCGTCTCTGGCCAACTTTGACTTTTTCACACACTTTCCCAAAATTCTGTTCCGAGGGACTAAGATAACTTTTTTTTTCAGTCAGAATTTGAAGGAAAGGTTGCCTTTCCAGCTATCTATAGGAGCATTTCTCGAGATCTAAAGTAGTGATTACATGTGAAAGAGTCTGACCATACTATGAATTATTAATTAATATTGATGTTCTATCAATCAGGGCAGTGCATTTATAGTTAGATTTAAGTTAGAGAAAGTCAAGCATCCTAACTGGCACTCTGGAGGGAAGGATACTCAGACAATCCTAGCGGAAACCCTTTCTCTGCAAGGTATATGGAGTATATTTACCCTCCAGACAGTATTAATTCCAGTCAAGTTCTGGACAGCTAGTTGTGGCAGTGCCGGTTTTCAGGAATTACAGTATGGAGGAGGCCCAGTTCTCTATTGTTGTGTAACTAACTGCTCGAAGATTAAACATGTTTTTGGAAGCGCAAACAGCCGTCATGGATTCGATTTTGTAATTTGCACTGGGTTCCGCCGAATGGTTCCTCTGCTTGTCTCACCTGGGGCCACCTATGTGGCTATAATTGGTTGGTGGGTTGGTCACAGGCTGGCTGGGTGGGGTTGGTCTCATTCATATGTGAGTGAATTGCTGGAATGGCTTGATGGTTGGGCCTCTCTCTCCACTTGGGTCTCTCAACCTCAAGGAGGCTAGTCTGGGCTTTCCTTCTTTTTTATTCTTGTTGTTGTTTTTCTTGGACACACCGAGCGGCATGTGGGATCTTGGTTCCCCCACCAGGGATCGAACCCACGCCCCTTGCACTGGAACATGTGGAGTCTTAAGCACTGGACCACCAGGGAAGTCCCGGTCTGGGCTTTCTTATATTGCAAGAGTGGTCACCCCACAGGGTGAAAGCGGAAGCTGCAAGATCTCTTGAGGCCTGGGCTTGACGTCTCACTAAGTCCCTTCTGCCGCATTCTGTTGGTCAAAGTGAATCACAAGGCCAGCCCGATTCAAGGGGTGGGAAAAGGACTCCAGTTCTTGGTGGGAAGAGCTACAGATAAGTTGTTGCCCTGCTTAATCCACCATAGGTAGGAGGGTCAGGGATGGAGCATTACTTATGCATTATTTATGCACCAGGTCATGGTCTTTCCATAGACCAACGCTTGACAATGAGCTCCTCTACTCCTACCAGAATGCTTTTTCTAAGATTCAAATCTGATTAGATCAGTCTCAAACTCACACCATAGTAGTTTCCTTTTGCCTGGCAGATACAGCTCTCATTCTCTAGCCTGGCCTGTAGCACCTCTCACACTCTGGCCCTTGCCTCCCTATCTAGAGTCATCTCTCATGGTTTTTCCACGAATAAGCTTTGCTCCTTAGTTTCCAGCTGCCCTGTGTGCTTTCACGCTTTGGTCAGTTCCTGTTGCTAGGATCGTCCCCTCCCTTTCCTACTTTAGGTCCACTGGGTTTAAGGGTCCGATGCCTTGCAAAGGCTTCTTTTTGGACAGCCTCGGCTAAGTTATGTGCCCCTCTTTGAGCCCCCCTCTGGCATCCACAGCAGCCTGCTGTGTCTTCGTCATTGTGCTCGTCACCCTGTGGAAGGCTGGTCTCCTTGGTTTTCCCCCGTGGCAAGACCACGAGTTCCTTGAAGGCAAGAACTATGCCTCTTTCCTCTCTGTAGCTCCCGGTGTTGGGCACATAATGGGAGCTCAAAATAATGTGAGAACAAATAAATTATATAGTGAAATCTCTCTGGGATCTATTTCTTACTGTTTTTGATAAAAGTTCCCCAACAGTTCTTTGGGGGTCCCTGGGCTGTACAAATGTGGGGACACATGTCACAGGGCAGAGTCTCCAGGATTGGGTGTAGGACCTTAGGGGTTTCTGGTGTTTTTCACTATTTCTAACTTCTACCGGCACCAGGACCTCTTGCACTCTTTCTTCATGTGTTTTGGAATTACGTGATCCTCATCAGTTTTGGGTGGGAAGGAAACCATCAAGAAATGGTGAAGAAATGGCAACGTTAAAATCTCATCTTAGAAGTTGCTTATTGGGCTTCCCTGGTGGCGCAGTGGTTGAGCGTCCGCCTGCTGATGCAGGGGACACGGGTTCGTGCCCCGGTCTGGGAAGATCCCACATGCCACGGAGCAGCTGGGCCCGTGAGCCATGGCCGCTGAGCCTGCGCGTCTGGAGCCTGTGCTCCGCAACGGGAGAGGCCACGACAGTGAGAGGCCAGCGTACTGCAAAAAAAAAAAAAAAAAAGTTGCTTATGAGTCCAAGATTCTCAGGAAGACATTGTGCAAGGGCTACTTCCCAGCGAAGCACGTGACCACTGGAAAGATACTACCCTAGACTGAGGTTGATTCACCAATCATGGGTCATGCAAAGGTCTCAAATACAGCGTTTAGGACTGAATGTTGTTTCCTTTTCTCATAACAAAGACAACCATTCAGCAAAGGTGCCCATGGCCCTTACACATCTATGGTGGTTTGAGGGAAATCTCTCTTCCTCCACCTTGGGCCTTGATCACCCCTGGTCACTCATCCCTGGTCACTCACTGAGGCCACCCAGCTCCTGTCACAGCCCCGAGCAGCAAAGGCAGCTTGGATGCTCTTTCACCTTTCAACAGCTGCTCCAGGAAGAGTGGTGGGGAAGAGTCAGTTCAGGGGAAGTGGGAATTAAATGAGGAGCAATGAGAGGATGGGATGGACCAAGGAGAGGGCAGGTGGGAGACGACCTCCTCTCCTCTCTGTGGCCCTGAGCAGGGCTCATCCAAGCTTCTCCTCTCTGCTTTCTTTATCCTCTGGGCCTGTCAAGGGCAGAGCTTCCAGCTTCCTCTTGCACACATTAAAGAGTATTGGCTACAGAGGAGTATTGAACTTGAAGCTCTGTAAACCTTGCCAAATTTCAGTCCATAACTGATTTTCTAATAGTGCTCTTAATCTTTTTTCCTTTCAAAACCCTCAATCAATATTGATGACCAAATGCCTCTGTGTCTCTCCAAGAAGACTTGAACTTGCTCCTTGATTGGCCTTGTTGGAAGCAACATTTGGGTAAATTTTTGCCCTTGTATGAAACTATAGACTGATTAAATCCTTAAATAAAACTGAATCTTAATGAAGCTGAAAGGAAGAATTGCAACCTTTTCTCCTGTGCCAGGCACTTTACTAAGTTTTTACATGCATTCTTTCATTTATCCTGACCACAACTCTATGAGGTAGACTCCAGTGTTATCTCGAGGTGGGGATACCGAGTTTAGTGTGACTAGGTTGGTTGAGTAAGGCTACTCAGATAGTGATTGAAAGAGCTGGAGATAATCTAATTCTGTTTAATCCAGTGCTTTCAACCTCTTCACTACATGAATACTGAGGGTCAATATACATGCATACATCTCTCCTCCACCTCCATCCCCAATTTTTATTGAGCACCTCTTGTTACTATGAGCCAGGGCTAGGACTGGATATATAAGTTAGCACATTTAGTTAAAAGAGCCATTTACTAGTTGAGTTTGTATACAACTAAGGACTCTTCCTTAGTAACAGATTACACAGCATGGTGGTTAAGTACTTGGACTTTGACTCCATACCTCTTGGGCTTGAATGCTGACTGGGCTACTTGCCAGTAGGTGTGTTCTGGCAAGTTATTAATTTCTCCGTGCCTCAGTTTACCCATCTGTGATGGGTAAACAGCTTATATGACTTCAGCTACTGCTTATATGACTTAAAACGTCTAGAGTGAATTGGCTTTTAAAATATAGCTGAGAAGAGTGCCAGTGTGAACAGTGAAACGTTGCTAGACAATAACTCCAGCAAGAAAATCTTTAAAGGAGAAATGAAAAAGCACCTATCAAATTACAAAATCCATAACAAGTTTAAAGTGAGAATATTGCCCAGATGTGTCTACAGAACTGTGACGTGTGAGTGTAATGAACTAAACCGACTAATTTTATTCAAACGACAAAGAAATAGGTTATTCAAAATGTTTAAATTGTAATGGCTGGCAACACTGGAGCCCGGTTTTGAGAGAACACTGAGATCTACTTCTGAATTATTTGCTTCCAAGACATTTTAGGATCGTCTAAAACAGGGCTGATTGTTTTGGCTAATGAGTGGATTATTTATTGTGATTATTTATGCACCGCTGGGAGAGCATGGGGTGTTTCCACACAGGCATGGGCTGTCTGTCAAGTAACACAGCTGACCCTTGAGAAATGAAATACTAGGAGGCCAGTTTTACACTGATGCCCACGTGTACTACTGACAGGTTTTATGAGACAATCTAAGAATTCCTTGTGCTCTTTGGGTCAGTCATGAAAATCAGATGAGACCATCTTTAAACTTTTGTGAGTATATATTCAACCTTTTTCATAAACTATTTAATTTCATTGACTGTCTTTCTTCTTCAGATATTGCTTTTAATCCTCACAAGAGCCACCTACTGTCAAAATGTCCATTTACATAAGAGCTGGGAGGAAAGCTTCCTAGAGGCGAGTATCTGCTCTGAAAGAGGAAGCAGAGGGTTAAAGAATTTAAAATGCCAATTATCTGTAAGGTCCGATGCTGGGGAGCAAAGCTATTAAAAAAAAAAAAAAAAAAAAAAAAAAAAAAGAGTTTACTGCAAAAGGCTGCCCCCTGCTGGGGACTCACTGAATTGCACCATCATCGGCTCTGAACTCCTAGCTAGGCTCAACCCTGTAAACTAATGCAGCTGCTGGAAAGGGGCCTCCTTTCCCCAACACACAACTCCAGTCCCAGACTCGCTGCAGATGTTTCTTTATGACCCGTCAAAATGTTTGCTAAATATCATCTGTTAATTTCCCAAACATCCTGGCTCCAGTTCTTTTATGTGAAACCTGACTCAAGATCTTAAAATAGATGATAGCAAAATAAAATATAAAATAAAGAACAAACCATGAAGGTGCATTTGTCCTGAAACATCAACAAATTGTGCTGTTAAGGAGGATTCCAATCGCAAAGATTATTTCTTCATTTCTTCACACTTTCATGACAGGCAGGCTGGTAAGGTGTTTGGTGACCATCCCTAGTCCTCAGCTTTTGGTCATAAGGATTTAAAAACATTGCCACGTGTAGGGAGAGCTACTGGTCCCAACCTCAGTTTGTTGTGGCCACAGTCACTCCCCTCCCCACCCTCAGTGGGTACCTCACAGCGGGACTTCAGTACAGTTGTAAGGGAGGCAAAGTTGCTGCCGTCAGCATCCCTTTGTGGGTGAGGTCTGGCAACCTCTCCTCTGAGGCTGGTACCAGGCTCTATTTGATAGAAGAATCCCCACTCTTCCTGAGGACTGTTTGCATGGTAAGATGGGATTCCTGAATGGAAAAGTGCTTAATCCAAAAGAAGGAGTTCCTAGTGGTGAAAATCGTTGTCATTTGGGGAAACAGGAATGGTGTAGCCCACCCATCAAATCACACACCCGGGTTCCCCTACCATTCTGTGGATAGAGGATCAATTACCATGGCAACCAAACCTCCAGCAGTTGCTCTCAAGATGGTGTAGACTGGTTCCTGGGGTGGAGAGCTGATGTCAGGAGGCGGGAGGGAGTGGGGAGGAAGTCCACCCTGGAGGCTGAGCTCAGGTCCTCACCACACGCACGGGTCCCCTGAGCAGAGGGAAGTGGGGTCACCTGCAGCTCTGCTCCAGGAAGCTGGGAGCAGGCAGCTGGGCTGGGAACCCTTTGTGCTAAGGGAGGTCTGCGGAGACAAGCAACCACTGATTATAGGTTATTTCATCAGAGCAGCTGCAACCGATCAGCTCTTGACTCAGTGCCTCTCCGAAGGTCCACCCTTTAGAAACTTCCCAAGCTATGTGCATTGAACTTTATCCGAAAGGCTCTACGACTGTCAGAATTCTTTAAAAAAAAAGGGCAGCCTTAAAAAAAATTTTTTTTCCCCAAGTAGCTGTGTGTTAGGATAGGTAACTGGTTCTCTAAGTATGTCCCCAGCCCAGCAGCATCACTTCTCCTGGAAATTGATGGAAATGGGAACTCTAGTGCCCCAGGCTGGAACTGCTGAGTAAGAGATTCTGGGGTGAGGCCCAGCAATCTGTGTTTTCACAAGCTCTCTGCATCACTCTGATGCACACTGATGTTGGAGAGCCATGGAAATGGCAGAGGAGTTCATAATGTAGTTATTATGGGAATATATAATGGGAAAGATGAGAAGTTGGTCAAGTGGTGACCTAAACCCTCCAACTGAGATGAGAACAAAGGCAGATTCTTGATGCACAGAGCCTGTTGGTTTCCTTTCCTTCTGGAACAGCACATCTTCAGTGTCCTTCTGAGACTGAATGGACAGGAATACTGTCCCCAACTTTGATACCATTCTTATGGGAGAGTACAATTTGCTTAATGATCAATGTTATAGTGGAGTTTCTGATAGTCCACTGTAGGGAAACACAGGGACTGCCAAATTGCTATAGAGCTTTCTAATGCTTTCTATCAGGTATTTCCAACTACCTCCAGAAAGGAAAGCTTTGGCTTCAGTAACTGTGATAACTGTTAGAGGATAGCTATGAGATGTGATCACAATGAACTATTATTAGGAGACTAATAATTTTTTCACAGGGCTTTGTGATGTGTGTGCCTTTCTCTGGTTAGGAGGTTGTTTTGCACCTTGTATTTTTACCCATTTTGGAAAGTGCTCGGTACAGTTCCCTCTTAAGGATCAGGATTTGAGTTACGGCTGCCACTGATGGGAGGCTTACTATCTGAAGACATACGACATATCAGTTTTTCATTGATTTCTTGTCACAACTCCAAAAGTAGGGACTTTTAATTTCCCCATTTAAAAGTTTAAAGAAAATGAGTCTGCTGAGAAGTAAGTCGCCCAAATTCCCCAAGCTAGTGAGTGGTCACTCCAGGATTAGAACCCTGGGCAGTCTGACTCCTAGACCATGGGGTCAACCAAGCCTCCCTGAAGCTCTAGACAAAGGGTCACCTCCTCCTCAGCTCTCATAGAGGCCGCCTCTTGCTCCTGGTGCTGCTGCTGCTATTGCCCCTGAGAACTGGCAGAGTATTTACAACGAGTCGGTTGTCTCGTCTTATCCTCACGATAGCCCTGGGAAGTGCATTCATATTTAATACACTCCATTCCGCCACTTAGCATATCATGGCTTGTACCCAAATTATTTATGTTCATATCTGTGGTGATCAGAAATCAATGGCCGACCCTCTGAGTTAGTTATCACTTTTTTTCTTCCAAATATTCAAAAGAAACTAGGATTTAGAGCTTTAAAAAACTTTTTAGCATTATTTTATTTTATTTATTTATTTTTTTGCAGTACACGGGCCTCTCACTCTTGTGGCCTCTCCCGTTGCGGAGCACAGGCTCCGGACGCGCAGGCTCAGCGGCCATGGCTCACGGGCCCAGCCGCTCCGCGGCATGTGGGATCTTCCCGGACGGGGGTACGAACCCGCGTCCCCTGCATCGGCAGGCGGACTCTCAACCGCTGCGCCACCAGGGAAGCCCGCATTATTTTATTTTTGCATTACGAAAGTAACACGTGCTTGTGATAACAAGTCAAACAATTCAGAAGCCTATTCATCTTTCTACAGTCTCCATAGGACCTACTATATTGCCTGACGTGAAGTGGGTGTAAATAAATATTGACTGATTTCACATACAGGCACTAAATTCACAAGTGGTCACTGAGTACCAGGATCTGTGCTGGGGTTGGGGTATGTGGGGATGCAGTTATGGCCTCTGTCCTCAGGGAGAGCAGGCAGTTCATGGGACATGTGCGGGACAAAGGAGGAAGAGCAGGCACTGGAGGAGACTGGACCCAGGGGACTGACCAGATTCTGAGGTTTCAGCGAAGGCCTCCCAAGGAATCATTTATTGAGGCAAGACATAAGTTTCTGGTCTGAACTCTGCTCGCTTACTCCATGATATTAATTTGATTTACAAATGAAAAACTCCCATTTGTTCATTCATTCATTCATTCAACTAGTAGTTTTTTTTTTTTTTTTTTTTGCGGTATGCAGGCCTCTCACTGTTGTGACTTCTCCCGTTGCGGAGCACAGGCTCCGAACTAGTAGTTATTAAACACCCACTCGGTGCCAGGTTCTGTGCTTGGCCCCGGAGAGGTAAAAAAAAATAACAGCTTTACTGAGATATAATTTACATACCATACACCACGTAAGGTGTAAAATTCAATGGCTTTTAGTATGTCACAGAGTTGTGAAGCCATCGTCATAATCATTTTTCTTTAGTTAATTATTTAAAAGGACTTTTAAAATTTATTTTTATTTATTATTAATTAATTAATTAATTTTTGGGTGTGTTGGGTCTTCATTTCTGCGCGAGTGCTTTCTCTAGTTGCGGCGAGTGGGGGCCACTCTTCATCGCGGTGCGCGGGCCTCTCACTATCGCGGCCTCTCTTGTTGCGGAGCACAGGCTCCACACGCGCAGGCTTGGTAGTTGTGGCTCACGGGCCTAGTTGCTCTGCGGCATGTGGGATCTTCCCGGACCAGGGCTCGAACCCGTGTCCCCTGCATTGGCAGGCAGATTCTCAACCACTGCGCCACCAGGGAAGCCCCTATTTTTATTTTTGGCCCCACCACACGGCTTGCAGG
The DNA here is from genome assembly GCF_003676395.1 of Aethalodelphis obliquidens. Taxonomy (NCBI): domain Eukaryota; kingdom Metazoa; phylum Chordata; class Mammalia; order Artiodactyla; family Delphinidae; genus Aethalodelphis; species Aethalodelphis obliquidens. The sequence continues at coordinate 56,264,975 of NW_020837946.1, read as the reverse complement.
CTCTCAGTTCCCCAACCAGGGATTGAACCCGGGCCACGGTAATGAAAGCCCAGGATCCTAACCACTAGGCCACCAGGGAACTCCCCATAATCAATTTAGAACATGTTTATCTCCCCAACAAGAAGTGCCACAGCCCTCAGCAGTCATTCCTGATCCCCGAACCCCCTCTGCACTAGACATCCACTAATCTACGGATTTGCCTATGCTGGGCATTTCACATAAATGGAGTCATATAACATGTGATATCCTGTGACGAGCTTCTTCTACGTATCATGTTTTTAAGATTCATCAGTGTTGTAGTTCTGCATCAGTACCTCCCGTTGTATGTCTAGACCACTTTTTTTTTTACCATTCATCAGTGGATGGATATTTGTGTTGTTTCTACTTTTTAGAAATTATGAATAAGACTGCTAGGAACATTCACGAGCAAGTTTTGGCGTGGAAATGTGTTTCATCCCTATTTCTCACTTAGGAGGGAAGTTGCTGAGTCTTACTGTTAACCTTTTGAGGAACTGCCAGATTGTCTTCCCAAGTGGCTGCACCACTTTACGTTCCCACCAGCAGTGCGTGAGGGCTCCAATTTCTCCACATCCTCACCAACATGTATTAGTGTCTGTCCTTTTTGCTTACAGCCATCCTACTGGGGGTAAAGTGGTATTTCACTGTGGTTTTGATTTGATGGCTAACCTGGAGAGCTCTGAGCGTTTTGGTACCACAATCTGGTTTAGGTTTTAAAAGAATCTGTCTGTCTAAGATTAAACTATAGGGGAGAAGAAAGGAGGGAACAGGGTAGGGGGGAACCAGTCAGCAAGTCACTGCAGTAATTCAGGTGGGAGATGGTGGTAGACCAGGGTGGTGGCAGTAAGAGTGGTGAGAAGAGATAGAGTCCTGGAATCTGAAAGCTCCCATGTAAGAAGTGTGGGATTTCCAGGTTCTTCATAAGACAAATATTCAATTGTTGTCCTGGGGAAAAAGAATGCCTGAGCGTTAGGTTTTGTACCAAGGGTGGGGAGAGGATGAGCCTGTGAGCCTCTTTTTGTGGGACCTAGCCCAGGATCAAGCGCCTGATAGCACAGGGAGGGTGCCATGGTGTTTGGGATGAACATGGCCATGGGGTCTGTCAGAGAGCTCGAGGTTGGTACCTGGCTCCCTCACTATGGGTGTGGGCGACTCTGGGCACACCATCTAAGGTCTCTAATGCCCCAATTCTTATCTGAAAAAGGAAACAGTTCTAACTCTTCCAGGGGTGTTGAGGGGAGCTACCGGGGAGAGTGAAGACATTATGGTGAGTTCCTCGGGCCTTGAGAAGAGAAGGGAGATTTTGAGAGGGAGTCAGTGGCAATGAAGAAGTGCTCTAAAATACTTGGCTTAGAATCATCTTTGAGATTCAACTGCCATTTGTATTTTCCTACTTTTGACTCTCTCCTTCAGCCTTCTAGAAAATGCAAAATCTTTAAATATTTTATTTGAAAATATAAGATGACTTTGTTTTGCAGTCCTGGGCCAAATGATAGTCATATGATTTGATCTAAATAAATTGGCTAGAAATGTGTATCAGTGATGTAGGGGCTGTAACAGTGGTTTCAGTCTAACCTTATACAATGTCACTCAGACCTCATCAAGTCTCTCTGTAAGATCTAGTTGCTCAATCAAATTAAGGCTGATGCATGAAAGGCAAGTAACCATTCTATATTGATAGACCTTTTCCTTTACTGAGTAGCTTCTGTCGTCTGAATACAAATTGCTCCTGGGCAGAGCAGAGTGTCAAGGTCCCATCCATCGTCCTCACATCTAGATGGAAGTTACCTTTGGATATAATAACCACTGTGTTCATAATAGCAATTTTTAAAAGTCTAAAAAATAGGTTATTCACTTTTCTCAGCTAAATGTTTTGTTGCTTTACCTTTGCTTCCTGTTTATAATTTAAAAAATAAAATGCATAATTTGGTTTCTGTACTAGTTATATTTACTAGACAATAAATTTATTAGACAATATAAAAATATGTGAAAATGTGTACCATTTTACAGTTACAAAACTAACAGTAATAGTACATCTAAGTAATGGTATATACCTAGTCAATTCATAGAGGAGTAAAAAGTATAGACCTTCTGCATTCTTGATATGATTACAGAGTCTTGAGATGTGAGCCCAAGAATGACTTCATTCTTATGAGGAAAGAAAGTTCAACTCAGCCCCAGTCACTCCAGATTACTGCTACCCCTTGGTTCTCTTGAGTTGGGGATATAATGGAGAAGAAGGGAAGTGATTTGTCCTTTCTTCCAGGAACCCCACCCTGTGGCACCCGCTGTTCTTGTAGGTCCAGAGTTGACATGGCCGGTGTTGCAGAGACTGGTAGCTATTCACCAAACCCATCTCCCTTTCTTCCTGAGCACATGAAGTGTCTCCTTTTCATTATATATTGTCATGTAACTGAGTTCTGGCCAACTGCAACTGAATGGATTGATGTTTACTCCAGAAATGCATGTATGGTTTAACAGTAGGAAATCTATTGTTATTCATCATATTAATAAATTACAAGAGGGAAAATGTATGATCTCTTTCAAAGATGCCCCCAAAAGCATTTGATACCATTCCACAACCACGATCTGAGTTTTTAAAAAACAGGTTTAAAAAAAAAAGTCCAGGTCTCATGCCTGATGATGAAATTATGCTTATTTTCGAAAAGTTTCTGTCCTCCTTGAATTGGCTGGAATTTCAATTTATTCAGGCATTCAACATTCAAAACAAAGCTTGCTGTATTTGGCAAATGGTAAGAAAAGAGACATTAAACTATCAGCACTTTGAAGTATCACTGAGCAATACTTTTATTCCCTAAATGCACAGCTTTGCACGAGGACGTGTCTAATAATTAGCTGGTAGACCAGATTCCTCAGGAGTCTCTTCTGGTCTCATCAGTAAATAGGATTTCTTTGTTGTAATTATTTATTTCCCCGAGAGGCCAGAAAGGCTGTAATCTTAACAACAATTCTATCTGTTTCCCCTCTCTCTAATGATTTACTGTGTAGACCTAAGAGACTGGGAAACCTCGCTGGGTTTCCCTAGTCTGGGCTTCCAGAAGATACTTCTCTTTTAAAGGTCCCAGGTGTTAAACCAAATCCCCTGTTTATAGAACGTTAAGGTTATGACACAAATCAGTAAAAGCCTGGAAGTGCTGTTACTGCTGACATTGCACCCCTAACACACGCCATTGTGCCTTTTATTTCCCTTTCACAATAGCGTGGAGCTAAGGAGGGAGTGTAAAACTTCACTTTGAATTTCCTGGCCTTTCTCGGTTTGTTGAGCAATCCTAATGCTATTGAATTTTTTTTTTCCCCCTGGCTGGGAGGTTGTTTTTCTGGTGTGCAGTTGTGCATTGTATTTTTCTAAGAAGTACAATGGTTGGGACACGTCATATTTGTATGAATGAAAACCGTAGACTGACCTTTGGCATTATAAGGGGAAGCAGAGGAATATGTGTAAAAATGTGTGACTTCATTGGAACCTGATTGTGATTTTCCGTAGAGAGGTCACTTTGTGTATGGAGTTTACTGGATATCTTTCTCTCTTGCTTTCCCCTTGGGTTGGATCAGCTCAGGGAGTTGCTGTGATTACATGAAGGCAGACACCCAGGTGAAAGGGAAACATTCTGCCAATTGTCATGGTGCCTCCAAGCTTAGAGAGCTCCCACGTTCATCCTTTAGGGACAGCAGACACCCTACAAGCTCACTCTTTCCGGTAGATTTACTGCAGGAAAGTGGCTCTGAGCTTGTTCACGTGCAAAACAAAGAGGTCTCATTAGCTGACTTTTTCTCTTATTCCTTTCGTTTATTAAAATAATCTATATTGTTTATTTTCCTCATTGCAAAAGCTGTATATGTTCAGAGTAGACAACTTGCTAAATAAAAATAGGCAAAAAGAGGAAGACAAAAGCATTAGGTTAATCAACCAGGGCTAACGAGTCAGCGTATATCTTTGTAGGCATTTTTCTTATGCAGAACTATTTTTTGTTTTGAAAAGGACTCATACCATGCATAGTGTTTTGTTACCTATTTTAAACCACAACCTCAGTGCATCTTTGCACAGCAATGATGTTTATCTAATTTTTTAATGTTTAATTATAAAAGGAATACATACACAGTTTAAAAAAAAGAAGGGAACTTCCCTGGTGGCTCAGTGGTTACGAATCCACCTGCCAAGGCAGGGGACACATGTTCAATCCCTGGTCTGGGAAGATCCCACATGTTGTGGAGCAACTAAGCCCGTGCCCCACAACTACTGAGCCTGCGCCCTAGAGCCCGTGAACCACAACCACTGAGCCTGTGTGCCACAACTTCTGAAGCCCATGTGCCTAGAGCCCGTGCTCCACAACAAGAGTAGCCACCGCAGTGAGAAGCCTGCGCACCGCAACGAAGAGTAGCCCTTGCTTGCTGCAACTAGAGAAAACCCGTGCGCAGCAACAAAGACCCAATGCAGCCAAAAATAAATAAATAAGTAAATAAACAAGTAAGTAAATTTAAAATAAAAAAATAAAAGAAGAAACATTACTTGAGGTAATTTATGCTAAAAATTTTAAACTTTGTATCTTTTCACATTCATACATATATAACATTCATTTTTTCCATTTATACAATATCCTTTGATTAGATGAATTATAATTTACCTAAGTACTCGTCTCTTGTTCTTCCTCTGGACTGCAAGCTGTGTGGAACTGTGCACTTTTATCACGTTGTATCCCAGCACCTGCATACTGACTGCTACATAATAGGCTCTCAGTCAATAATTGATACATGAATAAACTTACGTTGTTTTCAGTTTTTCTCCGTTAGAAACATTCCTCCACATAAAACTTTGGCCACATGTATTTTGTAGATTTTGTGTAGTCCTAGAAGTAGAATTTTGAGCATGAACCTGTGTTTTGGAAACCAAGCTGTCTGGATTTGCATCCTGGGTTGTACAACTTACAAACTGTGGAGTGCTGAGGACAGCACATGAGAGGCACTTACACACATCTCTTCCCAATTCTGAGTTCCGTGACCTCACGTTTGTAGCTTGAAATCTGTCGTGGTGGAAGTATTTACACCACAGACATTGGGAAATACTGCACATCAGGGCTTTTTCTTTGTCCTGTTTCTTTTCTTTTCTTTCTTTTCTGTTTTTTATGGGTTTTTTTGAGATTGCTGGTTTGCTGTCATACCATTGCCATGACCATAGGAAAGTTACATAACCTCCCGGGGGTTAGTTTTCTCCTGTGTAGAATGGAGACAGCTGAAGTCCTGCCCCGTAGTCAGGGAGGCTGCTGTGCCTGCTCCAGGGGGCACCTTCACTCGGGAGTATGTGAACTGTACCTTCTGGAATGGCAGAGTGCACAGCACTGCTCACGGGGCGAGTGTGAGGATGGAATGGTTAATACATGTAACTGTACAAGCACTTAGCCCGAGCACATGCTAAGCCCATAATAAATGAAAGCAATCATTATATTGTTATAATACATATATGTATTATTTTAGGTGTTTCCAAATGCTCCCTAAAAGTGTTGGACCAGTTTGTACTCTCACTACCAGTTTCCTTACTCCTTTGCTATGAGTGAATATTATTGGTCTTTTCCCCAGTCTAACTGCTGAAAAATATCTAATGATGGCATTCCTTTGCTTTCCACTGATTATTGGTTGAAGCTGGGCATCTTTTCATTTGTCTGTTGGCCATTGGATTTCTATGAATTACCTGTTTATGCTCCTTGTCTATTTTTCTGTTAGCATCGTCTTCTTTGTCTTTTCCACCTTCTGAAATCAATCCGTAAGTCCTCTTTGTTTACTTTTCTCAATATATGTGTCGCAAGCATTTGACTTTGTTTAATCCTGTTTTGTTTTTATGTTTGTTTGCTACACCAAATCTATTTTAAATGTGTGGTAGCAAAAATTATTGTTTTCTGTGTTTGTTGTTTTGCTTACTTAGGTATGCTAAACTTATAAACAGTCTCAAAAAATTTCAATATTTATGGCAGAGTATTTCATGTATGAACAGACATCTAGGTTATTTTCATATCTATCCTTTATCCATTTAATGTATTATAATTATTATAGTAAAATATGTATCTATATTACAACTATTACAAATACATATAATTGTAAGTAACTATTTTGCTATTATAAACAACTTTGGTTCAACATTGTTATAACTGCATTTTTGCACACATTACAAATTTTCCATCTAGGATAGTGCTAAATTGTCCTCTGGAAAGGTGATACTATTTTTCACCCTCACTATCAGCATATGAAAATGTTATTATGTATTCAGAAAATAAGGAATCTGTGAAGCAAAATGTTCATATTGAGATTTGAGGATGCAGTTCGTAGTACCTTTTTCTTGTAGGTAAGGAGATGTCTCAATGTCTGTCCAATTCTGATTTTGTTACATCTTCACCACATAAATTATCCAAACACAGTGTGTTGCTAAGCTCTTTATCAGATCTGGGGAAATAACAGCAACCAGAGAGGCAGTCTGAGCTGCTGCAGAATGTTCATCATGAAGGCTCATGAAGACACATAACACAAATGTAAAGAGAGACTCAGAAAATAAAGATGCAGATGATGTGCCTGTGGGGGAGCAAAGCCCACACAACTTGGCGTGTGAATTAGAGACAGTAAGAATGTGAGTCCTGAGGTCCCCCGCAACCTCAGGTTCCTGGATGGGTTGTCCAAAGGGCAAGTGTGGTTTGAAGATGTCCAATCTATTTCTGGTGGAGATGTCACACTGCAAATTCACCAAAGGGTATAGGAATGTCACACAACAGTTCACTGGGTGATTTACGTGGGTGCAGGCAGTGGGATCATGTGACACTGGTCAGCCAATTGACAACAGACCTGCTTTGCCACTGACAGTCAACCGGCACTGAGAGATGTCAGCTGCCAGTGTGAGAGCTGGGAAGGCATAATAACATTTACATTGATGTTTTCAACCGCAACTGCGACATGCTTTTTCTCTGCCATTGCAAAGATGCAATATGCGATTGTACAATAAATTCCCCAGCCTTCATTCTTTAAGGCTTTCTAACCCAAATTTGATCATTTCACAGCAGTGTTGTGGGTTACTATTACTCTCAAATGGAATCGATATCTATCTTATATATGTGCTTTCTAAGGGATCAGTGTTTCTATGGCTTGAATACCGCTGCCATTTAATCAAAAGATGAAATTCAAGAAAAGGCACGATTATATTGTCCTGAATGTTAAACAATATTCTGCATGCATGAGACATTGATGAATATTGCAAGGAGCATCTCGTGGCGAATCCTTGTCACTTTAAGATAAAAGATTCAGCAGTTACACACACCCAAACTCTTATACCCAGACCAGAAAAAGATGCTAATTTGGTAAGACTGAATTCAGCTCTGTAGAGGCACAGGACCAAGTTCTTCAGCGAGAAAGAGAAAATACAATTTAAAATAAAAAGAACGCAGGCTTTATGTTCTAATTTTTCATTTATTTTAAAATACTTATAAAGAGGCAACTCTTTTCTAGACCTCAGTGTAGTTTTTAGGTAAAGCTGACAACAACTGTCACAACCACAAATGGCAACTGCCGAATTTTAAAGGCTCGTAGGTTATAGTGCTAAGAAGGTAATAAAGACAACCAACTATCCACGATTTGTGTTGAGGCCTGGTTTGCTAAATTTCCTCTCCAGGGAGGAATAAAGTTTATTTGCCTTTTCTTATTCCCCATGTGGGCAGCCAGTCTGGGGAAGACAATGGGCTGAAACAAGCGTCATCAAAGCCCAAAACAGGGCACTCAGCCTTACTCCTGGCCGGCAAAAACTATCTTTCTACCGTAAGAACATTGTTCCTCTCTGGGGACCCCAGGTCTTCTTCTGTAAATGAGGTTTCACATTCTGAGAAAATTCCAGGGATATCTCCACTGACACCCAGAGGGAAGCTGGAGGAAACGTGAGAGATCAGATAGCTGCTGGTTATAGACTGGAGAGGGCCAGGAAAGGGTGCTGGAGTTCAAGGACACTGAAGTGTGAGAGGGGCATGGACCACGTAGGCCTCCGAGGAGACAAGAAAAGACTAGGCATTGTTGGAAAATTACTAGACGGCTGGGTCCACGTGAGTGAGACATTCATGAGTGTATTCATCTCTGTATCCCCAGAGCCTCACACGGTGCCTGGCATGAAGTAGGCATTAGACACAGATTTACTGTAAAGTGGAACAACCTTAAGCTTTAGGGTCCCTTCTATATACATTCTAAAATTATTCACTTTTGTGCCCGACTTTGTATTTGCAGTCTTATATTCTTTTTCATAAGAGGGTCTCCCAACTCCTACAAACTTCAGTCCCCGGCAAAACCTTACCTGTCTCCTGTGGGTATGCAGTAAATATTTGTTGACCTAATGAGTAACAAAACAATAAATAAATACAGGAAGGAAGGAAGGGAGGAGGGGAAAGAAAAAGAAATGCAAACCAAAAAGTCCAGTGGCTACTGGGAAGATCAAATTCAAACTTGATCGGTCGGAGGCAGCATTTCTAAACTGTTCCCAAACAACAGTAGACAATGATTTACCTCAATTAATTCAGCCAGCTAGGAGCTTAGTTCTTACTTGCCAAATGAGACCTAAAAGACAGATGTGTCTGTGCCCCTCTCCTTAGGCTGTTTTCAGGGATGGCAGTACGGGTTGTAAGCATCTCCAGGAGCAGGAGAGAGAGGCGAGTATGAGAAGCTTTGTGCTTGGCATTGTGTTTGGTTCTTTCACACTCCTCGTCTCACTTAATTTATTGTTCCCATTTCACAGATAAGAAAGCTGAAGGTCAGAGAGGTGAAATAATTTTCCTTAGTCATGCAACTATTCACCAGTAAATTTGAGATTTGAACCTTTATCTGTTGAGTCCAATATCCTACACGTTTTTCGCTACTCCATGCTATTCTACAGGGAGAAACTAGAGGGCCCTTTCTGTGGGTTCTAAAAACTTTAATGAAAAATAAGAAATGCACAAAGGAGAACAGTAGGAAATTAAAGTGAATAGGGATTAGTGGACAAATTTTTATTACCTGATTAACTGTGGCATCTTCATTCTGCTGTTTATTAGAGTAAGATCCATGTAATTCAGCATACACTGGGAAGAATCAGTGCCATCTTGGGCCATAGGAACGTTAAGAAAGAGTGAATCTGGAGGAGTGATTTGAAATAGAGGCTGTAGATGGTTCACAGATCAAATCTGAGGACACTTGTCATCAGAGGGAGCCAAAAGGATGCTTAGACTGAAATGAGAAAAAAGTCACTTCTCAGTGAAATTTTAATTTCTGCGTAGTTCTGTAGAGCTTTTGGTTATTCATTCCTGGTAGTAGGAAGCCCTCAGGAAGTTAGTTTTGGGGGCACTGAAATGTGTCTACAGCTGTACCAGGCATTGTGGGTATTCAAAACAAACACGTGATGTAATCCCTGCCCTTAAGACTAACAGGATAGTTAGGGAGTCGTGATACAGGTCCAGACCACGAGGAGATAGAGTCATCTGTGACTATAGAGGGTAAATTATGAGGAAGGGGTAAAAATAAGGTGAAATATAATACTCCGCTAATTTTGTGGATTTCTTGACTTTTTTTCAGTGCCTCACAATTTACAGTATGGTTTCATGTGCATCCCCTCCCCAGATGAGGAAGGAAAGGAAGGCTTAGAAAGGCAAAGTGAATTGCCCAAGGCTACCCAGCTGGTAAACGGTAGAGCTGGGAGTCAAGCAATTTTCCTCATATTCCCAGGCCAGGGTTCTTACCAGACAATAACTCTTTACTGAGTCACCTTTTACTAGGAAGCACCTTCACTACCCAATGCATTTTAAACAAATTGTCAAGTTTCCTATTCACCAAACTGACCACTAATGCAGAATTTTGCCTCAATATTAATAAGTGTGAGAGTAGAAGTCTATGACTTTGGAATCAGGCTCAAGATATATTTGGACGCATCCTAGGAGTTGACCAGTGGTGTGCAGTGAGTGGCTCTGGGGTCAGGGTGAGGGGTGGGAGGTAGATGGGTGGGTGAGAAGCCTGCTTTGTAGCATTTGCTGATTTCCACTGGGTAAATACCCCCACCAGAGCCAATTTTAAGCTATCAACAGTTTAAGATCTAGTTCAGGAAATTCCTGAATATTTAACGAGGGCTGTTAGCTGGTAAGAAGCTAGCTCACTCCTGGCTGTTGCCTCTTCAGTCTTTTCCACTCTCATTTTTGGTGCTAAGAAGCACCTTGTGTGAAAATTTTGGATCCGACTTGAAAATCTTGAGTCTAGTGCTGTGGTTATGACTTCCTTTCTTCTTTATTTGTTCCCGTCCATTAGAAGACAAATTCATATTCTGTATCTCATTGATTTTTTGAAAGTGGCTTGATGTTATCTGTCTGACATACACAAGCTGACTACATCATTGATAATTACTTCTCCTTTTTAATTCTTAAAGAACAGTGTATTGATACTCCTGGTTGATCTGAAAATCAGACTTCTAGGGCAGATAAGAAAGCTGTGCTTTCATTCAAATATTCTTCCTCTTCTTATAGTCAGCAACATTTCTATACGGAGCTAATTCATTTAAGATCTCCACTTGGTGAATTTAATGTAGCTCAATGTTAATGAATGTTTAATTCTGAATTGCTGATATTCTGGTATTCTTTGCCTTAGTGGCACTACTTGACCATGATTAAGTCAAAAAATCTGTTTTGTTCACGTTACTCTGAAAATCTGGAGTGCAAAGTATCCATTCAGTTTTATTTCTCCCTGGTGGGTACAGCCCTCATTGGATACTAATGAGAATTACAAATGTGGGTAAAGGAGAAACTAGTGACTTTGGAATGGAGGGGCTGGTTATTTTAAAGATGTATTGCCATGGCACTTACGGAAAATGATTTATTTGTTTTGTTTTGTCCTCCTATAAATCAAGAATACAGCACGGCGTTAAACATTCCTCAATATTTATGCTAATATAAATTTGGGTTTACATACTTGACACTAATTCAGGAGAAGAAGCGATATTAGAATAATGGCTACCTGTGACAGCCACGCGTGTTACTTTAACTCTTTAGTGGGCTATGGATGTTACCGTGTAGAGCAGACATGGCAGATAACTTCCTGTCCGGAGCAGTTTCTCTGGTAAATGCATTCTGACCACATTCTCTATCTTTTGTTTTGTCCTGTTTGGGGCATTAGGTTAGCAATTGTATTTAGAAATTTCTCACTAAGGAGTCACTGGAACAGAATGAAGAGACAGAGGATGGGTTTTGTGAGAAATCAGAACCCAGGATGTTTGACTATACCTGCAAGTCTTGGGGCAGTACGTGGATCCAGTAAGCAAACAAACAAACAAAAATACTTATTTGTAAAGGACAGATTTCATATCCACTAAACTGTGTTTCTTACTTCCCTGCCATTTTGTTGGCATCACTTAGTTATGACCCTCTCAAATTCTTCAACCTCTTTTTGCTTCAGTTTCCTTATAAGTAAAATGGGGATAGTAATAGGACTTGCCTCATAAGATTCCTGAGAGTAAGGGAGACAAATACAATACACAGTGCTTGTATGTGCGTGTGGTAGGTGGGCTCAATACATACTCTGGGGCTTGGCAGATACCATGCACAGTTGGAATCCTGATGGTACCTTTGCACTCTCCATCCTACTGGAGTATTTGTGAAAGTCCATTGGACCCCAACAATCACGGGCAATTTTCTGAGATGTTGTGTTAGGGCTGTCACCCCCTAGTCCGCAGTAGAAGCTCAGAGACTCGCTGGAGTTCACTGCATTGCCATTGTCCTCAGTGCCTCTCTGCACTGTGTGAATTGGGTCAATCTCGGATTCGCTGCCTGGTTGACCTTTTGGGGGAGAACGCTGCAACTCTACTTTCCATATTTCTCCGTGTCTGAGTGCATTTTTGATGTCGCCTATCTGCAGCCATCCCCAATATGCACACATTCAATTTGGTGATAGGTTTCCTTTGGGAGATATAATTGATGCAGACCGACCATCGTATCTCCCATGAAAATTTGGAACTTCTTTGATTACTTTTGATGCAAAGTACAATGAGAATTCAAGGCCTTATTATTATTCTTGCTAACCAGGAGACATGCCAGGTTTAAAGTCAGATTTGTTTCTGTGTTAGTAATACATTTGTATTACCTTTCCTTGCAGTCCCCGTCTATACTCCTGCTATCTTCAACGTGAGTTTGCGCTTGTCAAAATGAATAATATGCAGCATCAATTCAAACTCCACTTTTCCAGTGTGTTCAGCTGTAATAGTTTCACTTTGCCTTGATTCTGTTGATTGCTATTAAATCCTGGATGGCTTTAAATTCTGTGAGATAGTCCTCAAAGTATCACTTATAAATTGTGTGCATTTATTAGAGTCTTGCTTAGAACAAAGAGTGTTCAAGCCCCCGGAAAAGACTGCCTTCTACTTCTGCTCTCTAGATAGAAGAGGCTATGGAAACATATTTTATCTTTTGAGAAAAAATTAATTGTTTAAAAAGTAAATATAATAAATTATTGTAGGGAGGATTTTTGCTTTTATTCTTTTCTTTTTTATTTGGTGCAGGAAAAAAAATAATCCAAGCCCAATACACTTTAGTGAAGAGTGTGGATTGGGGCCAAGAGTCATAATAAATTTCTTTGTGTCCATATGTACAGTACTGATGTAAACAAAGTGTTGGTTGAATTTATTATGAGGGCATTGTTCCTATGTAATTTATCTGGTTTCAAAAGCCAAACTCCAGCTCTTTTATTCTTAGAAGTATGGTTATTATAGACTACATTTTATGAATTCCTGCCAGATAGGGTATTACATATATCAACTATATTTTTCTATTGAAAAAAATTGGACCCACTTCAAATAAAAATCTGTTCAAAGTGTAGTCAAGATGAGTTGAGTAGTGGTTGTCTAGTGCTGGTTGAGCATATCATGTAAGCCCAGCCATGTGCTGGGTGCTGAGTGTGGGAATCCTAGAGGTACTAGGCTATAAGAGGAAGGCAAGAACAGTGATGTGTTGACCACCACCATTATTGTTCCAACTAGACTCAGGTTTACCACAATGCTAATGAAACTTAAATTTAAATGAGGTCCCTCATTTGTATGAGTGTCTTCCAAGACTCTGGTTAAGGCCCAGGTAATGTGTTCACGTGGCCACATGTTTTGTAAAATTTGGAAAAGTCAGATATTTAAATGCAATTGGTTAAGATCACACCAACTTCCCCTAGTCGGTAACTAGTGTATTTGGAGTGGCCACCAGTCTTCTGATGATCCAGTTGAGGGAAACTGGGTTGGGACAGTATTTAGTTTGGGTTTCCTGGGATACATTTATGTGGCCTGCAGTCACTTCCATGTCCAGTCGGGTTCTTGTTAACCATCCCAATGCAGAAACAGTGCCCCAGGATATTTCTACTGCCCACTGCGCTGACCCACTCAGCATCAGGATACAAGAAGCAGAGAGCAGAAGTCATATCACAGCATCGACATGCTTTACAGGGCCTGGCATTAGAAATAAGTGAATGGTGGGACTTCCCTGGTGGTCCAGTGGTAAAGAATACGCCTTACAATGCAGGGGACACGGGTTCGATCCTTGGTCGGGGAACTAAGATCCCACATGCCTCAGGCCAACTAAGCCCGCGCGCCACAACTACTGAGCTCACGTGCCTGAACTAAAGCCTGCGTGCTGCAAACTACAGAGCTCACATGCCCTGGATCCAGCGCACCACAACTAGAGAGAGAAAACCTGCAAGCCACAACTAGAGAGAAGCCTGCACGCCACAACGAAGATCCCGCGTGCTGCAGCTAAGACCAGACACAGCCAAAAATAAATAAAACAAATAAAGAAATAAGTGGACGGTGAAGGAGACATGAGGTTTGAAATGTAAAGAGCCAGAAGCTAGTCTCATCAATGACCAGTGAAAATGGAAGTTCGTTTCTGTCAGAAATATACTCGGTAATGAACCACCTATCACCATATGTAAATCCACTGCTACAGACTGAATGTGCCCCTCCCCAAGTTCATAGGTTGAAAACCTAACGCCCAAGGTGATGGCATTAGGAGGTGTGGGTCTCTGAGAGGTGATTAGATCATGAAAGTGGACCCCCCCTATGAATGGAATTAGTGCTGTCATTAAAGAGACCAGAAAGCTCCCTTGTCCCTCTTGCCATGTGAGGCTACAGTGAGAAGACTGTCATTAAGGAAGAAGCAGGCTCTCACCAGACACTGAATTTACCAGCGCCTTTATCTTGGACTTCCCAGATCTCAGAACTGTGAGAAGTAAATTTTTTTGATAAGCTACTTGGTATATGGTATTTTTGTTATACTAGCCCCAAAGGCCTAAGATACCCACCATACATATTTTTCTTTCATGATAGCAATGTGTGAAATAGAACTGGTCATAATGCTTGTTTTTGTAGGATACAAACTTGCAGCCACATTATAAAGAGGTATGTCTCTTTGTAATGGTTATCGCACCCAACCATCAATCATAAACAAATTTAGTTCAACCAAGCTAAAGCAAAGACTGAATTATCTTGTTATCCTCTTTATAAAAATAATATTGCAAAATCATTCATGAAGAAGTGATCAAGATTGTACAGCCAAATAATTTAGAAAAAACATTATAGAAGTATGCAAGGCAATTAGTTAATTAAAATATTGTGTTGTTTTTTTGATTTTGTGAGGCAAGTAGCATTCGGAAGTTTAAAGATACGTAATTTGTGGTGATTTCTTTTCTCATTCTGAGTACACACTCACTTTTATTTTGTATTCTAGTCTTTAAAGAGTGTTCTCCCAATTGTAAGAATTCCAAGCCCCACAAAAATCTGGATCCACCAGACTACAGTTCTGTGCCACTTTCAGGCATATGAATCTCATTTTAAGGTGCATCATAGCTGGATGTGACAGAACATGTTCATTCCTTTTTCTTTTTTTTGCGGTATGCGGGCCTCTCCCGTTGCGGAGCACAGGCTCCGGACGCGCAGGCTCAGCGGCCATGGCTCACGGGCCCAGCCGCTCCGCGGCATGTGGGACCTTCCCGGACCGGAACACGAACACGTGTCCCCTGTATCGGCAGGCGGACTCTCAATCACTGCGCCACCAGGGAAGCCCCGATGCTGGCCAGTTTTGACAGTGCTTCACCTCAGGTACACCATGGACCTCTTCCCTGTGTGTCCTTCTGACATCAAGGATGAGAGAGATGCCTGTGGAAAACTGGAAACCACATACAGCCCGGAAGTGTGGAAACTTGCACTTCCTGTGATGGATGGGAACAGGGGCTGTAAGAGAAGTGCTTCCCCTTCTGTTTCAGGCCAGTGGTGCTGAGGTAGAGTCTCACAGTGGCTCACAAGGTCCCGGTGGGGCTGAGCTCCCATCACAGTGCTGACCAACTGGACAACACACGTTTCTCTCCTGTTTTATTGTCCACAGAGTCTCACTCCCATTTCCTGGGTTTGCCTTTCCACCAAGTGCAACCCACCATCTTAGACTCTGCCTGGAAGCAACAGTTTGGGGTAAAGAGTTGAGGAGGAATCTTGGCTCAGAAACCCATGCTTAGCACCATTAAATCGTGGACATTGGGGCTCCATCTTAGAGCCGAATGACACATCTGCAGGCAAAATACAGAAAAGGAGCAGAGCAGGGGAAGCAAAATCATCACAATGGCTCGTCAAATACCTTCTGTAAAAGGACTTGTTTTCACTAGATATTCTAAAAGTTACCTTCCAGCGTCAGTACATCAATCCATTTCTTTTTCTTCCATAATATGGAAACAGGTCCCAGTGAGACCACATATTTTTTTAGAAACAAATGACCTCAAACTGAGAATCCTCGTGAGGCGATCTGCTGCCTTATTACCTGATAAATGGCCTTTCACATAAAGATATCATGGATTCTGCCGCCAAGAATATTTTTAAAAGGGAGTCTTTCTCACTGTGAAATATCGTGTGAAGGCAGTTATCACAATTTTTCTGTGAGCTGTCACAACAAATAGTTGTTTTGGAGTTGATACAGCATGATCTTGTCAAGTCTTTCATTTATTAATTATTCAAAAGAGGAGAATTCCAATCCAATATTGTGTTACTAAAATGTAGTGTTTTCCCACAGGGATTTTCCTAGGGATCAGGAATCAGGGAAACATCTTTTGTTTTTATATAAGATGGGTTTGTGCAGACAAAAAGGGAAATAGATTCCAGAACTCTCAAATACAAGGCTGTCTTATACTGTGAGACCCTTCCTTTATAAAATGCACACAGGAGCAAAAGTAACCATGATGTGAAAACATTCACTAATGTTATTCGTTTACTTATATAATTAGTTTCCACTTAAAAGTCTCTTCCCTACTTAACGCTAGACTTGCCAATTACTTTGACAAACTAATATAAATCTACTGCAGAGTGAAGTTGCAAATCTTGCAAAAGATGCAGGATTTTGTAAAGTTGATAAAAGCGATGTTGACAGTTGTTTGAATCATGTGCAAAGCTGCTGACAGATGGGAATGGAAGACTTAGAAAACTGAGCAATAAGTAAAAGGGAAAAAATCAAGGAGAATGATGATGGAATAGTAATTCATCAGAAATGTTTGAAAATCAATTGTTTCAGAGGGCCCTTGAGAAAAAGTCGAAGTCCCAAAATATTTTACTCTTTTTATGCCAGTAAGGGATGTCATAATGTGGTATTATACTATCATAAAATTTGGTAGAAAAATTACGTGAAAAAAACCTCTTATTTGTTTCATTCTTGTTTCCAAAAAGTAATTTATGCTTGCAATTATAACCCCCAATTTAAAACATGATAAAGTAAACATCTTTTAAGAAATTTTAGTTTTGCTTTTCAAAGTGAAATCTCCTTCACACCTTACCCGCAAGCACCGACTATTTACTCTGAATTTTTTTTTCTGCTTTAAGTGTATTCACTTGAAGAAGCTTTTCTAAATTATGCTCTATAATAAATCAGAGAGTCATAGATCAGGCATTTTGGAATTTGGAAAACACTTTTGAGAAACCATCTGCCTTTGTATTCCCACTTTGCGGTTGAACACTTAAGAAATTGGATGACACAGCTGATTGTTGGGGCCACGGCAGGTAGAGAGAACAGACAAACTTCTCAGACTCATGACATGCAACACAGTTCTTCCTACAACTATGCTTCTACAACTCTGCCAAATCACCCAAGTCCTCTGCATCTGAGATTAACTATATTTGGCACCAGGTCCTGTCTATGAGGTTTTCGAAGATCATTAAGAAAAAGTGCTATCAAAAATTTCAATATAGTTAGTTAACTCTTGACTCTGGATTAGAAAGAACATGCAGATACTTGGGGAAAAAAAACCCCAAACTTTGAATGCTTAGAAATATTTTAGCTCTGTTCTGTTTTACAATATATGACTTATTCTCAAAATAACATTATATTTTATTTTTACTCCGAAAGTTTTGAAATGGCTTCTGGCCAAGAGCATTAAAATTCTGAACTGATCATTCTAGAATAGCAGATAACTCAGAAAGCATTTCTGTTTAGCTTTGTAAAACTTTACAGAATATTTCTGGGAGTGGATTTATCTTTCTTAAGTATATTTTTAAAGGAAAATGTTAAAATTAGTTTGGCGGTCCTGAGCACAAATCAGAAATAGTGGCTGGTAGAGGAAGTCAGTTTTGAATTAAAAATTTGTCTTAGATAATCCATGGAGCCAAGACTTTGCACACAGATGTTACAGAGTTGTTTGTATCCAAATTTTAAATGTACTTGTTATCCAGAAACTTTCCAGGTGCTCAGTAAAATATTTTGAGTCTTTTCCAGATCTAGCATTTTTAAGGCATTAATACTCAAAATTTGGAGAGATATTTTCAGACCATTAAAATACTTATTATCAATAAGAAATACAAATAAAAAAGAACTCATCTTGTTATCCATTTCATTATACTTGATTCCCTCCCCTCTTCCCTTTTGAAATTACAGCTGGTAAACAGATGGCAGGCACAACAGTTGCACAAATAAGCACACACACACACACACACACACACTCCTAATGGGGAGAACTGTTTGTCGGGGTGTCCAGGGAGGACCCCTGGCTGAGGAGGACCCGGTTGTCAGTTCTGTCAGAGCTGTTGTGGAAAGGGAAGGGTTTGGGGATATATTAGTTCTGCATGTGTGTCCCACAGCAAACAACCAGTTGGTAAGTCACACATCCTAGGTCCCAACATAGTGGAGCCTTTTCTCAATTCCTATGTTCTTGAATTTTTCTTTAAGTCCCTGGGAGACAGAAAAGCTCCTGAGGCATTTTGAGCAGGAGAGTGATATGATCAGATTGAAAACACTGTTCTGGCTGCAGTGAGGAGAAAGTACTTTGCAGGCACGGGGAGGAGGTGGGGAGAGATAGGGGGAGGAGGTGGGGAGAGATAGAGGAAGGAAGTGGGGAGTGGGGGATGGAGACGAAGCAGGAGATTAATAGTTGGTTCTTGCAGTGGTTCATGTGAGGGCGATAGAACCTGGGCTAGAGAAGTGCCCAGTTTCCAGAAAAAAGGAGTTGAATCACTAGGGCATGGTGACAAATTGGCAGTAGGAGTGAGGGAGAGGGAGGTATCAAGGGAAACTTGTAGGTTTCTGGCTTAAACATCTGGTTGGGTGGTGGAGCCATTTGCAGAAATGGGAAAGTTGGAGTAGGTAGAAATTTGTAGAGATCCATTTCAGACTTATTTGAGATGTCAGTAGAACATTCTGGTACAAATCTCAAATAGACCACCCCGAGCTCAGAAGAAAGGTATGGAGGGCTGGAGACTAACATTTCAGGACATGTAATGTCTTTCAAAGCACCTATACAAATTTTATCTCATTTAATCACATAACAACCCCTGTATGAAGTCAGCAGAGCAGATATTGTTATCCTGTATTTCATAGGTGGAGAAACTGAAACAAAAAAGATGTTCACAGACTTGGCCAAATTCATGTCTCCAAACCCAAGGTCATCCTCTGGGACATGGTCATTTGGTCCCGTTCTTCCATCTCAAAGTCTTACTGAGTGTTTTATTCTGATTTAAGGCTTGTTTTCTAATTTTCTACACATGGGCAAGAAGTAGGGATTTTTTCTCTTTACAGAGAGTCCCAGACTCCACAAGTATTGATAGAACACATCAACTTCATTGATATCTCTTGTCTAGAGGTACAGTGATAAAATAAAAAGGATGATCTCTGGTCAAAAGGGGAGTTTAGGGCCATGGTTCCCATCAATGCAGACAGAGTGGGCACAGCAGAAAGGGTGGTAGAGGTACAGCCTGTGGGTTCCGAAGAAAACTGGTCCTTCCATGTCTGGCCAGTGGAGGGAGAGTTCTATCATCCATTGGGTCCCAGCAGGACAGCATCTGCCCAGCAGACTAAGAGGCTGTCCTGCTTCCTTAGGCAGTCCTAGAGAGAAGGTCCTCAGGCCCGCCATCTCACAGGGGACATGACTTACTGAGTGTCTGGGCATCCAGGAGTTCCACTACCGAGGCACATCTAGCTAAAAGTCAGTCACATTTCAAACCTATCTTTGGTGCCTATAAGACACCTCCGTTATAATCAAGGTGCAATGGCTTAGATTTTTGAGGGAAAGTCTGGTGACCAAAGAAAGAGTCTCATAAAAATTTTGTTTGCTAAGTGAGCCACATGCCCCAGGGAGCTGCGTGTCTCAGGAGCCAGTACCAAGACTTCAGATTCTCTTTTTTCTACCAAAGCCCTCTAGCTTTTAAATTTTTTTCTGTGGGTATTCAAATGCCCCCTCCTCCTTTCAGCTCCAACATACCTTTTTCTCCTTTTATTAGCTTGACATTAAACATCTCTCCCCTCAGCTGCTACACACACTCTATTTTCAGTAGGAGAAGGTGGACGTGGCTGCACTTTGGGCTCATCTAACATCTTGAACTATTTTTCAGATGTTGTGGGTAAAGCCAAACCCTAAATAACTTTAACCGAACACTTTCCCTTAATTTCTAGCCTCACATGTATTTAAAGGGAAATATATTCCACATGTTTCTGATTTCATTTATCCCTAATTCCTCAAGAGGTTATTTTCTGAGACATGGTTGAGGTCCCAGAAGCCTCATGAACACTTTTCCTCCCACTCATTTAAACCCATCTTTCTCAGGCTTAGAAGACCACTTTGAACCAAGAGTCGGTAACTTAATCATCGAAGTTTCCTCCTGATATATGTCTGCTTCAGAAATTATGGTCAAAACGTGTCCACAGTTCTCTTCCAATCTCCATTTTTCTAAGTCTTCTTTGGTCTACGGATTTAGGGTTTTAAAAACTGCATATGCATGGCAAGATTTTCTTTTGACTTAAATTTTCTGATTTCAATCACCCAACAAAGACTTATTCAGTATCTCTTGGAGACCCAGTGCTGAGAAAGGTCCTTGGGGGATGTGGCATGTTATAACATTAATTTTGAATGAGACGCCTTTCATGACATCTAGATGGTTAAGGGAGCATGTCCGTAGTTACAGAGCAGGTGTGAGAACAAGACGGCAAGTTAGAAGTCCTGAGACCAAGTGTGCTCGCAGGGGGTTTAGAGAGAGAGGAGGAAGAAGAGGAGAAGAAGGGGGCATACTAGTGGGGCACGACGGGTTGGAAAGGAACCTCAGAGATGAAACCTAGGAGGGCACATCTGTGCTGTGCGGTGAGAGCAGGATCCTGGCACCCTGAATCTGGGCATCTGTCTTCAGAGATTATAGATCATTGTGGCAACAGGAAGTGTTCACTGATGGAAGTCATTTTTCAACTACCAGTTTATTCTCACACCAAAGGAAAAAGTGGGTAGAGCATGTACTCAGAACTCACGTCCTCACAGGTCACTTGGGACATGCGCTGTGAAAAAGTTACAGGAACTAGTTTTTTCCTTTCAAAAAAAATATTTATAAAAGAACAAACAAACTCCAGCAACAGCACTAGGGCCACTAATGACCCAAACACCAGCTATTTCAAATGCACAAACACTTAAGAAGCTTGGGGAAAACGAGAGGAAATTCCAGCGAGAGAAAAGGAGAACACTTGACAATAGGTGGGGTTCATTTCCTCCCTGCGTGGAGTTTTCTCCAGCCCTTGCTTCAAGACTCAGTGTTTCGGGTATTACTAATTCACAGGAAAAGGTAATGAAGTAACCCCAGCCTAGTCCGGACCGGAGGTGATTTAGAGCCTGAACGAAGGACAGAACTTCCAGGGCGTTTTCGCCCTGGCCCCGTTAGGCATCCCCAGCACGGTCTCTGGGGTTTGTTCTAACTGACTCAGGTGTGGTTTCATTGGTGATATACAATAGATTAGTGTTTGGCAAAAGAATTACCACCTCAAGCTTGGGACAGCTGACTATAGATCAATTGCATTCCCACAGCCAATTTCTGTTGAGCAAAGCTTATCTGAAGGCAGCTCATGGCTCATGCATACCATTAGCAGAGTTAAATGAAGATTTAATGACCCAGGATTCAGCTGTTTAGTTTTCAGCACACCTATAATTTCCACCTAATCATTTTAAAGCACCTTAGCTTGGAGGGAGCAGAGCATCTAGGACCTGTTTCTGTGGACACAGTTTGGGGACCCAAGGGCCAGTGATGATGCCATCCTAGAGGAAGTGACCCAAAAGCTGATGAAAGTGAATGCGGCAGGGTTATTCCCACCCAGAATTTCCCCAGAATAGTGAGCGTGGACTTAGTGCTATCATTAAAGGTCTGTATTTCTCAGCCATTATCCTGGTCCCCCATGGTAGAAATAAGAGAGCCAGGACCCGCCACCTGTCCAAACTAAAAGTAAGTTCACAGCCAGCAGAGGTGAGCTCTTTCAGCACCCCGTGTCCAGGTTGCTGGTTATTTCACTGCCTCAGCCTCACCTTTTGGCTCCTGGTATACATAGAGCAAACCGATTTGCCTTCCTCTGCAGTTAACAGAGTCATCTTAGTAGAGGGTGACTGCTTTCTCCCATATCCCCCCAACAATGACAGCATCCCTGTGAAGGCAGACAGAGACGCTCCCCGCTCCCGCCCTCTCCTGGGGCCTCTGTGTAATGTTACTTGACTTATACATTTTTTTTTTTTAGCTGTTGGTGATATTTATTTGAAAATTATTTCCGGATTATAATAAAGGCTGCCCTCTATTAAAGGAGTGCAGTTGGATCACTGACCATATGAAAATCCTCAAAATTGGGGACTATATATCAAAGCATCGAGGAAGCAGGGGTTTCAAAGGTTGGGGGGATGACACAGGGAACCCAACAACCCACATATAGTGTTCTTGGCTTAAAGGAACTGCTGAACCTTGGGAAAGATTTATGCCACATTTAGTCTGATGCCACAACATCACCAAGGATATAAAGCAGTCACTGGCACTCTCAAAGAGTACATCATCGTAACTCGTTATAACAATACTGCTGTGATATGTGCTTGTAGTATTTATAAAGGCTAAGCTATGAAAACAGTACATGCCACCTGTCAGCAGTGATGTATCATTTTGAAAAAAGAGAATGTACATGACATAATGGTTTAAATGAACTCGGTAAAAATATGCTGCTCTGCTGAGGCCGCTTGGCCGTCTGGACCTCCGCTGTCAGGCATCGCTTTCCAGGATTCGCTGCAGCTTGGCCTCTGGGAGCCCTCTCCCTTTCCTGGAGCTCTGCTGGCTATTTTCAGAAATTCTGCAGTGTTCTTAGCAACTTTACCTGATCCTGTATCTGGCTCCTTAGTGCCTAGCGGAGTGCTTTGCTAAGAACACTTATGATTGATCGATGTGGGTGACTTCATGTCTATACAAAAGTAGGATACTTGCTGGCTGGTTAGAGGATTGGACAGATGGTTTTGCTTCCTTGTGGAATGAAAAGTGACTGAGGCCATCTTGAAGGGGTGGTCACGGGGTCTAGCTGATGATTTAGCTCCTGACTTTGGGCCTGCTCTGTGAAGATGCTCATGGAGCATTTTAGAAACTGGTGTGATGTGCTGAAACTCCAGCCAGACGGCTGTTGGACAGTTGAAACCACAGTTGCAACCACGGAACATGGAAGAGAAGGAACATTTAATAGTCAACCCGGGCACCAACCGTGGGGGACTGACTTCTGAGGGGCAGGCAAGGTGCTTAGCCCATCAATTATTCTATCTGGTAAAAAGCCGAGATAGTTGGTAAAATCCCTCCTGTCCCTGCAGGAGAGAGGCAGGAGGAGAGAGAGGGGGACATGGAGAGAAGAGAGGGTGACTGCTCTGTAAAGTATGAGCTCTGAACATGTGGACACAGACAGAACGTTTTGTAATTAGCAGATCAGCAATAAAACTTGGAAGAGAACTCTCCTCTAGTGACGGTAGAAGGTGAACAAGACAGACACATTTCCTTCAGCCCGTCTGTGCTAAAGGTTCCCAACAGATCTGGAGGTAGTTGAGAGCCAAACCATGGGGATAACCCAGCTGAACATTACTTGGAGATTTTATGTGCATTTATGAACACATGCATGTACGTGTAAATTACCTATTTAGCAAGCTCTGTATTGGTCATTCGATAATGAGAGTTTATTTGTCTCAATACTCCTTTATTCTTTTTGCTGTCCGTAAAAGTTTTGAGTTAAAAACGAATTCTGGAATTTTGAAGCAGTAATGCTTAAATGACTTGGAGTCAATAAACGTTTACAGTCAAATTACTTTCCCCAGCTTTATAAACTGCTCCTCCGGAATGATGACGATGAGCCATTCCTACTTTACAGGGCCAACCGGCCTTAGGTGTAGCAATTACACAAATGAGATGCAAATGTACGTAGAAGGGCAGTGAGGAAAAGAAATGGAGGAAGGGGAAAGAGCTAAAGAGGGGCCAGGAGGCCCAGGCCAGCAGAGGGGGGCTGTGGTCCATGCGAGAACATGGTGGGGAGGGGAGGGAAATCACAGTAAGGAGATGGCTGACCTAGGGGATCAAGATGCTCAGAGAACACATTTCACAGGCTTCTTCCGGAAGGTTTAGCCATGGTGAGAGCCATGCGGGCTTCAGGCCGATCAGATGGCAATGCCCTGGTGGCCCTAGTTTCAGGAAGGTGTCATTCCACTACAAAGTCCCTGCAGAAATTCCCACCCTTGCCAGAGACCTCAGTAGGGAAGGAAGCTGGGATCCAGGCTCACAGAACTCTGCAAGTTAAGACGTTGTCTGGGAATGTCCATGTCTCTCTGGAGAAAGAAGGGCCCTGTTTCTCACGAAGTAATCATTCTTGGAAGCTGACTCACTTTATCCATGCTCTATCAATCTGCCACCTTTTAGGAAAACTAAATCTAGTCCAAAAATTTTTATAATGCTCTTGGATAATCTGAAACCAAGTCGTATTTTATCAGACTCACATTGTCATAGTTCCAACAGAGAGGCGAAAGGGCTGCCTCCAAACGTGAAGTTTAAAAAATAAGTCTGTGCTCCTCATTAGTTCCTCACAGACTTTAAATTTCACTGTTGGAACCATCTCAGCTTAAGAAAATATTAGGTGAAACAGCCTTAATCACAGACATTCTCACAACTGTGAAAATTTGACGTGCATACTGAGAAATGTTCTTGCTGCAAAGTTGGATTCGTATCTATCTGTCGTCCCCAACCTCCCAAACTGAAACAACAAGGAGAAGAGGACAAACATGAATTAAAGAATTAGATGCTCTGAAAACTCAGCTACATCTTGCCAGGGTTTGGTACTGAATACCCAAGGATTCTAAAGTCTGAGTGATGATCCTTTCCTGAGTGGAGGAAAATCGTTTCCTGCTGAACAGCAAATTGTCTTTTGCTTATAGGTCTGCCTGGTTGATTTCCTCATCGGATCTCAGAGGGGATATTGTCTTCTCATGAAGGAGCATTAATTATTTTTATCAATAGATATGACCTCATATAACAGTAAATTATCAACAATAGAAATGCAAAATTTGGAAATGGAGATTTAGCTGGAGAAAATGCTGTGCTACTTCATTTTCTCCTCCTGAAGCGTCTTTCATGTTCTTCATTCCAGGACTGCATTGTACATTTAAATAAGGAAGGTTCCTCTGCAAATACCTAAATAGACATAACTTTTCTTCGAATTTTAGAGCTGGAAGACAACTTGATCCAACCTCTCAATTTTACTGACGAAGAAAAGAAGACCAGGAAAAGACCACTTGACTCACGCATGCTCATATTTTAAAAATGATTTATTTTAGGAGTTAAAGGGCTCATCTTCCAAAATGAAATGAAATGAGCTAACCAAGCACCTGTTCTGTTTCCTATTGTACCCTGGGTGGAGTTTAAAATTCAAAGCCGGTATTTAAACCCACATGGCTACACTTCTATTGCTCTTCCTCTTCTTCTAGACTAAGGAAGTAGGTCTAAAGATGTTCCTTGTGACCTTTATTCCCAGGGTCACATTCAGTCTTTCCCTCTTGGTGGCATCAGCAAATGGGTCACAAGTCCACAGGAATACCAGACAGGCAGACTGGCTGAAATGGAGCAGAGGGGAAGAGTGACAAGGGGAGAAAGTGGCCATGGTCCCAGGAAGTGGTTCTGAGTGGCTAGCTGGAAAAGAACTTGTGTTTTTATCACTCTTCCCTGACCCTTACATCATAGAACCTCTTCTGGGATAGCCTGACACTCCCCAGAGAAGCTGCTTTGACTCTGAGAGCCTCTTTGGCCCCCTTCTCTAGGAAGGAGGATCCCTGAGAAGACTGGGGCATCTCTTGTCCTGTTCCTTACACCTCTAAACCGATTCTGTCTTCTTTGGAAAGATTTGTTCGCTCTTCTGGTCTTCCCCACGAGCACCCAATGGCAGGGTTCCCCCGAAGGACGCGTGCCTCTCCTTGGGGACAGCATTCGGCTTTGCACTCAGGAACTTGTTGGGTTGAGTCTGTATTTTGTCTCTGTCTGTCTCTGTCCCCCTTGCCCTTCAGCTGTTCTCTCTCCCACGCACACCGCTCCCCGGCCTTTAAGTCATCCTCACGCTTTGTTTGGGCTGTTCCCGCCCGCGTCTGTCTGCGCCCGCGGGGTGTCTGTCCCTGTCCCCCCGGGCGCGGGGCGGGGGGCTGGCGGGACGCGAGCGCGTTGCGGGCCCTGCAGTGGCTTTTCGATCGGATCGTCGAAGGCCGGAGAGGCGGGGAGAGGCGTGCGGCCCCAGGCACCCGCCGAAAAGGCTGACTGCGATTCCGGTCGCCGAGATGCCGGCTACTCCCACTGCAAAGGGATGGATGACTCTTCGCGCCCCTCCCCGCAGCGGCCCCCGCAGCCCCCGCAGCCCCCGCCAGGCGCCAGCCCAGGCCCACCCACACAAAGGCCGCTCTCCCGGCGCGCGGCGCGCCCCCTGGCGGCGGGTCCCCAGACAGCAGCCTCGGGCGCGCCCCGCCTCCCAGGACCTCCCCGCGGCCGCGCCGGAACGCGGGTCGTGAGGCACAGGCCGAGTCCCGAGCCTGGGGCTGCGCTTTCTCCCTCGGGAGCTCTCAGACTGTGCCCATTTTGACGTTCCTGTAATCCATTCAGAAAAGGAGCCATTCACAAGACCAGATCTTTTCCTCCACGAAACAAAGAAGCCAGTGATTGTTCCGTCCACTTAGAGGGTGAGAAGGGGTTCAGAGTTCACACTTCCGTCCTTGGGTTTCGGCCCTAAGGATGGAGGCTGACTTCGTCAATTATTTGCTCCAGCTGGAAGCAGGGGCTCAAAGCAAAACCCTTGAAGAAAATTTTTCTGGGAATGTGTATGAACCTACTGGATTTGGGGACGGGTCCCAGTTATCAGAGTGGTCTGTGATAGCCACACACAAGAAGAACCCAAGAGATCATAAATGAAAACAAACAAACCAACCCCCAAACAACAATAAAACCTACCATCCAGTAGCCCCCGTGAAAATACTGACCACTCTTATCAACTCAAATGTGGAGTCTCTTCCTGACTAGAAAGGGACGGCTCCGGGACCATTCAGAAATGCGCCGGAGACAAATGTGGCTGTCAGTCTCTGGGGACATCTGATGTTACTTTGGTTACTCCCCAAGTAACCATAGGCAGAGGAAGAACAGAACCTCCATCTGAGGGGTTCTGGCTTGTGAAAATAACTTGTTTGGGGGGGTGAACTTGAAAGTGTGCAGCCCAGATGTAACATTTAAGATCCAGGCTGCCTGACACAGCTGTGCTCTCCAAGTTGCCATTGGATTGAGTTGGGGCCACACCCACAGCTGCA
This sequence comes from Aethalodelphis obliquidens, assembly GCF_003676395.1. Classification (NCBI taxonomy): domain Eukaryota; kingdom Metazoa; phylum Chordata; class Mammalia; order Artiodactyla; family Delphinidae; genus Aethalodelphis; species Aethalodelphis obliquidens. The sequence goes on along the minus strand of NW_020837946.1, from coordinate 56,237,837 downwards.
GCGGAGCGGTGCTATTTGAAACTCCCCCAGGGCCAACTGCTGTGAAAAGAAGTGTATTACACAAAATAAAACAAAATGCCAACTCATCTTCACAGTCTCATGGTCTGCCTTGGGGAAAAGAAAAGGAGTTTTAGTTTTCACCCCTTGTGCGCCAAGTGCATCGTCCTGAGACCAGTTCTGGAAAGCTCTGGAAAGTTCTTTGTTATGCTGTTGACTCACAATCTGACCGTGGACCTAACGTTTAACTTGACCAGCCTCCACTTCTCTTTTTGGGAAATGGGGAGAATGATTGCCGTTTACCTCACGGGGATGCTATCAAGAAAGGGCTCTGGTGATGAGGCTAGATTCAAATGACATGCTCAATATAATCATTTCCTCCATCATTTTAAACAACGGTAGCTGAGTTTGGGCCAAGTGTTTGCCCTGATATTAACTTTAGGAAGGTCATTCAACAGGAGGTCTGGTTCTCAAGAGCAGGTTTGAAGAGAAAAAGATGTACCTGGAAGACTTTATAAATATTGGAATATTGAGGTAAATGTTTTTCTATTCTCAATACAACACAGATAAGAGACAGCGAAAGAATCTTGTCAAATGAAGCATCAGAACAAGTGGACTAAAGATAAGTTCTCACCCCATAATATTTAGCATATGGGTTAAATGCTACTTCTTTAGTGTTAAGGGGAAAACAGCCCCCTTGTCCCTATATTATCTCTCAGGCCCTTGCTATACAGAATTAGACTCTCTGAACCTAGAAAAACAACTAACTTGTACTCTACAAAGGAGAATCCAGCCTGTGAGTGGGTATGAGAGTGTTTCTATGGTACTCAAACGTCTGAAAGAAACATGAACTAATTTGATCAACCAGATTTTTTGTCTACACAATAGTAAGCATTAAGATGTTTCCCTCTATGTGGACACTTGGTGTCGTATAGATGAAACACTTGGATGGATAATTGAGATTCTCTTCTCTTTTCCTTCAGATATGTATGATATACTGAAACAGGTGAAGAGGTATTCAGTTCAAAGTTCAGAGGGAGGAAACCAAGAAACAGGAGAAAAGAAAGTAAATAAAAGCAAGAACAAGGACTTCCTCTGTGGGATCCCAGCCCTCTGGGTGCACAAGCAGAAGGCACCTTTGTATGAAGAAAAAGGCACTGCTTCCTTATGACAGTAACCCCATTCCAGGGTGTGTGACTTGGCTGTCAGAGTGTGGACTACCTCCGGTCTTCCCTCAGCGAGAAGCTTTTGTGCAGTGTGCTAACCGTACAACTGTACATGGTGGCCCTGGAAAGTCATCAAAAGGAGGAGGAGAAATGTTCATAAAAAGGCAGACATGGATATGACGAAAGAGGAACAGAGTTTTACTTTGTTGACAGGCTTCCCCAAGGAAGGTACACGATCCAGAGGATACGCCTGCTAATGTCTCTGTTTGGCCCAACCAGAAAAATATTTGCCTTTTTTCCCTCAAGTGTGAGTACCATCCATTTATTTATTTATATATTTAGTTTTTATTTTTAACTTAAGGAAAGGCTCACTGTTAATTCCAGTCACGTATTTACTGCCTTTTCTATCTGGTGCCTTGTCTGTCGAGTTTTCACTTCCCTGGAATTGTGACTCTCCATCTCCCTTGTCCCCACCCTCCTCTCCCTTCTGTAACACAAATGCCTTTTAAAATTTTTGCTAGTTTAATTAGTGTGTGAATTCATTTTTGATGAATTGATGTGGCTTATTGGCATGAAGATTTTCCTTCCCTCCCAACACTGTATGTAATAGAAACGGCTTGTGTGAGGGTGACACCTTCTTTGATGCTGCAGATATTTTGTTTGATGCGGAAAGGCCAGCCATTCAGCTGTGATGCTCTGGTCTCAGGGGAGATAGTTTTTCACTGCTGCTGGTGGAGTGGGGGGAGGTTGGTGGAGAATAGGAGGAGAGAGTGGTCTGGAAAATTATGGCTGAGAAACAACATAGCTAAGGATTTAATGTTTATATTTTATTGGACTGATTTTGAAATAGTCATTGTTCACACCCTGGACCCAGGAGGGAAGGAGACCTTGACTTTCTGCCATCAGTAGTAAGGCATTGTGAATTAGTGCAGCCAGTTGAAAATTTCCACCTCTTGCCAAAGAATTAAGCTGAAATTAGCACACAGTTGGTAACAATTTGATTTCTGGTTTCACTTTAATCAGTGAGGATTAATGGCTAAAATTTTTATTTCTAATCTCTCTTTAGCCTAACAAAAGCTGTCACTTTCTTGAAAACTGCTAAATGAAGAGGGATTTATAAGCTTTCTGAGAGAATAAAAGCTAAAGTGCTAAGGCCCACTTTTCAGACCATAAAATTTTCAAATTCCCCCAATAGTCCCTCATATACTGCTGGAAGAGCTGACTGCTGCTGGGTTCAGTAATGTTTATTGCTGGACAAAGGTGGTGGAAGGACTTGAGTGCATTCTTAATGGTTTCAAAACTCTAGATGAAATGCAATAATCTTCCTGGAGAAAATTAATATTACAGAACAGAGTAGGAAGTAGGATTTGAATTATGAGTACAGCATTGCCTAGCTTATATATATATATATATTTTCTTACCATTTTTCCATTTCCTGTTGCCACCTGAGCTAGACCTTTCTATGACCTGCCAACTGATCCACAGCAAAGTTGTGAAACTGGGGAAATCTGTCCCCAGCCTACCAAGGTTTTCTCTAAGTGTCCTTTGAACAGTTTCTCATTGACTCCCACCCCCAGGGAGTGGACTAGAGCCTTGGCTGGATGCTACAGCAGACATAGGAGGATGGACCTGCCTGCAGGAACCCACGGTGGCATCTGCTGCAGGGATGCTATTGGGCATCAGCCTGCATCCTCTTCATAAGAAGCCTCCGGAAACATGCTTCCAGGTCTCAGTTCCAGGAAGTGTGATTCTCCTGAACATCTGATTTGTTTTGGTCTTGTTGACATGCTGAATCTTAAAAATGACTCTTTCCCTTTTTATTTTGGCTTTTATGAAGCTTAGGAGCAAGTCTGTTAGCATATGGTCTACATTCCTCTCAGATAATATGACTCTTGGAGTTAGTATATTCTTATCTAAAATTTTTATTCAGATTACTTCAATTTTTAAAAGTACTTTTCTATTATATTAGTGTAAGCCACCTCAAAGCTCAGTAGGCAGAGGATAAAATTAATCCTCATGAGGCAGAGGATTAAAATAAATAAAATAAAAATTAAAAAATGCCTAAACCTCTCACCATCACCCAAGCAAAAACCCTTTCATCCTTCTGCTCCGGGTTTCACCAAAGTTTGAATTTTAAAAACTATATTTCTTTTCCTCATCAAGAGTGCCCCTGGGGGCTTCCCTGGTGGTCCAGTTGTTAAGAATCCGCCTTCCATTGCAGGGGACGTGGGTTTGATCCCTGGTTGGGGAACTAAGATTCCACATGCTGTGGGACAACTAAGTCCGCTCACTGCACCTACTGAGCCCATGCACCGTAGAGCCTGTGCGCCACCACTAGAGAGAAGCCTGTGCGCCACAACGAAGATCCCACGTGCCACAACTAAGACCCGACAGAGCCAAATAAATAAATAATTTAATTTAATTTAATTTTTTAAAAAAGAGAAGAGTGCCCCTGAAATTTATTTTAATCTGGTTTCATCTGTATAAAAATGTTCTCAGTTGGAACTTGGCTGACTGTGTCCCAAAAAGTAATGGTTTCTGGGTCTCCACCCTCAAAGGATGACCTCAGTCCTTCATGGGGGCACTTTGCTTTTGGAATTTAAAGAGATTAAAACTTAGGGAATTAGACATTCAGTTTACACTAATAGGGGCACTCAGCAAAGAGTGTAATAGGTGTTGTTAGAGAATGGTTGTGTTTGCCTTCCATGGTTTCTCCCTGGGTTTATGGTTTCAAGGAGCTGTTTATAATTAAAAGGAAAGCAGCAATTCACAGTAAGACAAAGAACCAGAAAGCAGTCCTTATTTCATTTCATTTTACTTTATTTCATTTCACAAAGACAGCACTTAGGCTTTAATTTTCACTGTTGTCCACTATCAGTTATTTGTTTCCCAGACATGCTCTAGATAGCTACAACCCATTTGTAAGTCACTTATTTTGTGCATTATGGTCTAATGTCTGGCAAAGTATTTCCAAGTTGCCTATTATTGTAAAAGTTAAGAACTCTGACAGAGATATTAGGAATCATAATGATACAATATTTACGAGGCAAACTACCAGGTAATATCTAGTGATGGGAAAGAGCTAGCAAACACTTTCAAAATAAGTTTACTATTAGTCAGTCATTGTTAACTCATGTAGAGGTAGAAACAAGTCAGACAACCAGGATTAATTTCTAAGCCCTTGCTGTGCATCTTTGGGGAACACACCTAACCTTTCTGGATTCCAGAGTCCAAGGAGGACAGTTAAAATGACATGGGCATTTTAAGGTTGTTTAGTATTCTGAATTAGAAAAGATAATTAACAGCAGACGGCAGATCCTTCTGCTGTTGACTGAGGTGCTAATAAGAATATTGCCCAGAGGGGAGGACCTTTCTTTTTTTTTTTTTTCCCTGTACGCAGGCCTCTCACTTTTGTGGCCTCTGCCGTTGCGGAGCACAGGCTCCAGACACGCAGGCTCAGAGGCCATGGCTCATGGGCCCAGCCGCTCCGCGGCATGTGGGATATTCCTGGACCGGGGCACGAACCCGTGTCCCCTGCATCGGCAGGCGGACTCTCAACCACTGCGGCACCAGGGAAGCCCAGAGGACCTTTCTTGAGTGGCCCACAGGATCCTCTGTTTCTCTTCCTCTTTAAAAGCATTAGCAAGTTAAAAAGGACAGGTCTGGACAGAAGGGAGACATGGATTCCATCTTTTTCTCCCTCAATTTTCCCACCTCTCAACTACCACCTTTTATACGTGTTTTTTGGGGGAGGGCATTAGGGGTGAAAAATTTGGTTCCAATGCCCCCCACCCGTGTTATTTATTTATTTATTTATATCATGGAAGACCCTGTAGAGAAGAACTTTGCAATAGTAAAATTTTGGCCTTCAAAGTGTGAAATTATGCCATAAAAATTGTAGAAATCTCCAAACTATAGCACTGTGACCATGGCCTTTGTGTAAATTTGATTCCTAGCTTTCAGGGTAAGGACTGTCTCTTGCAAAATTTTGCCTAGCCCTGTCATCCTCCCTGGTAAGTAGCAATATTTGTTTCGAGTATTGCAGCTTCCCGTTGCCTGAGAGTTCTGTCAAGAGGAAAAATGATAATTGTTATAACTGAAGTTATTGCATTTTTGTGACACTAGCAAAATGACTTGCAAAATAATCAAAACTAAGAAAGGAAAGAGATACTTTGCAGTCAGAGATCCCACCCAGCTCCACATAAAATTTTTCAATTGCAATGTGATGTCCTCATAGTAATTTGGCAGCAAAACCTCTATGAGATTTTTATGTTGCACTTTTCCTACACCGTGAACCCAGGAAATGTGGGGAGACTTCAACTTAAGTAAAAGGACTCCTCTACTCAGGCTCCATCCTCTCACCCCTCCTCTTGCCCAGCGCTGCAAGCATCTAATTTTATATATTAAGGAACCCAGGAGACTCAGAGTTTCCAGTGAGGTTGCCTAGATGATAGATGTACAGAGACCACCCCTCTCCATTTCCCCCTTCTCCGTGCTGGGTTAATTCTGTCTCGGGGCACATGTTACTCTGCTAGTCACTGAGACAAGCTGAAGGCCCTGGACACCCTAGCTTACTTCTGGACATACAGAAACAGTAGGGGGACAGGATGGCCTCTCAGCTTCCCTGGCTTCATCGGGAAGCATGCAGTGTATGGTGTGAGGTCTGAAGTGTGCTTTGGAAGAACTCAGGGCGAGGGCTAGTTACCACAGAGAAAGGAATTACACCACAGCTGGAAGCGGTCAAATGATTCTCTCCTGCAGATGTTGGCACAGGGTGCTGCCTGGATTCCTCTGATGGGAAGTGAGAACAGCAGTAACCAACCAACATGTCCCGGAACCCACAGTCTTCTTGGATTTAACTTGAACACCTTGGGGAATTTTAGTTATGAAGATTTGACCTTTCTACAGTTGACGATGGCCCCAGCCACCAAGGTCGCTGGAGCATCTGAATCTATTTCCTGAGCACCATTGCATGGTAGTTGTGAACATGGACTCAGAGCACAACGTCACAAATGTGAGTTCTGGAACTGGGAGGTGAGGTCAAACTATGTGGTGTGAGACTGAGGGAGGAGTAGCTCCCCAAAAGAAAAATTGAGGTGTCCCAGAGGAAGGAGTAGCATTTCTGGAGTAAGTTAGACCAGTTCTCCCACATTGTAGCGCTGTAGGCTTGACCACATTCTAGAGCCTCTGTACACTTCAACCACTAAATAGGGTTAGTAGTATCTTTTGGCGTGTGTTCTTGAAAGGACTCAATGAGATTAAATTGTAAAACTGCGTAAAGTATCGGGGACATAGCAGGCTCATAGAAAGGAATTTAAAAACTTAGATCTAGCTTATCTATTGCTCTCTCTTTGTATTAGACATTCTCTAAGGTTCTTGGGACTTGGTTACTCTTTTTCTTATTCCCTTAGCCTCTGAGTTTTCCTAAACTCAACATAAAGAACCCCTTCTAGTTACAGCTTTGAATCTGGCCTTCTGTATCCCCTGGGAATGAAACTATTTTTTGTATGTGTTTATCGTGGTGGTCATGATTATTAATTTGTCATCAAAAGAAAGTGTATCCTTAATCAGTTAGTTTCTGCATCTCATCTCACACATTTCTAAAATCAAAGCCCTGAAACACAGAACTCAGCCTGCTGGTGAAGCAGGCCTTTTAGTTTGTGTAGCTCATGCAAAAAATGTTCCCTGCGACCTGCCTCCCTAATAATTCTTGAGGGTTGAACTTATGCTCAGATAGTTACATCTGGTTCTACAGTTAACAAATGGGTCAGAAGGAAACGAAGGAGTGAAAAAAACCATTCACCGCCCCCCCATTTTTTTCTCAGTGTGAAGTCATTTGCTTTTCTTTCTAGCCCATACCAAGTCTTCAGAAGTTGAGCCAGGCAGATGGTGAGGTTACAGCTTGGGCAAAATGTGTTCTAATGTTATCAGCTTTCAAGGAGCACATGGAGCATAGAGGAAAGATGGTTTGTGGTATTTTTGTTTATTAAATTTGATGGTTGGATTATGACATTTATATTTATTAAATGTACAGAATCTCATCCATCACTGTTGACAGTCAGAACATGTCCTCCGCGGTTGGCATAGCCCGTCTCTTCCTGCAAAGAGATCTGACATTTATTCTTATTTGGGAGACTAAGAAGAGGTGGGAAAAAGAGGAGATCCACCCTCAGTGCCACCACCCCGGGGAAATGCGAGTATGAGATAAGTGTGATTGTGTTTGATTCTGTCATGTTAAAAAACCTTTTCCTTGTTTGGGTTGTGAGTCGGTTTGATGGTGCTGTGGAGGGAATATTCAGCGGCATGGGAGCAGTGTAGCCAATGAACCCAGAGCAGGAAAAATATATAGAAGGAGGGCTCTCAGCTTTGCCCCATTAAAATCCTGGCATCGGCTATTGTTGAAATAATGTCGCGATGGCTTTGTCTAGTGGCTAGAGCACTTCAGCAGCCAGGCGTCTTCTTTATGCTCTGGATTTTATTACCTACCAGATGTGGGCCTCTTGGATGTTTTATTAGAGCACCAGGTGAGCTGATGAAAGGAGAGCACTCCAACTGCCTTCCAAATGACGCCGGGTTCACTTGAGCTTTGTTTACGTGTAAGAGGAGACAAGGGCTGGCAAGGCTTAGGGACAAGGAAGAGGGCACTATCCCCCATAAAATTTCTCAGTGGATCTTAAGGTGAAAGAGACGGTATGCTTGCTTAAGGTTTACGGATCTTTTCCAGAGTATAACTTAAAGATGTTTTTATAGCCAATGTGCAAATGAATGAACCCAAATGTGGCTGGGTTCAATCTCTCCAGCCACGTAAGATTCCAAAAATAAAAGGTTCATGTTGGCTTGAGCAAACCCAGTACATTTGGAAACCAGTTAACCCCACGTATTGCCTGCACAGCCTGGAAACTTTTGAATTATAAGTATTTAAGTTACTAACCTGGAGAAGAGATTAAGTTTTTCTCCTTCCCCCATCCCACCTCCTTGGCCTCCCTTTTAGGGCTAATGATGGGTTCTAACCTCAATCATTAGTGTCCTAGTTGACATTTTCTAAAGCAGCAGCCCACGTGCAGCTGCTGTGTCTAAGGAATGTTTCAAGCAGTACCGAGCATTTATGTAGGCTTCACACAGATTTTGACTGCCAGGTACTGCCTTCTTTTAGGTTTACTTAGGACTTGGGAAATAGTTTATAAGAGTCCCATATACTAGCCTCATTCTTTTTTAAAATTGGGACAATATCTGTGCATAGTACTATAAGTCATTAATCGAGCATCTTTTGGGTACAGCTCTAGTCTCTGTATTATGAGGGCTATTAAACAAAAGTAATGGCAGTTTATCTCCAGAGGGTTTAAACAAAACATACCAAAAGCCAGACCTCTATGAAGAGGCACAATTTCCTGCTAGATAGTGTGTGTGTGTGTGTGTGTGTGCATCAGATTACATAAATGGACTGTAAACATTTCCAGGGGCGGGAGAGAGTGCAGATCCTGGGTGTTAACAAGGCAAAGGTCATGAGTGCACTCCCCACATGGTCCAGTTGGCTCTGCTCCATCCCACTGTCACAGAGGCCCCCTCGGAGGTAATCCACCCTGACTATTCCGTAGTTCACATGAGTGAAGCCAGGACTCATTTATGGCGGGGAGGATGGATACTCTAAGTCTTCTTTGTCTCTTCTTAACTAAAAGCAGTTCTTTGCAAGATATTATAATTTTAATTCTACACACAATATAGTTACTGCAATTCTCATCTGCTACTTGAATGAATGAATATTTGTGAGCACATACTATATGCAAGACTATATATAATATATATAAAATATATATTTTATATACATTATATATATATTCCTCATTTGATTCTCACAACAGCTTTCTGTGGTAGGGATTTAGGACCACCGTTTAACTGCTAAAAAATCTAAATATCAGAGCCTGGTATGTAGTAGATGCTTAATAAATATGTGTTAATGACTAAATGAATGAAACTCAGATTAAAAGTCTTGCTTTTGCTCATGGTCGTAAAGCAAGTAAGAGGCAATGCTTGGAACCCAATTCACGTGGCTCCAAAGCTTGCTCTTTTCTTAACAGTGCACGTGAGAGACAACACAGTTAGGTCACTGCCCAGTCCTCAGGTGGGTGTGGTTCAGGAAAGAGTAGCACAGCTGAGAAGATGTTTCCATCTCTGCACCTGAGGGCTATGTTGCAGACACAGCCATAGTTGTGGATCTCCCAGCTCTTCCTTCTTTGTTCTTTGGAACCCCAGCTATGGAACAGAGAACAGAAGAGTATTGGGCTTGGAGCTTCTCATCTCCCTGGAAAGATGTGCAGCCAATGCAAGGTGTGAGGACCAGTGGTGCTGAGGGCGTGGCAGCAGAGGTAAGCGTCCTAGATCCAGAAGCAGTCCTGAAATCTTTGATCTGTGTTTGCCTCTGGTAGTCACTAGACCCCTGAAGAACAGATTTCAGGGTTCCATAGGTTGAAACAACCAATTCCACACTCAGGAGAGAACTGCTATTTTATTGCCCCAATTAACTGCTCTATTTGTTTATAAATTCTTCCCTTTTCTGTTTTATGATGCAGTTGTGGTGTGTTTAATGGAACTGAAAGATTAAAACTGGCAAGATGACTGCATATTACGTTTCCAAAGCTAATAAATGGTTTGAATCCAGAATGTTTGTGGCCCTTTCCAAAAATATTTGGTTTCTCTAAAAAGCAACAGCTGTTGGGAAATGGATGGAAGTTTTTACTGTAGTGTGTATAGCATTCTATTTAATGCTTTTATTCCTTTGGGGAATTTGCCTGCCTGATAACAGATAAAACAACAGGGACTTAGTAAAATATAAAAACTCATGATGTTAAAATCAGCAAGTTGGATGTTAAATTTAAAGTCACACAAGAAAACCAAGACTCTCTTTCTAAAAATACTTTTTGCTGAGTGGAAATATTTTGCTTCTGTGAAAATAGGTATAAGTTTTTAAAAAATCACTTTTCACTAATATTTCTATTGTATTTTTCAGTTTACAAAGCACACATATATTTAAAATTTAGATTTCACTACAATTCTTGATATTCTAGAATATGCATCCCATTGCTTTTTTTAAAAAATAAATTTATTTATTTGTTTATTTATTTTTGGCTGTGTTGGGTCTTCGTTGCTGCACGCGGGCTTTCTCTAGTTGCGGCGAGCGGGGGCTATTCTTTGTTGCGGTGTGCGGGCTTTTCATTGCGGTGGCTTCTCTTGTTGCTCTTTTTGCGGAGCAGGGGACCTAGAGCATGTGTGGGCTCAGTAGTTGTGGCGTGTGGGCTCAGTAGTTGTGGTGCATGGGCTCTAGGGCACACAGGCTTGAGTAGTTGTGGCTCAAGGGTTCTAGAGCGCAAGCTCAGTAGTTGTGGTGCATGGGCTTAGTTGCTCTGCGGCATGTGGGATCTTCCCAGACCAGGGCTCGAACCCGTGTCCCTTGCATTGGCAGGTGGATTCTTAACCACTGTGCCACCAGGGAAGCCCCATCCCATTGCTTTTTAAAAACAAACACAACAGTATGAGGCTGGTGTCCCAAAGGCTGTCACCCTTGCTTTTGGCAAGCTGCTAAAATCCTAAGTCTGGAGTGGGGCTCAGCGATCTGAGTTTTTAACAGGCCCTTAGGTGATTCTGACACAGGTGCTCTACAGACTTCATTTTGAGAATCCCAGACTAACAAGGCAGAAGGTTCACAGGAGACAATTCTGCTTAGTTGACAGGCAGAGAAATCACAGTCCAGCTCAGCTCTGGCCCCCGCCTCTGTGCTCTATTAAATGGACTTAATCTCACCCCTGAATTGCAGGTTTGGCCTCCACTTGTTGCTTCTGAGCCTCTGCAGGGCGGCTGCCCCACACATCTGCACCGTCAGCTGATTAGCCCCTGCCTTGGCTCCCGATGGCATCAGTGGTCACCAGGGAAAGGGATAGACATGATGTGCTCCAGTGGAAAGGGAGCTGGACTCTAAGTGAGGAAGTTTAGTGCTTTGAGTTTTATGTGTGAACCCTGCCACTCCTTTGCCATGTGAGAGATTGAAGGATTGGTGAGAAAAAAGAGGAAAAGAGAGAAATAAGAGTAAGATAATGAAATTCTATCTTTCCTTACTTTATGACTTCTACAGAGCTTTCTGTCCATCGAAGAGCTTCTAGAAAAAGATAGATGTGAGCTGAAAGGTCCTAAGCACAAAAGGGAGAGATGGAGGACAAATGGGGGAGCGGATGAAACCATAAGAGGCAAGGAAACATGCGTGCGTTACACAAAGTGGTGCGTCCCATCCTGAGATTCTCCATGGCAGGGAGAGAAAATGGTGATGCCCTCAGCTCCTAGAGGAGCAAAATTGTAATATCAGATAATGGTAGACTGTCAGAAGTACAGGGAATCTTCAGAACCGATTATGAAATGTAAGTCCAGAACGGTTTGGTCTGTAACAGTTTAACATTTTGCACAATTTTTATTATCATGGAAAATAAGAACCAAAAGCTACCATATAACCTTGCTCCCACCCTCTCTCTGCTCCTCACTTGATTCATGCTATGCCTCCCAGCACTGGTTTCTGTTAAAAAACCTTTCTAGTTGTTCTGGCATGAGTTAGAAAGCGGTGGGCTGGGCTCCAGGCCTGGTGCCCACCTCCTGGGCCTGACTGCCAGCTTGCAGGGTGACTATGGAAGGCTCGGCTCAGCGCTTTGGGTTCCAGTTTCTTCATCTGTAAAAACAAGGCGCCAAGATGGTAATCTCTCCACCCCTTCTATGTCTAACAGTCTGGATTCCCTTAACATATTCAGGGTACTTTCTAAAGAACTTGCTAACCTTTTCCTGAAAGGCAAAATAAAAGGTCACTCTTTAGAGCAAGTGTGACTTTTATTAAACGTAAGGATAATTTCCCTAACAGTAAATAGACTAAAAGGTTTGGTCTCTATTAGTCTGCAAGTGCTGCCGTAAAAAAGGTCCACTGAGTGGGTCGTTTAGACAGAAATTTCTTGTCTCATGATTCTGGAGGCTAGAAGTCCGAGGTCAAAGTGTCACAGGCTTGATTTCTTCTGAGGCCTCTCTCCTTGGTTTGGAGATGGCCATCTGCCCACTATGTCTTCACATGGTCTTCCTACTCTGTGTGTTTGTTTCCTAATCTTTTCTTATAAGAACATTAGTCAGATTATAACTCACTCTAATCACCTCATTTGAATTTAATTACCTCTTTCAAGATCCTTTCTCCAAATACAGTCACACTGTAGGTCCTGGGGTTAGGATTTCAACATATGAATTTGGGGTGGGGCACAATTCAGCCTATAGCAATCCCCAAGTCGGGCATTCTTTTGGAGTGTGGAAAACATCTTATACCTCAGCTTGCTTGGGCAAAGCCCCAGATTAGAGGAGCAAAGAGGAGGATTAGATGAACTCTTGAAGACCTCACCAATTCTAGGGGTTTGTGATATTGTGTAAAGCTCCTCAAACCCAACATCTCATCGCCGGGAACATGAACAAGAAAGGGGTGCAAAGAGCAGAGCTGCAGGAAAATGAAAGAGCAGATGACTTGTACTTCAGGGAAAGCGAAGATGGAAAAGAACTCTGAAGCATTTGCATTTGGGGCCGTTTCATTACATCGTAAGGGCAGAGGTACTTTATCACACAGCTATTTGTTTGATCTGTGCCTGAAGGTGAACTTTTAGAGAGGATAAGAGTCTATTTCACATAAATCCCACTTTTAGCAAACGAAAGGCAGGATCCTGCTGAGGACAAAGGAAAAATTCATGATGCGATTCCACATATCCTCATGGGTGTCTTTTTATGGCTAAGAAGGGGGAAGAAGAATTCCTTTCCAATGTCACTGTGAAAGCATACTTACAGATTACTCTTTCTGATTGTTTGGACAGTAGAAGCAAGTAATGAGTCTCACACCACATATCTCTGGTTTTTATTGTCCCAATAACCTATTTGTCTTCTTAGGTACATTCTCAGCAGCACCGAGTACTCAGAAGAGAATGAGCGCATAGGTTCTGGTGCTCAGGCCTGCTCAGGCTTCTCATGGCCAACAGTCCACTGTTGGTCAATCACCACCTTTGCTTTCCCTTTGGAAGAAGATGTACATGGTATTCATAGTGAATTACTCAGACTCTCAAGGCCAGCCACCAACATCTGCAGAAAATTATACATCCTCCTCAAGAAACCATCACTCCCTGCAATGAAATCCATTTCTTTAATAACTAAAATAGCCTCTGCATCCAGCCTTACACACACACACACACACACACACACACACACACACACACACACACA